>NW_022196905.1:139517982-139530856 GCF_008632895.1 Mastomys coucha | reverse complement strand
AGTTGATGACAACCAGCCCAGATTGTCTGGGTGCTCAGAGGGGCTCCGGGAGCCTGTGCCGTGAAAGGTCCAAGGTTTGTGCCTGGCCAGTTCCGTCCGATGAGGCCTCTCCTCTCTGTTCTGTACCCTTCCCACCCACCTGGTCAGGGCTAGTGCCCATTTTTAACCCTACCCATTGATCATTTCAAGAAACCTCTGGTTACTGTGCATCACCCAGACAAGACATGCTCCTCAAATTCAACTTGTATATTTGGCAGATTAAACAACATTATCATAAATCCTTGTTTGGCAGTTCTTCTATCTTCTGTCCCTACTTTAACTCATGGCAGTACCAGCAGGATTTAGGGCACACACCTTCCTGGGGAAACACTTGTCGGGCTTTTGCACAAAGTAAGGTACAGGGCCTAAATGTCAGTGACATAACAGAGACCTAGGATGTTTCTGGGGGCCAGTCCTGAACCCATAGCAGACTGGAGTGGTGTTCTAGGTGCTGCCTGCTGGTCATATCCTAATCTGCTGGAGGAAGGCTCCCAAAGGCTGCTAGGGCTCACCACAGTAATCCTTAGCATTGTGGCAGTGAAGAGCAGGCCTAGTGCTAGCCCATGGTGAGTTACTTGTGCATTGAATAGGTCCAGTGTAAGGCTCCTGTCCTGGCCCCATCTGAGTGACATTGTCCTTTGTGCTTCCTAAGAAGTTGGGAGGACTTAAGGGTCTGGATGTGTCAGGGTCAGATACAGGTGTGGCTGCCAGAGCCTCAAGCATGACTTAATGGCAGAGATGACATTTGAGTCCTTTTTTTTTTTCTTTTTTGGTTTTTCGAGACAGGTTTTCTCTGTGTAGCCCTGGTTGTCCTGGAACTCACTCTGTAGACTAGGCTGGCCTCGAACTCAGAAATTCGCCTGCCTCTGCCTCCCAAGTGCTGGGATTAAAGGCATGCACCACCACTGCCCGGCTATTGAGTCCATTTTTAGTGACAGCTATCACATGCCTTTGGGCTTGACCTTAATTGATGGCCTCTAGAAGGATCTTGCAGCTACCCAGATTCAAGGTTGGCTCCAAACTAAAGTGTACTGCTTGGGTTGGTTGCAGAAGTGTGTGTGGGGGTGTGGATGGGGCCTGTTGGAGCCTTTGCCCACTTGAAAGAGACCATGGATGTGATGACTTTCAGCATAGGGCCTGTCACACAAACTCTGAGGCCTAGGCCAATTAAAAGAATAATGGGCACTTGCATGGGTTTATGCTTCTGGTTGGGTGATTTCTGTCTTACAGAAGGATGGTTCTCACCATAGGAAATTTTTTATGTGCTTGTCAAACAATTGTCAGTTCAGATCCTATGTAAAGACTAACCCAAAGACAAAAGGCCTTAGACTAAAATAGAAATAAGGGGATTATAAAGAAACCAACGAACATTTACCAAAAACCAGTTGCCTACATCATAGTGGAGAAATAAGAGATTAACACTAAGGTTCAGAGCAAGGTGTACCCCATTTGTATCAGAACCATACCACTTAACAAGTAACCTGAAACAGATGGATCTCAAGTTCAAGGCTGGTCCTGAGAGCTGAAGCCTAGGCGTGAGAGAGGGTCCCTGTACTCATCAGTTTAGACACAGGCAGGCCTGTCCACATTTGGTATGTTTATTAGCCCACATTTTGAAGCAGTTCATGACCAGCATTGTGCTTTGGGTTTTTTTTTTTTTTTTTTTTTTTTTTTTTTTTTTTTTTGGTCTTATTTTTGGTTTGCAATAAATGAGAGCATTTCTTTAAAAGGCACTTTTCATTAAATAGGCAGGAAAGAGGCACCTGCCTCTTCCCCTCCTTGGAGAGAGAGCAGCCCCTTTGCAGACCTGTATTGTACCCTAGAAGCAATCAGCAAAGCAGCCCTTAGCCTCCCCAACCCCCTTTCCCTCCTTCCCAGCAGTTGGGATGAGGGTAGCACTCCTCACAGCTCATTTGATCTTCAGGTCCTTCAAGGCTGACTCCAAGCTCTGCGAGGAAAGAATGGATAGACTGGTTCTCAGCTGTCCTGAAGATACCTCACACCCATCTCAGCCCCAGCACAAAACGGGGCCGAGTTTGAATCCCAACAGAAAGGCATGTGAGCCCAAATGGTCAAGAGATGTTCTCCAGCCCAGAACCAGGGTAGCTCACCTTCACGTCCCAGATGCTCATGCCACCATCCATGCCTGTAGTGCAGAACTGTGAACACTTGGCCTTGCCCCCGTTGAGTACCGAGATTTGACTATAAGAAGGTTGGGTTTAGGAGCTAAGCTTGCAGGCCATGAGCTCCCAAACCCACTCCCATGAGAAATAATACCAAGATGAGGTAGGACTAGCCAGGAAGCAAGGCTTGGAGGAACAGTATCAGGTGAGGGAAACAGACCTAGATGGAACAAGACACTTGAGGCCTAGACCTGAATGCACGGGGAATGTAGAGTACCACCAATGTGCTGGGCTGGGGGAAGCCCGGACTAGGCAGGGCTGTAGGAGGACACCATGCCTGATACTGAACAACCCTGAGGCTGGGCTTAGTTTAAACACTGGCTCTAACAACCTCATAAGGCTATGCTTCCTAGTAAACTACAGGGGTGGACCCTGTAGCTTTAGGGTTTTGGAGGGTTTTCCAAAAAGGTTTGGATTCCTTCATCCGGGAAGGCATCTAGCAAGATACCCACCCCAAAGAAGCCCACCAGTCTCTCTCCTGTATCCTAGAGGCTCCAATGTGCCTAGGCAACCTCTAGCCAGCCAGATGACTGCCAAGTTCCTACTGTTGTAGCCCAGCCTGGAAGTCAGCCTGGTTCCTTTTATAGTCCTGACCTGTCCCACCACCCCTATCCTCCCTGTCCCCTCTCCTGCACCATGTGCTGCAATCCCACCTCCCTCTGGCTCCCACCCAGCCCTCCGAAGTGGTTCTTGGGTGTCTGTGGAAGCACCTGACACTGTTCTTGTGCAGTGAATCCAGGCCTGCCCCTGTGGCTGCACCCCCCTCAGAGCTGGCCTTCTTGTCCAGGTTTTGGAAGCGCTCTCTGGCTGTCATGCCACGCTGGGAGCTCTGCTTAGGCACATCCAGCCGGCCACCGAAGCTCAATGTCCCCGCAGCATTTTCATAGGTAAACAGCACCGGGAAGCAGTCATGGCCCTAAGGAAGGAATGAGTGCCACTGAAGATCGTTTGAGGTAGGGACTCTAAAACAGGGAAACTGAGGCCAGACATGAAACATGGAAACGAGGCATCTGGCATCCTGAGGGCTATCAGGAGACAGATACCCCAGGACCCAGAGAGAAAGAGACCTCAACCCTAGATGTATCTAGTAGAAGGGGATGTGAAGGTTGTCCTCTCCACACCCCAGCAAGGCCTACATCTACTTCATGTATGTGTGGGGCTCTTTCCTTGGGCAGACCTCTACCCCAGCTGGGTGATCCTCCAGGCAGAAAACAAGCTCTCCATGTTAACAAAAGTGAGCAGAAGGGATAGTGGCTTTGGGGACACTCCCAGGGGCCTGCCTCTAAAACTTTTACTCTTTTTTAAAATTTGATGTGTGTGTGTGTGTGTGTGTGTGTGTGTGTGTGTGTGCGTGCGAGCGCTCAAGAGTGTGTGCACGCAGGTGCCATGGGTGCATGTAGAGGTCAGAGGGTAACCTATGACAGTTGGTTTTCTCCTTTGACCCCATGGGATCCAAGAATTAAACTCAAAGTCATCAGGGTTGGCAGCAAATGACTTTACCCTCTGAGCTATCTTACAGGCCATAGGCTGTCACACACACTTTGCGTGACGGCGGTATTTGAGGCGTAAACTTCAAGGAAAGTCAGTCTCCTGCCTCTGCATTGTCGCCTGGCACCCCAAACTCAGAGGTAACCCAGATATGTCCTCGTACTTGTGTGCTAGGAGCTCACCAAGATATTTCTTTACAGCTATTAAGAGAAAATTCGGACATTGCTCTCTGACCTTCACCAAGGTTCCAACGTCCTAGTCAAACCCTGGCTAGGAATGTTAAGCCATTCAAACTAATTGCCTCCGGCATTGTGGGTAGGGCATTAAAGCTTACAGAATGAGAGAACTATCCCAGGGCAAGATCAGGTGAAATCCTCATTCTCTCATTCTTAGTCAACATAAGGCAGGCCACATTTGATTTACAGCTGAACCACTCCTAGGAATTAGCAAGAGACTGTCTCTACTTCCCCAAAAGATTAGCATAGGGAGCATTCTAGATTCAGCAGTCGGCATTCAGCATTTGGACTCACTCGCACTTGGATTAGAACCAACTTTGGTGGACTAGGACTTAAGATTCACACAGTCTGTAGCCCCCCACCCCCGCCCAGAGTGCTTGGACCGGGGGGGGGGGGGGGGGGGGGGGGGGGGGGGGGGGGTGTGCAACACCAATCGAGATTCAAGAGATTGAGCATTCAAAATTGAAGATTCGAGCATTCAGCATTGAGGACACGAGATTCAAGCCTCTAACCTCCTGGCTGGCACACCCGCAGCCCCCCGGGACTCTGGCCAGGACCATGCAGCCCGAACATACTCAGAGCCCGGGGGTGCTGCACCAGTCCAGAGGAGATGGCTGCTGTTTTAGACCTAGTGTGTTTTAGGTGGCCTCAGATGTACCTCGACTACTGAGCTGCCAGATTTTTTATTTCTCTTTTACAATAATTGTAAAAGCCTCATGTCAATTTTTAAAGAAATACACTCAGACCTTACACCACTCGTGTCTAGTCTGTTTGTCAAAGCCAAATCCCGTGCACACCTGGCCAGAACCCATCGTCCCGCGGAACAAGGGACCCCGTAAGAAACCTCAGTCGGTGACAATAGGCGTGCCTTTTCAGTTAGATGTGACCTTGTCATTTGCACTGGCCAACGTGAGCAGAAATGTTAGGGCACAATTTTAGGATTCTTGTACATTCCAGACAACTGGGGAAGCACTGGAGACAAAGCTTCCATCAGACCCCTCTTTCCCATGACACCCACACTGGATAGAAGTGCCAGCAAGAATATTTGCAATCCCACCTACTCGGGAGGCTGAGGCAGGAGGACCCTAAGTTGTAGATCTTTTTAGCTGGCATAATCTGGAGTAATGGCACCTCAGCTTTGAGGGAGCCTCTTGTCAGTGACTGTTATCTGAGATTTTGTGATGTTCTTTTGAAGGATTCTCAGAGCCTTTACTTAGTCCCGAGGCATGCCTGGCAAACCAGGTTGTCTCCTATGGCTGAGAACTGCTTAGGTGATGGTTCTTTTTAGACAGTGGAAATGGACTTGCTAGGGTGCCTTTTGTGTAACAATAAAAAGAGCTCCTAGGAAGCTGTCAGCAGTCAGTCCTTGAGAGGTTGATCCCCTGCTGCTGAGAAGCAGAATTCATCCAGCACTGGCTCTCTTTGATCATTCATGTAACCCAGAACACAGACAGAGGTTGGCCTACATTACAAAGTGAGTTAAAGGCCAGCATGGAGAACATAAAAGGGAAAGAGAAGACTAGCCTAGGCTACATAGTGAGACCTTAAAAATACCTTGGGCCTGTGCATTTATAGCGTAGGAATTTTGTTAACCACCCAGTAACCCAAACTATTCCGCATAATATATGGATGAAGGAAGGAAAGCAGGAGAGGGAGGGAGGGATGAGTGAAGAGACTACTAACTGGACCCTGCCTTTGCCCCACCCAAATGCCACTTACTGCTGCCACTAGACTATTTTCTGTGATGAAGGTGACAGCCAGGAGTGGTAACGTCTCAGAGGCCAGGGTTGCCACGCTGAAAGAGAGAACTGGGTCAGCTATATCATCTTCCCCCCCCACCCCCAACTCTGGGCTTCAGTTGCAGTTACTCTCTACTCCCCCACATCTCTAGCCCCATACTCACGCCATCTTCTTTTCAGCATCTGCCAGGCACACAGTGCTGTCATGGCTGACCCAAGCAACTCGGCTCCCACTGGCTGAGAAGCAAACGCCATGCACCCAGCCACAGCTGCTGCTCGATTCAAACATCAGCTCCCCAAAGGGCATCTTGGAGCCCCATGGTGTAGGGGCTGGCCGTTCCTCCACCTCCTTGATATAGGCAGAGAAGATCCTGCATGCAAAAGTGAAAGGCAGAGAGGGGGTTGGGAGGAGCCTGAGGGGGCCGTCCTCCCCAAAGCCAGATAAGTGCACTGAGCCTGTGGATCCTAGACTTGATACCAAGGGACTGGCATACTCAAGCTTGATGGAGTCTGAGCCTCTGATCTCTGTTACTAAGGTGGGCCTGGGATGGGAAATCTCCTAGCTCAGCTTCTTGTGACCTGGCAACCTTGAGATCCTGGCCTGAAAGCTGACCGTCCAGCTAGTATGGTTACAGAGGGTGTCTCAGGCCCTGCATGCAGGCAGATATTTACAGCCAGTCTTCAGAAACAGCTCTTGTGCTCCAATTCTGCCCTCTCTTGGCCCACAAAGTGCACATCTATAATGAAGAATCATAGGTTAGGTAGCCTGGGCTACACAGCAAGACTATATATCTCAAGAAAATGAAAAGCGGCGGGTGTGTGCCAACCTAAAGTCTCTGGGCAGAGGATCAGGAAGGGGTCTCTGGTGCCTATAGTTTCCCAAGAGAGAATTCAGAGACTTGAAGAAGAAGCCTAGTCTGGCTGGAGCTGGGAGGAATTTGGATTCACTGTTCAAGAGAGTCAGGTTGTAGGTCCAGAAGTGAAAAATAACAAAGCAAGTTTCATTGAGGTTATCAGTCATTCATTCGCTAGTGGGAATAAGCACACACCATTCTTCTTCAGTAGAAATCAGGACAGCTGGAGTGGAGGAGGCTGACATTTAAGAGATGGCAAGGACTCCATCCACCCCGGGGTGCTAGCAGTTCGTGGTGGTGACCATTTGCAGAGTAAACTGATGTGTCAGGGAAGCTAGGCCACCTTGCTGGCCATCGGGAGCTGGGATTCCTCCTCCACCCTCCCAGGCAGATGCCCAGCTTACCTGCACTTGAAGTCACAGGAGCCTGCAGCCAGGAGCACATTGTTGGGATGCCAGTCTAGGCTGAGGACAGTGGAGCGGATGGGCTTTTTGATGTGTTTGCACACCCACCTAGACAATGGGTGAGAAAGGCAAGCAGGTAGGTAACGTGGATCGCAGCACCCTCAGGTATGAAACAGAGCGCCTACTTCACGTGGTGATTGATATACAAGGTCCTTCGGAGGCCAGAACTCTGTGCCTTGCCTCTACCAACCACATAAGATCATGTGGTTCCAAATGGTTAGGGTAGAATATCAATTCTGTTTTCCCAGACTCAAAATTGTCCCTGTCCTCCAGCACAGGGGAGAATAAGACACAGGTGGGATAGGTATCTGACACACACAAATTATATTAGAGAATTGAATTCAAGGGTAGCCATGGCTACGTAGCAAGACCCTGTCTCAAAAAAATAACCTAGAGTTGGGATTGTGGTTCAGTGGCAAGTTCTTACCTAGCATGCATGAAGCCTTAGGCTCCATCCCTAGCCCCGCACAGACCAGGCATGGTAGTGCATATCTGTCATCCCAGTACTAGGGAGGCAGAGGCAAGAGGAACACAAGTTCGGCGTCATTCTTGGCTATACACTGAGCTTGAGGTCCTCCTATCCTACATTCAGACCCTGTCCTTTTTAAAAGAATATGGTTGGGTGTTCATGAGTAGTCCCTGACACATAGGTGTTAGGCCCAGTTTACAGTGTTTTCCGGAAGCTGGTGGCAGTGTGTGCATTCTAGTATCCCCAGAAGTAACAGTAATGTGGTCTATGCCCCTTTTATTACCAAGTCAGCAGCACCCGTAACCCCAACCCAGTTTCCTCCACCCCCAGCCTTCTCTGCCCCAGCCAAGCACCCACCAGTCATTCTCCTGTTCAAAATAACAGATAGAAATGACCCGGGAGCCACTGCCCACAGCGAACTTGTTCTCATTGGGGGCCCAGCGCACACAGCGGGCAGCTCGATTGATCCGGAGGATGACCAGTGTGGGCTTCCATGTGCGGCCCTTCAGCGTCCACACATAGGCATTGCGGTCTGTGCCGCAGGTCACAATGCGGTTACTCTCGGGGGCCCAGTCGATGCCTGCAGGGTAAGGTCAGAGGATATAAGACTAAAGGCACCCAAGGTACAGTGGCCATGTTAACTGTGGTGCCTGGGGTCTTGCTCATGCTAACCAAGTGCTCTACCACTGAGCCATGCCTCCAGCCCCACTGGAAAATTTTAGACAAGAGCTCTACTGTTGAACCATGACTGCTCCCCCTGACTGAGGGATTCTATGCAAATGCTCTACTGCTGAGATTCATGACCAACTGGCACACTGGAGAACTCTAGGGAGGCACTGTACTGCTGAGCTGCATCCTCAGCCACTCACTGGCTTCCCCCACCCCTCACACTCTAGGGGTGACTACAAAAGCTTAATAGGGGGGCTAGCAATCTTTACCAGCTAATACCAAACATTTTGGAAAAGCCAAGCTTTGGTAAAGCCAAGAAACAGGTACAAACTGTGCCTCCTGATGCTGAGCTGTTGATCAAGCCTCTCCAGAACATCTAAGTGTTTAGTTATGTACACCAACATAATCTCTTTACCACCTTTAAAATTTTATTTATTTACTTAGTGCCTTATATGTGCCATGGCTAGTTTGTGGAAGTCAGAGGACAACTTGTAGAAACTGGTATTCTCTCCTACCATGTGGGTCCTGGGGATGGAACTCAGATCTTCAAGTCTGGCAGTAAGCCTCCTTTATCCACTGAGCCATCTTTATGGTTCTGAAATCAACTGGGATCAGGGTCGTTTTCATTGCAACCCAGACTATTCCAACTAATACTGTGAGGGAGTGGCTGGCCACACTGGCCCTTCCCTGTCCCCTTGCCTCCTCTCTCCAGAGTGATGCTGACGCACCTGTCACCTGCCCGTTGTGCTCCTTGAGCTCGTGCACCTTGTTCCACTTGGCGCCGCTCTTCTCATAGATGTGCACCTCGTGGTTGTTGGGGCAGATGGCAATCTCTGCAGGGAGACAGGCATGAGCTTAAGGAGGCAGCACCATGAGCACAGGGTGGGCATCCACCCTGCTCACCTCTGCTCTCCACTAGAGTGTTCTTCCAGAGCCAGGCTGTCTTCTGCCTGCAACCCCTGATGTCCTGCTGGGCCACTTTTGTACCTAGCACCCAGATTCCCCCACAGCTGTCTCAGGACTCTGGAGACTCACTTCATCCCACAGCTGTGTTAGCAGAAGTTCAGTTACTGCCCTGTCTCCATGACATTCCTCTCCATCCTGGGGCCCTCCTACCCACCATGCCCTTAAGTGTTTCACATTTACTGTGCGCGCGCGCACGTGCATTCGTGTGAGTGCCTTGGCATGGGAATGCAAGTCAGAGGACACCTTGTCTCGGGTTCTTTCCCTCCACCATGCGGGTTCTGTCGATCAGACTCATCAGGCTTGCTTGGCAAGCAATGCTGAGCCATCTCACTGGCCCATTTTGTTCATCTTTGGAAATAGGTTTCACTATGTAGCCCAGGCTGGCTTCAAACTTATAACCCCCCTGCCTCAGTTTCCTGAGTTCTGGTATGACAGATGTGTACCACCACCCACCAGAGCAGATCCAGGAGGCCCAGACTGTTAAACCTATCCACCCAATATGCCAACATCTCCCTTTCTATCTATCTGCCTGGCTACCTCTGCCTGCTCTTCAGTTCTATGCCTCCCAGGAGCAACCACTTGGTTTAAGCAGAGACCCAAGATGTGGAGTCTGGCTGCACCCCATCCCTCAAGGCTGTCCAATTGCCCTGTCACTCCACTGGACCCAGCAATCCCAGTTCTGAGGCCACCCTGCAGAAGTGAGCACTCACGTGTACGGTCCTTGTTCCAGGCATGGCAGCTGATGGGCTCCACCAAGAAGCTGTGGTAGGCCATAGTCACTTGACCCCTGGACCTAGAGAGGGAGGCAGAATAGAGGTCACCTGTGCCCGGCTCTTGGCAGGGAGGAACGGTCTGCTCACCCTAGTTTCCTGAATGGCCAAATATGTTACAACCTCTCTGTGAGCTCCAGTGTCCCTCATCCCAGGAGAGCAGGTGTCACAAGATGTCCCGGGTTGCAGGAAACAACAGATAGGTGGAACAGAGCTTGGGACCCGAGGCAATGATGCTATGTGAGTTGGGGCTGGGACCTTGAGCCTCTCAGGCCTGCCTGCTACTCTTCACCTGTGCCTCAGTTTCTTCATAGTGTAGGATACCCCCCACCCACTCACACACACATTCCCATATAAGAGCAATGTAAGAATTCAACAATATCCCTAACCCACTTAAAGCAGAGCCTATCTCACAATGCAGTCGGGCCAGTCAGTACCCGGTCCTCCCTTCCTAGGCCCTGTGGGTGGAGCAAGGCAGGCAAAGCAGATAAGACAGCTGGCATTCTGGGCCAGGCTCAGAGCTGAGCTCCCACAGCTTCCTCTCCTACACACTCAAGGTTCACAGGCCTCTGGGACTGAGGAGGCCTTCAGGATTCCCAACAGCCCCGCCTGGCTAAGGAGCTGCCTCTGGGCCCTTGGCTGGCTTGAAGCACATAGCCTCACCCCCCAGAGCATTCACCTTGCTTCTCTCACTTCCTGCCAGATGTGCTTCCAAGCCACTCTTCTCTCTGTTCTCTCTAGTCTTACTCCACGAAGACACCCATCTCAAAATCCCCAGAGTCACCTCCCCCAAATCCCTCTTCTGCCCAACCACTTCTCCCACCTCCCCAGAATCAGGATGTTCCAAAAACATGAAGAGACATCGTGGCCCTGTCTGCCAGCTGTGTGAGACAAAGGTTGTCTCCGAACCTCACTTCCCATCTGAACAATGGAGCCCACCTCCGCCCCGTCCCTACCCTGCCTCCAGCTGAGTCGAGAGTAGAGTAGGGTGCCTATAATTCCAGCAATGGAAGAATAAGATTTGAGGCCACTCTGGGCTACCCACACCTTGTCTCAGAAAACAACTAGGGCTAGGGATGTAGCTCATTTAGCAGAGTGCTTATGTGGCACTCGGGAGGAGGGTTCCATCCTCAGCACCACATAAGCCAGGTATGTTGACACCAGCTTAGGAGGCAGAGGTAGGAGAATAATCCTAAACTCAAAGTCATCTTCAGCACATAGTGAATTCCATCCAAGCCAGTCTGAACTACACGAAATGCTATCTTATAAAACTAAAACACTGCACAGCTGGTGGGTGTACTGGGCTGCGTGGATGTACTCAGTGGGTAAAGGCACTTGCTGCCAAACCTGACAACCTGAGTTCACTGCCTGGGACCCACATGATGGGAGGAGAGACCTGACTTCCTCAGGTTGCTCTGTAATCTCCACATGCATGGGTGGCACAAATATGAACACACAGACAAGTAAATAGAAAATCAGTTTATGGCCGGGCAGTGGTGGCGCACACCTTTAATCCCAGCACTTGGGAGGCAGAGGCAGGTGGATTTTTGAGTTCGAGGCCAGCCTGGTCTACAGAGTGAGTTCCAGGACAGCTAGGGATACACAGAGAAACCCTGTCTCAAAAAAACAAAACAAAACAAAACAAAAAAAGCCAGTTGACAAGCCATGCTTTCGGTCCATGAAATGTATGATGCCCTTCCCTGTGCCCCACAAGCTAACATTGAGCCACACGGGCACACTCCTGCCTCAGGCCTATGCTCAGGATATTCCCTCAGCTTATAATGCTCTTCACTCAGACACATACATACACCCTGCTCTGGCCCTATACCCTTGGCCATTTTCAAGCTGGGCTCAGTTGCATCAAGAACCTTCCATAGTACACTCCCCAATGACCCCTGCCCCTGGCCTGTCCAGCTCCTGCTTAGAGGTGAAACCTCAATTCCAGATACAACAGGGACATACTAGAAAGTTCCTGGGGTAGCATAGGACACCTGTGCCAAAAGAAACTAGACTATCTGTGCCATCACAACCAGCTGTAACTCATGCTCTGAGGAACCCAGTGCCCTCTCCTGGCCTCTGCGGGCACTGCAGTCACATGTGCATACCCACAGAGACACACAATTAAAAATTAAAAAAAAAAATTTTTTTTAAGTAGAGGAAACTCCAGTTTGGATCATAACACTATCATTGGTGGCTTTATTGATCTTATAGGACTCCCTTTACTACAAAAGGCTTCGCAAAGACATGCACCCCAAAAGGAGACATATGCCTTTAATCCCAGCACTCAGGAGGCAGAGGCAGGAGGATCTCTGAATTCCAGGCTAGACTGGTCTATGGAATGAGTTCCAGGACAGCCAGGGCTACCCAGAGAAACCCTGTCTCAAAACACAAAAAGATCAGCAGAGGAAGCTTGAAGTTATCCTAATCCTTAAAAACAGATCAGCAGGGCACAGCTGAGCCAGAAGCCGCTCCAAAGCCCAGCTGAGCTCTGCTGGGTCCCTGTGCTCCAGTGAAGTCCAAGGCTGTATGTAGCCTGGGGGCAGAACCTGACTTCCCAGTGCTGATACTATGCTACCCCCAGTTTCCTGGAACCTAAAAGTTGTGTATGGAAGCAGTAAAAAGCTGGTAACACTAACCACAGGCATAGAGAGACTGAGTAAAAGGGTCACACACATCTATCAGCCAATCACAACGTAGCAGGAGTGCTGACAGCACAGAGGAGGCAGAGAGGGAAGGACTCATCTTCTCATCTGTCTGAAAGGCACCCAACAAATAGGAGCATCCCGACCGTCCAAAGGAGAAGGGTCGGGAGTGGGACCCACTGGAGTGGTGCACACCTTCAAAGCTCAGCACTCAAAGCAGAGGCAGGTGGATCTCAGTGAGTGCAAGCCCAGCCTGGTCTCCAGAGTCCCTGGACAGCCAAGGAGGGCTACACAGTGAGATCCCCCCTCTCTCCCTCTCTCTCTCTCTCCCTCTCTCTCTCTCTCCCTCTCTCTC
>NW_022196905.1:139515186-139517937 GCF_008632895.1 Mastomys coucha | reverse complement strand
TCTCTCTCTCTCTCTCTCTCTCTCTCTCTCTCTCTCTCTCTCTCTCTCTCTCGGGTGTGGTGATGCAAACCTGTAATCCTAACACACAGGAAGCGGAAGCGGATTTTTACTTACTGACTTGGGATCTGACCCAGGGCCTATTGCTGAGTTACTCCCTAAGACCTCTCATCCATCTGTCAAAGAGGTGGCTCAGGGAGACTGCGGAACTGTTCCTGTTCTATTATTGCCTGGGAAACATTTCCTGGGGGAGCCTGAATCAAACTTCCTGTCTGGCTCCAAGCCATCTTCTGCCAGCACAGCGCTGGGTCTCTGTTCTCCCAGGAGCATGGCCCACAGAGTTACTGCCTGCCAGCAGACCCAGGACTGGGAGGGGAAAGGGAGGTGCATGGAATGGGGCTGTCACGCTGAGAAACGGCGTTTCCCTGGAAATTCCTAGAAGGGGCACTGAATGGTACTGAGTCCTCAAAGTGACTTGGGGTTTCTATCCTAAGAATGCTCAAAAACACAAAGACTAGGGTCTTTGGCATGATGATAATTTTTTAAACATGAGGTTTTTTGTTTTTGTTTTTGTTTTTAAGATTTATTTATTTTATGTATGAGTACTCTATCTGCACAGACACCCAAGTGCCAGAAGAAGTCATTAGATCCTATTACAGATGGTTGTGAGCCACCATGTGGTTGCTGGGAGCTGAACTCAGGACCTCTGGAAAAGCAGTCAGTGCTCTTAACCACTGAGCCATCTGACAGTCCCATAGACACTAATTCTTAAACTGTGCCTGGTAGCACATGCCAGTAATCCCTTGCACTCTAGAGGCTAAGGCAGGAGGGTCATGAATTTGAGGCCAGCTTCAGATACAAGAGAAACTGAGGGGGTTTTGTTTTGTTTTGTTTGTTTGTTTGTTTTCTTTCACACTATTGGGGATGGTATCCAAAACCTTGTACTTTTTAGGCAGGGGCTCTACCACTCACTGGGGGATTCTAGGCAGGTGCTCTACCACTGAGCTACATCCTAGCCCCTCACTGGGGGAATTCTAGACAGGGGTTCTAACCACTGAGCTACATCCTAGCCCCTCACTGGGGGATTCTAGACAGGTGTTCTATCTCTGAGCCACACCCATAGTCCTCCAGGAATAGTTCCTGACCATTGCTGAATGACTTCCACTCTCCTGTTTTCTGTATTGAGGAATGATGTGTTGAGGAACATGCCTGATTGCATCACAGTAATACATCAAGAATTGGGAGAGGCCCTCTGTGTTCCTAATGGAACATGTAGTCAGAAAAGCCAGAATCTTCTATCTCAGGACACTCACAGCTGGAGAGGACCTATGCAGCTCCCCTCCTAAGCCAGCCAGGCAGAGCCTCAGGCCCCTCTGCTGCCAAGGACATTCTTCCAGTTCTTGGGCTTAAGAGTTCCTTCCAAGATTGCTGGGCTAAAACTCTCCAGCAGGGCGCTGCTGCACATCAGAGACACGGGGCTGAGGCTGCAGGATCAGAAGTTTGAAGCCAGCTTGGGCTTCATAGGGAGAACCTGTGATTGATAGATATGGATAGATAGGTAGGTAGGTAGGTAGGCAGGCAGGTAGGTAGGTAAGGGGCTAGTAAGATGGTTCACCAGGTAAAAGTGTTTGCAGCCAAGCCTGATTACCTGAGTTTGATCCCCAGGGACCCAGGAATAAGGGGACCAATTAATGCTTGTAACTTGTCCTCTACCCTACACACACCCTCACACACAAATATATAAATGTAGTTATAAATAAATAATACTCTATCTCTCTGTCCTGGCTGGGTATCCTTCACCCTGGCCCTTTGGCTTTTCTTGGCTGCGTTCCCTTGAATCACACACACAGTCTGGCTGGACTGGAGACTTAAGCCAAGCAGGAGGTGCCTGCAGCAAGAACCTTGGCTCCACAGGCAATCCAGGAAGTCCCCGCCCAGCTCAGACGCTCAGCTAAGTACAGCCAGCAGCAGTTTTTTTTTTTTCTTTTTTATGGTGCTAAGCCTTACTCAACTTCCTGTTGTGGGTAGGAGCCTGGGTGGTGTGAGCAGCCCTCCAAACCCCGAGTTCCTCCTCCTCCTCTTCCTCTAGACTGCCCTTGAAGACTTACGGAATGAGGGAAAGTCAAATCCAGCAACACAGATTAAAATAAACTCTAGAATACTGTAAAACACTGGTTTAAAGAATCAAAACAAAAACTTCTCCAAAACACAGAACACTCAGTGCTGGCAGGGCTGTGGAGAGATCCTCATCTGTTCCGTGCCTTTGAAGGGCGGTGTGCTAACTTCTAATTCCAACAGCTTGTGGAAGAACAGACAGAACATGGGACTGGAGAGAAGGCTCTTTGCAGAGAACTCCAGTAGCCCTCAACCACCAAATAAATACTCTAGCTCCAGGGGACATCAATTTCCACCACCCCAGAGGCTCAAGTTTGTGGGTGAGCGCCATGCGCCCAGCCCATAAAAATACATCTTTAAAAAGAGAGAATAACACCGATGAACTCAGTAACTTGAAAAAGCAAACTTTTAAAGCCCTCTTTCTTAGGATTGCCTTACTACAGAAAACCCTTTTTATATCAGTGAGAGACAGATTGGAAAAACCCACATACCACTGGGGAGGCTAGAGGGTGTGGATCGTTGGTAGTGTGCTTGTCTAATAAGTCTGAGGCTCTGGGACCAAGACAGAACAAAATACTTTAAATCTAGTTGGGGTTATTCGTTATTTAAAAGATCCCAATGTGTGCTCACCTTTAATCT
>NW_022196905.1:139497038-139515017 GCF_008632895.1 Mastomys coucha | reverse complement strand
TGTGTGTGTGTGTGTGTGTGTTTGAGTGCCGGTGGATGTCCGGGGATTCGGACATCCCTCACGTTCAAACCCTCCTCACGTTCCCTAATCCCCACCCAGTCAGTGCTTTTATGCCCTGCTCCATCTCCCAGCCCCGCACATTCTCTTACAGTAGAAGCCAACCTGGTAAATCTATTTCTTTTTTATTGTCCACGTGAAGAAGTTGAACTTCCCTCCAAGTCGTCCCGCAGGGCTGCAGCTTCGGACCCCACCCCACCCTACACCACACAAGGCCAGGTTCACCGAGTACAGAAGTGAGGTCGGCGGCAGCAGAAGCAGACAAGCACACTGCCAAGTGTGTTGGCCACATCTGGCCACTAAGCCTCCGGATCTTGAAGGTCCCCATTTTCCAGGCAAGGCAAATTGAGCTCTACACAGGCGAGGCCAGCCACACCGCCCCAGGCTAGAGCTGCCTCACGGAAACAAGCCCCGTGGCCAGCACCTAGGCTGGCTCCCAGTTCAGGATTCCTGCCCGCTCGCGGGCCCCACCGGACCTGCCTTGTCCCGGGTAGCCTGGCTGGATGCCCCTTGCTCGCCCCGGGGTCCGCTCGCCCAGGCTGAGTGAGACCCAGGAACCTGGTCCCCTGCTGGGTGGGCACAGTGACTGGGGGACGCGGCGGGGCGGGGGTGCTAGCTCATTTCCCGGTTGCAACAACCCGGAAGGCTGCAGACCGAGGGGGAAGTGACTGGGTGTGGGGCCCTGCGCCCAAAGTAACGGGGCGACACTGGGCGCGGGGATCGGAGAGGGGGCGCGAGGGCTGGGGCTGTGCCGCCTCGATGGCGTCGAGTGCGCCGGGAATCTCTGCGATTCTTCCCACCGCGCCCCGCATCCCCAGAACGCCGCTCCCCACTAACTCCTCGCCAGCCCCACCCTCGCCCGGAGCCCCACCAGGCCCCCATGCACACGGCTCTCCACTCTCATCCCCATCCCCCTCACCGTCGAACATCGCCTCGAGTCCCCTGACTTCTAGGTTGGCCTCAGACCCAACACACACCTCGCGACCACCCCGCGCCCCTCACCTCGGATCTCCTCGGCCGCGGACTCTGGACAGTCGACGCGCCGAACCGGCTCTGAGACCCGCGCAGCACCACAGCTACTTCCTCGTGGGCGGGGGGCGGGGCCTTCGGGCACAGCCCCGCAGGGACCGGGGGCGGGACCTGGGCGGCTGTGGCCAGATCCCAGGGCCCGCCCACCCCTCGGGGTACTAAGCGGCCCGGACCTCAGTTAAGTCCAGCACAGCTCAAAATTCTCCGGAGATAGCTTGCTGTTGCCACTAACTACTTTCTGAATGGGGAAACTGAGGCTGGAAGGGGAGGGGAGCTGTCTGAGCAGCTGGAGGGCGGAAGCCCGAGATCGGGCCACCAAGAATTCAGAGGTTTCGGGGCCACACGCAGGCACCAGGCAACTTAATGATTCCTGCGGGGCCCCGCCCCTCGCACTGTAGGTGCTCCCCAGCCGCCATTCCCCAGACTCTCAATGCTCCAAAGATGGCAGAGTCGATGGTGTCCAGGAAGAAGAGCACTGCCACTCCAGGTGACTTCTTGCTTCTGTAATCATACACTTCCCTCCAAGTTACTGAGCAGCTTTGCAGCTGAGTCAGGTGATGCTCCAGGGTCAAGGGTCATCCAGGTTAGGTGCTTCTGAAGTTTCTTTTTCATCGCCTCCTACCTTATGAGAAGTCCTCCCTAGACTCCCAGCGCTATCCTGTATCACTAATTCTGGCTTCGTTTACACCGAGGCTGAACACTTTGTCTAGCGGTGGCTCTTATGGTTAGAGGTGCCTGTGATAACCCACACCTGTCATCCCAGCACTGGGGGTGGGGGGTTAGAGGAAGAAAGATGAAGTTCAAGTTCATCCTTGGCTGTATAGCTAGTTGAAGGCCAGCCTGGTTTACATAAAACCCTGCCTCAAAAAACAAAGAAATGGGCCAGCAACATGGCTCAGATGGCAAAGGTGCTTGCTGCCCAGCCTAAGGACCTGAATTGAACTCCCAGTACTCATACAGTAGGAGAGACTAGACTCCTTTAGGTAGGTTGTCTTCTTACTCCCACACACATGCCAGCCATAGTGAACTAGAGTGTGTAAACACACACACACACACACACACACACACACAAGCAAGGTAAGTAAATAAATGTAATACTTTTTTGTTTGTTTTTGTTTTTTTGAGCCAGAGTTTCTCTGTGTGTCACTGACTGCCCTGGAATTAGCTCTGTAGGCCAGACTGCCCTTGAATTCAGAGATCTGCCTCTTTCTCTATCTCCAAATTCTGAGTTCTGGGATTAAAGCAGTGCATCACCATGCCCGGTATAATAAAATATTCTAAATTTGGAGCAGTTGCTGCAGTAAACACCCTGCCCATGCTCAGTGTATATATCTATATATCTATATCTATCCGTCTATCTGTTTGTTTGTCTGTCTGTCTGTCTATCTATCTATCTATATACTGGTGTGTAGGGATTCAAACTCAGGGACCTACACACACAGCAGGCACTCAACCACTTAGCTACATACCCAGTCTTCACTTTAGTCTCCTTGAGTTTCTGTAGCAGGCAGGCCTTGTGATTCTCCTGCCTCGGTTCCTGCTGTACCATCAGACCCACCCAGCTCCATACGATTTAGCTCAGATTTTGATAAGTCATCCTCTTGCCACCGACACAGAGGGGTCTTGATCCTGTGGCCCCCACTTTGCCATTCCTGTAGATTTCTATCTGTAGCCTTGGTGATGCCAGGTGTCTTTGGTTTAGCTAGAAAAAAACCGTACCAGCAGTGTTCCTTCTGTGGGACAAGTGCATCCCTGGCTCTCAATCTGTCCCTGCTCACTCAGCTCTATAAAAGCCCAGCAATGGCCCCAAGAGGCCTTGAGTGATTTGACTCCATAAGCTTGTGGTGTCTGACAGTCCTCTGTCCTGGGTTAGTGACCTTAAATGACCCAGTGTCTTCAGAGGATAGACAAAGCAAAACCAAGCCCAGGACTCTTGGCAGTGACCCACTACAGAGAAACCCCTCTCGATGAGCTGTATGAGTGAAGGGCAGTAACCCCGCAAGAGGAGGGGAGTCCTCAGAGCAAACGGAGCACAGTACAAGACAACCCCACAGAAAAAAACGAGAGCACTGGACAGCTCTGGTCAGCTTGAGCTCAAGCTTCTTTCAAGGGGGTTAAGGTTCATGGACCAGGTGTTTTGTTTTGGTTCATGATGGTAGGTATAACCCAAGGCCTTACAAATGCACTGAGCCACACCCCAGCCCCTCACTGGGGGAGTCTAGGCAGGGGCTCTACCACTAAGCCACACCCCAGCCCCTCACTGGGAGATTTTAGGCAGGGGCTCTACCACTGAGCCACACCCCAGCCCCTCACTGGGGGATTTTAGGCAGGGGCTCTACCACTGAGCCACACCCCAGCCCCTCACTGGGGGATTCTAGCAGGTGTTCTATCACTATAGGATACCTCAAGCCCCTATTTGCTTTATTAAGTTGGTTTGTGATTTTTTTTTTTTTAACAAATCTCTGAGAACTGCTTCTTTCTGCTATGGACCTGAGGGGATGAAAAAACTCACAATGTGTGCTGCAGCCATGTTTGTGCCACTGGCTCTCCTGCTCTCAGACCCTGATAGACAGGCTGCACACCCATGGGATTCACTTGGCACCATCCATAGAGTGAATGAATGAATGGTAACAGTGCTATAAAACTTAAGACTTCTGGTTCTGCCACTTAAGCTGTGGCATAACCTCAGGCAAGTCACCCTTGCTCTGCCTCAGTTTCCACAGCTGTGAAGTGAGCTTTCTCAGACACTGCCTCCAACCCTGTCCCATTGAGGAAAACAGTGGATGTTAAGCATCTCCCGAAGCCTTCTTTAAAGGGTTTCCTGCTGGTTAGATGTGATTGGATCAGGATGGTGCTGACCCCAACAGAGGGTGAATCCATTCAGTTCTTCTCTGAATGTGATGGTAGGAGCTTGAACCTCTTGAGAAGAAAGTCGCTGGGGATAGTGCTGACTCGCTCGCTCTGTGTGGTATGAGGTGCTGCTCTGAGGTGAGTAGCTGGGCTCCACCTCACCCCTCTGTGCTGCCACATGCTGTGGAACCAAGTGTGTGCATGCAGGCATGTGTGCCTGTGTGTGTTTGCCAGAGGTCAGCCTTCCTCAGGCAGCTTGTGTTTTGAATTTCTCACTGAGTGTGTTAGGTTGGCAGGACTTTGCACCCCAGGGATCCTCCTGATTTCACTTCCAGTGCTGGGATCACAGGTACATGTCACTATGCCTGCTTTTGTTCATTTTTGAGGCAGGTTCTCACAGTGTAGCCCTAGCTGGCCTGGACTCACAATGACCTGCCTGCCCCTGCCTCCTGAGTGCTAGGATTAAAAGTGTGTGCCACTTGCCTGGCAGTGGTGGCACATGCCTTTAATCTCAGTACTTGGGAGGCAGAAGCAGGCAGATTTCTGAGTTCAAGGCCAGCCTGGTCTACAGAGTGAGTTCCAGGACAGCCGGGGATACTCAGAGAAACCCTGTCTTGAAAAACAAACAGGGCTGGTGAGATGGCTCAGTGGTTAAGAGCACCGACTGATCTTCCAGAGGTCCTGAGTTCAAATCCCAGCAACCACATGGTGGCTCACAACCATCCCTAATGAGATCTGACGCCCTCTCCTGGTGTGTCTGAGAACAGCTGCAGTGTACTTACAAATAATAATAAATAAATATAAAAAAAAAAGAAAAACAAACAAACAAAAAAGAAAGAAAGAAAGAAAGAAAATCTAATTACTCTTATTTTTATGTGTATGTATGTTTTGCTTGCATGTATGTGCACCAAATGTATGCAGTACCCTTGGGGGTTGGAAGAGGGCATTAGGTCTCCTGCAACTGAAGTTACTGTTGTTGAGAGCCACTGTATGGGTGCTGGGAATTAAACTCAAGTCCTCTGTAAGAGCAGCAAATGATCTTAACCAATGAGCATCCTATCCCACACCCCAGATAGGATCTTTATAGCCCTGGTTGTCCTGGAACTCATCATGTAGACTTGGCTTGCCTCTGCCTCTGTGTAGGATTAAAGGCATGTGCCACTACATCTGGCTTTTTTTTTTTTTTTAAGTGGGCTCAGGGCTGGAACTTGGCTCCTTGCAAAACAAACACTCTGCCATTTCTCCGGCCCTCCCTTCCTTCCTCCCTTCCTTTTTTCCTTCCTTTCTTTTTTAAACTTATTTTCATTTTATGTGCATTGGTGTTTTGCCTACATGTATGTCTGTGTGAAGGTACCAGATCTTGGAGTTACAGACAGTTGTGAGCTGCTGTGTGGGTGCTGGGAATTGAACCTGGGTCCTCTGTCTTAACTGCTGAGCCATCTTTCCAAGCCTCTTGTTTGTGGCAGTTGCCATGGCCATTAAAAACACATGGTTCAATGACTTCTGCCAGTTGTCCTATGACCTCCACATGTGCACTGTGGTATGCATGTCCCTGTACAATATAAATAAATATATAATAAAAACTAACACAGAAAGGAAACCTCAGACTGCAAAGCTCTGCCCCAACAACCCCCTCACCCCACCTTCCACCTCAGGGTCTTTATAGCCCAGGCTAACCCAGAATTCCAACTCCTCCTGCCTTGGGCTCCCTGGTTGCTGGGATTACACTGACAGGGTGCACGACAGAGAGGGAGTTTTAAAACCTCAAGTGAAGCGAGTCTTTGGAGAAGAGGGCTTGGGGGACACCACTTTGGATGGCTTTCTGTCTCTTCCAGGAATGTGCACACACCGTGCCTTGTGAATGAAGATGAGCCACTCTCCTCTCTCTGCTGCATCTCTGGTTTCCAAGAAATGTAGCCTCATACAAGACACTTAAGAGGAGGGAGTTGGGTGGGGCTGATACAACATCTTCCATTATCGTGTGCTGCTCATTCTCAGCTCATCCTCCCCCACCCCTTGCAGCTCCAGATATAATGTCCCCTCTGTTGCAAGGGCCAGAACAAGGACCCCGACACCAAGAGATGACAGCCTGACAACTGTTAGCAGGAGAGAAGGAAAACTTCCAGCCACACAAGGCCACACCTCTGTGTAAATGATCAAAGGTCCAGAGCGGGGATGTCCACCAGCAGCCCATGGCATCCCAGCCCAGTTCTCAAGGGCCCTCAGCTGCATGGCCCATCTTCCCAGTCAGAATATCCCATGGACAACTGTGAAATTCAAGTCTAGAGTGGATACCCACTAGTGTGTTCCTTACGAAGGTCCAGGTAATTCCAGCACTAAGGAGGCTGAGGCAGGGGGATCCCTATCCTTGCCTCCTTGCCCAGTAGGGAGCATGCCCTGGGGTTACTGCTGGGGCCCTGGTTATTCACTCCCTTCTTCAGGGACACTTGTCGTTAGCCCGCAAGTGTAGTGGGACTGAAGCCAGCTCTAGAGCGGTCTTGTGTGCAGTCAGCACCTGTTTTGGCATATTCACGTATACAAGTCTATGTGTTTACAGAGAAGCTCCAGTCTTCAGGGGCACAGAAATGACACTGTAGCATGGGAGCTGAGGAGGCAGAGCCAGCAAGCCAGCACTCAGGTGCTACTGCTGCTACTCTCTCATGGAGATAGTAAGGTTTGCCATGAGTCATCAAAAGGGCCACACTGTCTTTGCAAATATCGTGACATCCTCTGAGACCCCTGCTAACCAGCCCTCAGTGGAATGCAAACTACTGTTCAGGACCTGGGGCCGAGGCCCAGTTGGAGGAATGCCAGCCTGGCATGCAGAGGGGCCTGGATTCTATCCTCAGCATCATGTAAGCCATGCAAAGTTGAACACATATGTAATCCTAATACACAAGGTGTATGTAAGCCAGAGGGTCATCCTTACTTATATAGCATGTTCCAGGCTAGCCTGGGATACATAAGACCCTGCTTCAATAAGATAAAAATATAAAGATTGCCTATCTGGCTTGTCCTGTGCAGTGGAATGAAGAGATGGCTTCATACTATTCTAGATTCATTTTTGATGTCAGTGTTGGTATAGGATCTTGATAGTTTTGGCTGGCCTAGAACCTACTATGTAGACCAGAGTAACCTCAAAGTTACAGCAATTTTCCTGCCTCAGCCACCTAAGTGAATCCTCTACCCATTTAGATTTACACCTAGAATGGTCCATAGTCCTGCCCATATGTGATACTGAGTTAGGGTACAGATATCTCAGGCCAGGCTTAGGAATCTCTTAGCCAAGATGGCAGGAACCCCCTTTTCTCTGCTTATGGATGAGGCACAGGAAAGAGACTGGCTAGGTCATGGTCCCCCTGAGCATGCTCTAACTGGCTTTGCTTATCAGCAGAGGAGGGATTTTCCATGGCTCCTTAGCTTTCCAGTACAGGGTTTCTGGGCACCAACTTTGAAGGCAGAATGCAGTGTCCTAAAACCAAACAACAGATACCCGTTTCCCATGAAGCACATTAATGTTTTTGTGCCTTGAACTTGTAATCTTCCTGTCTTAGCCTTTAGGGTGCTGGATTATAGTGTGTACATGCCTGGCTCAATCCATGGTCTTCTCTGGCTAAAAGCTGTAGAGGATGGCGCAGTTAAGGACTGAGATCTAGGGCCTGATCCTAAAAGTGATCTAAACTAATGAAGATGGATTTGTTTCTCTGCAGAGAACAGAAAGAGTACAAAGAAAAAACACGTTTGCATACTTGGGATTTTTCTTTAATTTTTTAGCACACAATGTACACACTGCCCTTCCCCTTTAAGTTAGTGTGACAATCTTCCATAATAAACTACTTAAAGAGAAGCTTTGGTCAAAAATGGAATGAGATAGCAAAATCAAAACAAAATGAAAGAAAACACAAAACAAACACTGCTGTCTCTAAATCCCACACTTTACCCACAACATCCACACGGACACACGCTAGTTGCTTCAGTGTGACAGTGTTTCCTTGGGCCAGTGATCCTCACCACCATGTGAACGGCAGAGTGTGCTCAGCCCGTTCCTCATGCTGGATGGCAGAGGCTCGCTCAGCTTCACATTATCCGGAGACCCTGGATAGAAGACTCTAGGGCCTTGGGAAAAGCACAACCCTGATCAGCCTGACGACTGGCTGCCTGGCTTCCCTGCAGCCCACTCTGCTGCCCTCCTCCTGGTGGGGCACAGACCCAACTTCCTCACCCTGCACCCTGCAGGCCTCAGCTCTGTGCTGCTTCCCCAGGCCTGGATGTCTGTCCCCAGAAGGCTCACACCACCTCACCCAACCCTGCATATTCTCCCTTCCTTCCTTTGCTTTTTTTCCAAGTGTACTAGGATTAAGCCCTGCACCACCACTACCCTGCTTTCCCCTCTCCACCCCTCCCCAACCCTTTTTAGACAGGGTTTCAATGCACAGTCCTGGCCAGCCTTGAACTCTACACAGATCAGGTTGGCCTCCAACTCAGAGATTTGCTTTCCTCTAACTCCTGGGATTAAAGACATGCATCACTATGCTTGGACTTTTAAGATTTATTTCTGTATTTTAAAGTGTATAATGTTTGTCTGCATGTATGTATGTGCACCCTTGTGTGCCTGGTGTCTGTGGAAGACAGATGCCCTGAAACTGGAGTTACGTTTGGTTGTGAGCAGCCATGTGGATGTTGGGACCAAATCCTGAGTCCTAAACAAATGGTCTTAACTGCTGAGCTAGCACTCCAGACCCTTACTCGAGTGTGTGTGTGTTGTGTGTTGTGTGGTGTGTGTGTGTGTGTGTGTGTGTGTGTGTGTGGTGTGTGTGTGTTTTCCATCCTCTCAGCTCACTGCTTGGGGGGGTGGGGAGGGGCAAGATCTTATTCTCTAGCACAGACTGGCATTAAGCTCAAAGCAATCCTTCTGCCTCAGCTTCCCAAGTGTAGGTATTACACAAATGAGCCCCATGCCCAGCTGTATTTATTAAATAAATTGGTGTAAGCTATAAAAATGTCTATAAACAGAAATGTTGGCTGGTGGCTAACACTGGGTTTACTTCAACAATGGCATCAAGGTTCTTTTGAGAACAAATAGCATCTAGGAGACATCAGCCACCCACTGGGAATGGTGGTCCCTCATGCTTAGAGATTCTGGGGCCAGCTCTTCGGCCACACACTGCAGCTGACACCATATTTCAAGAAGGTAAAAATAGCCAGGCGTGGTGGCACATGCCTTTAATCCCAGCACTTGGGAGGCAGAGGCAGGTGGATTTCTGAGTTTGAGGCCAGCCTGGTCTACAGAGTGAGCTCTAGGACAGCCAGGGCTACACAGAGAAATCCTGTCTCGAAAAAACAAAAACAAACAAACAAAAAAAGAAGGTAAAAATGTTTGGTGGAAATATCTGGAAATCAAGGGCTAAGGTAGTTCAGTGTAAGAGTCCCCGCCTAACATGTTCTATCCCCAAAACTGCAAAAACTACCACCAACAAGATTTACCTTGAAATCCCAAATTGTCATGGCTCCATCAATGCCAGTAGTGCAAAATTTGCGACAATCTTGCTTGTCCACTTCATAAATAGACACTTGACTAAAAGAAAAGCAAAGTCAAAAAGTTGTGAGATCTGTGGCAGAAGTGAGTCCAACTCTGCCCACCAACAGTAAGGTACACTAAAGAAAATGAACTCTCTTCACTTTCGAACATCAGCATGTCCATCAGTCTTAGGCTGCAACAGTCAGTCAGAAAGTATCCCACAGATAGCTGGTGATATATTAAGTTCCAGATCCATCAGGGTTACCTAGCAAAACCCTGTCTCAAAACAAGAGTGGGCTCAATAGCTTGGACTGTAGCTTATCTGCAGAGTGGCTGCCTAGCATATATGAGACTGATTGGATTCCCCAATACCACATAATTGGGTGTGTCTGTACATGCCTGTACCCTAGCAATTTAAAGGTGGAGGCAGACAATCAGAAATTCAAGGTCATCCTTAGTAACAATTCTATACCCATCCATTCTCTGACCCCAACCCTACCCCAGCCTATCTAGTGAGTCTGAGGCCAATCTAAACTATATGAAATCCTATGACAAAAATGAGGGGGTGGGGGAAGGGAGGGACAATGGCCTCAGCATGTGATGGGTAGGAGGAAAAGAGGGGCTCAGGGGCTCAGTAGTGATGCAGATATAAGCATCTTTTTGTATTTTCAAATAGAGGCACGGCTAGAGCATGATGGAGGCCAGTTGGTCCCCAACACGTCCTCTCAAATCAACTTGCTAGGACAGCCACAACAGAAGGCTAGAGCCTTGCACTTGAACTTTGTCTTTGCAGGGGCTGGTGCTGAGGCTCAGTGGTGGAGTACTTGCCTAGCAAGTCCTAGGTTCTGGGTTCAATCCCAAGTCCAAAACACCAAAGACAAACGAAATGACTCATTACAATGTCAATGGCAGGCAGTCACTCCTCCAGATCCTACCGAGCTACACAGCTAGCTAGACAGCTTCCAAGACTGACTGCAGACAGCTGCTTCTTTCTCATCTCAAGTGTCCAGACTAGCAATGTCTCCTGCCCGTTTGAGGAAAGAGACAGCAGACTGCAGCACACAGACGACTGTGCAGCCTGTGAGCCGTCAACGGCCCACTATTACTCTTTCTCACCTAGTTCATATTGTGTGTGTAGAGGGCCGAGGACAACGTTTGGGACTGGGTTTGCTACTTTCACCGTGGAGGTTCTAGAGAGCTTGTTCAGTTGGTTTAGCCTTTGTCCACTGAGCCCACTTGCTGGCAAGTTACCAACACTCTTCTTGCCTTAGCCTCCCAGGTACTAGGACTGCAGGCCTGTGCCACCATGCCCAGCATGAACCTACCTCCTACACACACCGGTAGACTACTCAGCCAGCCAGGACTTCTCTGACAAGAACCACACTTCTCCTGAATGCTGGGTGCAAATGCACCTGCAGGATAAAGTGGTGGCAGCTCAGCTTTTGTTGTTTCTTGAGACAGGGTTTCACTGTGCTGTAGTAAGAATTCTGGAATTTTGGTTTCTTTAAAAAACACAGAATGAAGCCAGGCAGTGATGGCGCATGCCTTTAATCCCAGCACTTGAGAGGCAGAGACAGGCAGATTGATGAGTTTGAGGCCACCCTGGTCTACAGAGTGAGTTCCAGGACAGCCCGGGCTACACAGAGAAACCCTGACTCAAAAAACCAAAAACCAAAAACCAAAAGCCAAACCAAAACCAACCAAACACAGAATGTCTTTTCATTTTAATCTCAGTACAGGATATAGGACTGCTTCAGCCCGCACACAGCAGCCAACTGTGATTTGCCTCGTGCTCTAGCAGAGGTGTGGTTCTGCCAACTGCAATAATTTCTGTGACTGTATGACATTTGGAATTCTGGGAACATTTCAAAGAGTGCATAAATGCTAGAGCTCCAATAGGTGGGGTTAGTTGTGGCTTAGTAGTAGTGCTCAAAGAAGGAACAAGAATAAAGACAGAGATCATTGGTTCTTCTCTCTCTCTCTCTCCTCTCTCTCTTCTCTCTATTCTTCTTTCTCTCCTATCTAGTGATAGGGGGTGAAATGGGGGATAAAGGATGGAAAAAAGAACTCATGAAGTAGCAAAGACTAGCTACACTGTGCAGCCTTGGCTGGCTTGGGATTCACTATGTAGGCTATGTAGATCAGACTGGCCTTCAATTCACAGATTCACACCTATCTCTGCTTCCTGAATGGTGGGATTAAAGGCCTGTGCTACCACACCAGGCCAACTCCCTTTCTGTCACAAACTGAAAGTAAGACCTTAGCAGCTGGGAAGGCACAGGCTTACTACTATTCTCATTCCTTCAGCAACACTGGGGCCTGCAGCACAGGGGGCTTTCTAAGAAAATGCCATGGAGTGAGCACCTTGGCCAGCCAATTTTCTACAGAAGCCTGGACTCCAGGCTGAGGCGGCTGAAGGTACCTACGTGATGCTGTTCTGGTGCAGTGTCTCCAAGGCTGTGTTGCGGTCCTCAGTAGTGGCTCTCTTGTCCATGTTACGGAAGCGTTCCATAGCAGACATGTTGCGCTGGATGCTCTGCTTTGGGACGTCTAGTTTGGACACAAAGGTCAAACAGCCACGGTCATCGTAGTTAAAGAGCATTGGACAGCAGTCATGGCCCTGAAAGAGAGATCAGTCAGCACAGAGGGCTCCCTGCCTGCCTTCCACTCCTGAAGAGTGCTCACAGCAGTGCCTCTCAGTCTGTTTCTGAGAAGGGATGTGCTCCTGTGCACTGTTTCTGGCTTGGAGCTGCATGTGGCACACTGTGAGGACGGCAGATACTTACCGCAGCCACCACGCTGTTCTCTGAGACAAATGACACACTGAGCAGCGGCAGGAACTCCGTTCTCAGAGTTGAAACCCTGAACACAAGAACACTTGTTACACTAGGGGAACCACAGCCCACACTCCATCACAGAGGACAACAAAGGCCCCATTCTCAGAGTAGCTTCTGCAGGGTTAGCCAACACTTCTCTAAAAAGAGTTCCCTGACCTGTCCTCACAGGAATCTCAAGCATAAGGTGACCCCAAAGTGACCTTCAGAAACTGAAGCCTTCAAGTTGGGGGCATAATATGTACAAGGCCCTGATTTGATCCCTAGCACCCTCTATCAATCAATCAGTCAAATAAAAGACTTGCTCTCTTTAGCCTGGGCCCTGCCCCTTGCTAAAGGGTCCCTATTCATGGATCACAAGGAGTCCTTCCTTTCTGTCTTCTTCCCAGTGCACTGGCTCTGCTCCTCTTAGCCATTCAAGTCCTCATACCTTGTCTCTGCCCATTGCCTTGGCCTGCAATGGCTTTTCCTCCCTTACCTGCCACAGCTCTTCCCATCACTCCTGCTTGTGAGAGAGTACCGGTGCTAGTACCTCAGAAATGCTTGCTGGCAGTCATGCCCTGTGTGAGCCACCACTATGAGATGAATCTTACTCTCGGCCAGCTCACACTCAAATAGGCCCCGTGCATGTCTGTATGGGTGTGAGTGCGAGTGTGTGTGTGTGTGTGTGTGTGTGTGTGTATGTATATCTTTCCTAGGTGGAGTCAGTCCTCTTCTCGACAAAGCGGGCTCCAGGGATCAGACACCTTTACCACTGAGCCATCCCCTCAGTTTCATGTCTTTGGTGTTTTAAGGGTCCTACTATGTAGCCCAGGATAGCCTCAAACTCATGACCTCTCCTGCCTAGGCTTCCTGAATATTGGAATTGCAGGTTTGCACTACCATACCTGGCTTATAAAACATTTATCTGGGAGGCAGAGGCAGGAGGATCATAGGCTTGATACCAGCCCAGGTTACATACGAGTTCCAGACCATATTTTTAAATGGGTGACTTTTTACAAAAGAATTCCTATAGTAAGTTCAGCTTAAGAGAGAGGATATTGGGCCAGAGAGATAGCTCAGTAGTTAAGAGCACTAACTGTGGGCTGAAGAGATGGCTCAGCAGTTAAGAGCACTGATTGCTCTTCCAAAGGTCCTAAGTTCAAATCCTAGCAACCACATGGTGGCTCACAACCATCTGTAATGAGATCTGAAGCCCTTTGCTGCTGCGTCTGAAGACAGCTAGAGTGTACTTAAATGTAACAATAAATAAATCTTTAAAAAAAAAGGAAAAAGAAAAAAAGAGCACTGACTGCTCTTCCACAGGTCTTGAGTTCAATTCCCAGCAAACACATGGTGGCTCACAACCATCCACAATGGGGATCTGATGCCCTTTTCTGGTATGTCTCAAGACAACAGTGTACCCACATACATGAAATAAATAAATAAATCTTGAGAGAGAGAGAGAGAGAGAGAGAGAGAGAGAGAAGACGTCATCTCTGCTGTTCCTCTCACTATGACTGTTACAATGGCTTCTCTGAGCTACCCACGGGAAGGGCTCCTTCCCAGCACAGCACAGAGATCCCTAAGTGGAGGACTTCAGGTTTCCTCCTTTGCTACTGAGCAAACTTTACTCTCATGTCTGATAAAGTTCTTCCAGGCTGAGCTGGCGACACCCTCACAAATGAGTCATTGTAATTCGGGTTCTCCAAGTAGCATAAAGGCGGCTTTGTTCTGTGATAGCATGGAGTAAGAACACATCTTTTTTTCTTTCTTTCTTTTTCTTTTTAATTTTTTTGGGTGGTGTTAGAAAAGGGAACTGAAGGTGTGTGCATGCTAGGCAGGTGCAAGAGTCTCAGTCCTCGTTTTCTGAGACAGGGTTTTGGTATGTAGCCCAGGCTGGCCTTGAACTCATAATCCTCTTGCCTCTACCTCCTGAGTGCTAGAAGTATAAATATGAGCCACCATGCCTCAGTCATATAGCCCTTAAAGTTGGTGGGTAACACTGGCATAAGGAAGCAGCCACAGCCTCACGGAGCACCATCCTCATCATCAGAGTAGCCATGAGGGACTGTTTTCCAGAGGCTCTCAGAGTGGGCCTGTTGTCTACTGGCACTGCTCATAGGTGGGGGGAGGGCCACTGGACCTCACCTGGGATCCCAGCTGCTCTGTCCTGTGCCTTGCAGCTAGCTGTACAGAGTTCTGTACTAACTGCAAAGGTCTACAAAGAGGCTACTATGTATAGAGTGTAGATGCCTAGCTGCAGTAAGGGGATCTCATCTATGCCTCTCAGGACAAGTCATCGTCCATACCAGGTGAGACTTTCTTGGTGCTGCGTCTGCTTTGGGCTCACCCATGCTCCTGTGAGCAGCCTCTGACCTATGCTCTGTACATGAGCCCAATGAGCTCATTGGTTGGGAAGGTGGACCTTGGTGGAATTATCCTTTGGTTGTCTTGGGCAGGCTGCATCAGGTGAATGGGTGCTTATTCACATCTCCCCTGGGAAAAGCTCACAGACATAGAATAACCTGGCAGCTCTGAAGGGACCCTTGTTAGCAACACACCAGGAGGGCCTTCAAAGGGTCACCACCAGTACCACCACCAAGAGGTGTTTCTGGAAGGAAGTCCCAACAGGTATTTTAACAGGTATTTAGTACCTGCCTGTAACTTTAAAGGCAGCTGCCATTGTTGGGGTGTTTGCACGATACCAGGGCAGGGCAGCCTCAGTGAAACCTTCCACCTGCAAGAAAATACTCACTGCACACTTTTTGAGGCATCAGCAACAGATACCGTGCTGTCATGGCTGACCCAGGCCAGGCGACTCCCACTGGCAGAGAAGCTGACCCCATGCACCCAGCCACCGGTGCCACTGCCACCAAACTCAGACATCAGCTGACCAAAAGGCATCTTGCTGCCCCAGGGCGTGCTGGCTGGCTTCTCATCCACCTCTTTGATGTAGGCAGAAAACACTCTGTTGTTCCAAACATGGAAAAAGAAGGAAAAAGCAAATGAAAATATGAATATAGAAAAAGGCACCTGCAGCTACTAGAAGACAATCCACAACAAAGAGGTCAGTGTGAGAACAAAACACGACAGGTACGGTCAATATGCAGCAGCTGCAGACACAGAGGCATTGAGGATCTCCTAAGCACATGTGAGGAGGGCTGCTGTCACACCATGCCAGTAGCCTCCTCTTCCTACTAAAGCAGCATCCTCAGATGGCACTCCAAGAAGCCCACAGTCAGCGGCAGACAAGAAACGGCCCATACCCTAAATAAGCCAGGTACCAACTCACTTAAAGGCTGATGAGCTGGGAAGCTGAGCAGCACATACCTTTAATCTCAGTGCTCAGGAAGTAGAGGCAAGAGGGTCTCTGTGAGTGCAAGGCCAGTCAGTCAGGGATACACAATGAGACAACGTCTCCCCAAAAAGGGAGAGTGTTGGGAAGCCAAGGAGATGGCCAATCAGTGGAGTGTTTGCTGAACAAGCATGAGAACCTAAGTTAAGATCCTCATCACTCACATAAAAAGCGAGGTGTGGCAGCACCTGTAACCAAATACTGAGCAGGGTGGAGACAGACACTGGGGCTTGCTGGCCAGGCAGTCTAGCTAAAATAGCAAACATCAGGTTTAGTGAGAGACTGCATCTCAAAAAATAAGGTGGAGAGACAAGAGGACAGTATCTGAAGCCAACTCTGGTCTACATGCACACACATATACAACACAGCAATAGATAAAGCTAGAGTGAACACACTAAAGAAAAAGCTAAGAGAGGGCACTGACATAAGGCAGACAGCTCTCTAGCCCTGCCAGGAGGGCTGGCTTCCCATCACAGGCCCGCTGTCACCTTTATGGTGGGGACAGTCTGTGATGAGGAGGATCTTTCACAGCCAATGTCCTCAGTCTTTTGCTAACTCCCTGTCTCCATCTAGTTCCCAGAGCGTGTAATGCACCCATACTCAGAAAAGGGAGGGACAAAGAACTGCTGGACTCTGCCTTCCAGTGTCTTTAGAAAACACCCAAACCTATGTGGTGCTCACCCATTACTCCAGCCCCCTGGAGGCAAAGGCAGGAACACCACAAGTCCAAGGTAGCCTAGCTAGGAGGAGGAAGAATAGGAGGAAATGAACCTCGAACTCTGGGCTGGGCAGTTATGGCTCACACCTTCAATCCCAGCACTTGGGAAGCCAAGGCAAGTAGATCTTTGAGTTCAAAGCCAGCCTAGTCTACAGAACAAGTTCTAGGACAGCCAGGGCTACACAGAGAAACCCTGTCTCAAAAACCAAACCAAACCAACAAACAAAAACCCCCAAACCCCTCTGGTTCCTTAAGCCCAATTCCAAATGAGAGTGGCTGCTGAGACTCTGGAAGGTTAAGGCATCACCAAGTGAAAGCTGTGATCTCTCCCGTGTGCAGGGCTGCAGGCACCTGCTAATGCATCCGCTTCCTCCTCTCCCTTCTCCTCTCCTTCCTCCTTTTTCTCCTTTCCTTAGTTTTTTCTTTATTTGCAATGTAGAGGATTGAACTCTGGGCTTTGGTACATGCCAGGCAAGTGCTCTTCCACTGAGCCACACCAGCCCTGTATTTTGTTTTGTTTTATAGTTAAATCTAAATATAAATCTCTGGTCAAGTTGTCTGGAAATTTTTCATATGTCAGTGATTCTCAACCTTCCTAATACTGCAACCCTATAATACAGATCCTCATGTTATGGTGACCCATAAAATTATTTTTGTTGTTACTTCATAACTGTAACTTTACTACTGTCATAAATGATAATATAAATACCTGAGTTATCCAGTGGTCTTAGGTGACCCCTGTGAAAGAGGTCACAATCCACAGGCTGAGAAACCCTGACACTGAAGGTGGGTGTGTTTCAACTTTGTCACCAAAAGTCAACACAAAACAGTAATTTTTCTTTTTCTAAGGGAAAAAGTCCCTGATGAAGAAAAACTTTTAAAAAGCAATTCCATGGTATGATTCTTAAAGCTCTTAGCAGTATGGCTGACTTCTTCTAGCCTTTGGCTAATGATAAAGCACTTTAACTGAAGAGATGATGCAGTAACAGCTCTCAGTACACTGTTCAGTGACATTTGGTTATGTCAGGTTACTTTGGTGTCTGCAGCCTGTGGCCTGGGATACAAAAGGAGAAACTCAAACTGTGGTCAAGAAAGACAGGCTGGCAGGCATGAAGGTGCATACTTGCAATTCCAGCACAAGAGGAAGCTGAGGGAGGATGATGCATTCTAGTCCAACCTGAGCTACATGTTTCAAACCAAAGAACAGGACTGGAGAGCTGGCTCAGTGGTTAGAGCACTGCCTGCTCTTGTAGAGGGCTGGAGTTGGGTTCCCAGCACCCAGGTGGCTCCCAACCACCTATAACTCTAGCTCCTGGGGACCTCTTGTCTTCTTCTGGCCTTTGCCAGGTACATATACACACATGCATACAGATAAATAATAAATCTATTTAAAAAAAAAAACTGAGAAAGACTGAGAGAGAGATGGACACAGCATGAGTTAATCCTGAACTTGATACTCTGCCTAAAGAACACTCACTGTGCCCGTCAACCTCCTGTGCCTACTGACCTACTGTGCCCACTGGCCCGCTGTGCCCACTGACCCGCTGTGCCCACTGGCCCGCTGTGCGCACTGACCCGCTGTGCCCACTGGCCCGCTGTGCCCACTGGCCCGCTGTGCCCACTGGCCCGCTGTGCC
>NW_022196905.1:139470860-139496872 GCF_008632895.1 Mastomys coucha | reverse complement strand
ACTGGCCCGCTGTGCCCACTGACCCGCTGTGCCCATTGACCTGCTGCAGCTCCCACTTACCCCAAGACCTAGTCCATTGTATCTTTTACTACTTGTTCTTTTAATCACTGTGCTCCAGCTCTCTCTCCCTCTCCCTCTCTCTCTCCCTCTCCCTCTCCCCCCTCTCTCTCTTTGTATGTGTGTGTATGTGTCTCACATAGACTAGGCTGGCCTCAAACTTAGTATATAACTGAGGATGATCATGAACTTCTGAATTTCCTGCCTCTACATCCAGAGTGTTGGGCTTACGGGCATGCACCACCATGCCTGGCTTATGCAGGGCTCGGGGATAGAAACCAGGGTAGTGTACTAACTGAGAACTACTCCACCACTGAGCCAACCCCAGTCCTTTCCTAGACCATAAGTCCCTTCAGCAGTCCCCTACAGTGCTATTACAGACTTTGCAAAAAAAGAACCCTATGGACGTCTGACAAAGCTGAACAACAGACAGCTCAAGTCTCTCAGGACTTTTTTTTATCCCCACCTGCATTTGAAGTCACAGGAGCCTGCAGCCAGCAAAACATTGTTGGGATGCCAGTCCAAGCTGAGGACTGTGGAGCGAATCGGTTTCTTAATGTGCTTGCTAACCCACCTAAGAAAGGAGAAAAACCAATTTACACTGTTTTCATAAACAAAAATGATAACACTTTCCAAGCCACCCCAATAAAGCTAATTCAAATCCAACAGCTAAACTACACATTTATAACTATCATTTAAATACTGGAATCCACAAGAATGTTAGCTACATTACTGAACTAAGTCCTGTAAGTACAATTGTTTTTAATGTTCTGATGATGTCCTTTGACTTATATCTGAGTACTTTTTTAAGGGCCACCTATAATGCAGTTGCTCCTGCTGAAGGGTGGCCCATATGCTTGCTCTTGGTTAGATAAAAGGTTCCTATACATAGTTCAGGCTAGCCTTAAACTTGCTCCTCATACCCCAGACTGGTCTCAAACTCCTGAATACTAGGATTACATGTGTGTGCACCACACCTGGCCTGATGTCTGTCCTACAGCTGGGAAACTTCACTGAATATATAGCTTCTTTTTCAGACTACATGAGACCACAGTCAGGTCTAGTTTACCTGTAAAGGGGACGATCTATCACAAAAAGTAAACAATAAACAAAAGCTCAGCCAGGAGGAAATGTTTCCCATATGAATTAAGGAAGGATGGAAATGAAGGAACTGAAGGAGAGAAGGGAAGGGGGAGGGCGGAAGTAATGGACAAAAGGAAGTAGGGGAATAAGGAAGGGAAGCAAAGATTAAAAGGAAAGATATGGGAGCTGGGTCACGTGCATAGGAGGAGGAATGGAGAGGGAGAAGCCCTCTCCAGTCCAGCAAGGGCACTGCAGTAAACACAGAGCCTCACAGGTCCCAAGAGCACAGCATCCAAGCATGGAGTATACAAAGCGGAATAAGAGGGTACATGCAACTTTGCTCACCAGTCATTTTCAGACTCAAAGTAACAAACAGAGATGAGCCGGGCTCCGCTCCCCACAGCAAACTTGTTCTCAAGTGGGGACCACTTCACAAAAGTGGCTGCACGGTTAATCCTCAGGATCACCAGGGTGGGCTTCCAGATGCCATCTTTCTGACTCCAGACATAGGCGTTGCGGTCTGCCCCACAAGTGACAATACGGTCACTCTTAGGAGCCCAGTCAATACCTGCAAGTGAAGCACAGGTCACTTGCTACACCTGGCCAGTGACAAGGGCTGGGCTACTGGCAGGTGACAGCCGGGAATGGGGTAACTGTGGGCTTAGTGGTTTCTTCCCCCACTTCTCCTATCTATGGTTATAGTTATCATCTTATATAAAACCAAGGCTGTTTCTTTCCTAAGGACACCAGAGAACACAGGATCCTTACAAAGCCAGGTAGAACAGAACTGGGAATTTGTGTTTTCTTTTGGGACAGGGTGTTAAGAAGCCCAGGTTGGCCTTGAAATCACAATGCGGCTGAGAATACTCTTAAACCCCTGATCCTTCTGCTTCTACCTTCTAGTGTTGGGATTACAGATGCCATCATGCCTAACATGCATACATGCACACACACTCATGTACACATACACATAGTCATATAGGATTTCTATAATAAAATGGTTTTCTTCCTGCTTTGTTTTTGCATATGTGCCTCTAGAGGCCTGAAATTGTCATCAGGTGTCTTTCTTGATCATTCTCCACCTTTATTTATTGAGTCAAGATCTCACTGAACTCAAAGCTTGTCATTTCCTGCTACTCTAGCTACCTAGCTTGTGCTGGGCATCCCTGACTATTCCTTTGGAGAGCTAGGATTCTGGGCAGCAGTTTGCCCAGCATTTCTGTGGGCTCCAGGGGTCTGAACTCCAGCCTCACACTTACACAGACAAGCACTTTATCCACTGAGTTGTCCTCTTAGCCCAGGGGGATTTCTGAGTTCGAGGCCAGTCTGGTCTACAGAGTGAGTTCTAGGACAGCCAGGGCTACACAGAGAAACGCTGTCTTGAAAAAACAAACAAACAAAAAAAAGAAGTAGCAGAGCATCAGGCAAGTGGTTCACGCCTTTAATCTCAGCACTTGGAAGCAGAGGCAGGTGGACCTCTGAGATCTAGACCAACACGTTCTACGATAGTCAGGGCAAGAGAAACCCTGCCTAGACAAAAAAAAAAAAAAAAAAAAAAGAGAGAGAGAGAGAGAGAGAGAGAGAAGAAAAGAAAAAGAAATAGTAGCCATGATGTGTGGTGGCACATGACTTTAATCCCAACACACAGGACACAGAGACAGGCAGATATCTATGAATTCAAAGCCAACTTTGTCTACATAGAGAGTTCCAGGCCATCCAGGACATGAGACCATGTCAAAAAAAAAAAAAAAAGGTAGTGATGATCAAGTAGCTAACCACAAGAAATCAACTCCGAGTGGCCAGAACTCCACTACATGTCACACTCTGCTCTATGAAATGCTGACAGTCTCTTGTAGAGTTTGTCAGATCCTGCCCCCTCGTATTTACAGTCTGAGAACACTGTTGATCTAGGTCTGTTAGTAGTATATGTAGACTTTTCTAAGTTCTTCAGATCTAACAGATGCCATCAGAAAATGGGTCCAAGTTCAAAGGACCCCACAAGATGTAGGAAGAAAAGTTTAAGTATTTTACAATTTTGGCTCTGGGGAAGGAGGGAAGGGTCCTTCCATTTTGGTCTTTTCTCATTTAAAAATATTTCCTAATGTCAAAATTCAAACTAGGATGAGTGTTCTTATTCATAGGCATGAGGCCAAATCTATAGGAACAAGATCACAGAAAGCAAGAGCGACACTGCTGGCCTTGATGCCACATGAAACTCTAGAGCTCAGAAGTGTTACATACAAACCACCTGGTAAAAGCAGGAATCATGGTTAGGAACCATGATATTCTTGGATGCTAGACAATTTCTGTGTTTGTGCAAGTACATGTGCACAGAAGTTAGAGATCAACCTTGAGCATCTTCGTCTACTGTTCTTCCCTTGTCTTTTTGAAACATGACTTATCCCTGCACTTGAAGCTCACCATTTTGGCAAGACTGGCTAGACTGGCTAGACTGGCTAGCTGGCTAGCTACTCCACTACCCAAGTCCCAGGAGTATGTGTGCATTCAGCCATGCCTGGCTTTTGGGGCTCCAAACTCATGTATTCATGCTTTCGAGGCAGTCACTTTATCTACTGAGCCATCTCTCCAGCCCCAGTGCTGAACAACTTCAAAAGGCACAGAAGGCCAAAAACATGCCATGCTGTTTTTTGTTTGCTGTTTTTCTGATCTGGACAAGAATATCTTTAGGCTAATCAGTGTATGACAGTCTCATGTAGCCCAGGCTAGCCTCAAACTTCCTTATGTAGCTGAGGATGACACTGAAATCCTGATCCTCATTCCTCTATCTCCCAAGTGTTACATCTCTCAGAGACAATGAGGAATCTTTAAGCAATAGATGGCTCAGTGGTTTCTGGACAATTTCATACTTGCCAGCACTGAAAACATGTCATGAATGTCTGAGTACCAGCATACGATACAAACTGAACAAGCCTGGATGAGGTCTTCTAGGAAAGCAGGAAAGACCCCAGACAAGGGGGACATCATTCCCTCTCTTACCCCTGTATACCTTCTAAGTGTTCTGGCATAGAAACCAAGATGACTTCCTGACTCAGGAGTCTCTGCTAACTGTCTGAAAGGGAATCTGACAAGATGCTGGCTGTATCTCTCCTGCTTCAGTTTTAACAACTTCTATTCAGAGCACGCGCTTTGTGCATGTCAAACAAAGTGCACATGCGCAAGACAGATGACAGCTGGTGGGAGCAAGTCCTCTTCTTCCACCGAGTCTCTAGGATTGAACTTAGGGCATGAAGCGTGGCAGGATATGCTTTTACCACAGAGGCACCTCACTGGCCTCATTCAAGAGCTACTCTGGCTCCTCAAACAACACAAAGGAGGATGTGTCCCACAGCAAAGACAGTCAGCTTCCAGTTCACAGGGTCCAGCTCTGGCTTTCCTGGCTCATCCCTCCTGTAGAGCAGGCTCAGTGCCCTCCATAGACTAATGGGAGTGTTGTGTACTGGCTGGGCCACAAGAAGCACGTAACAAAGTTATTATTTTTTCCCTCAAATTTTCTCTAAAGAAAAATTCAGCCAGATGACTTTAATTTTAGGATTTGTGAGGCTGTAGCAGGCAGATCTCTGTGGGTTCAAAGCCAGCCTGGTCTACATATAAGGAGTTCCAAGATAGCCAGGGATACATAGAGAGACCTTGTCTCAAAAAACCTGAAGGAAAAAAAAAAAGAAAAAAGAACAAAGGAAAGCAAAGAAAGAGAAGACTCAGTAAGTCCTATGATGCTTGAAATGCGAGGGCCCACTTAGCTTGATGTGGCTCTTTACTTACTGAGGAAAGCACTTTGTTTGGAAAGAGCATACTGAGCCTGCAGCTCTCTTCTTACCTGTGATGTGTCCGTTATGTTCCTTCAGCTCATGAGCTTTCGTCCACTGACTCCCATTCTTCTTGTAGATGTGCACTTCATGATTATTGGGGCTCAGGGCAATCTCTGGAGAAGGAAGGCAGCAGAAATGTTAGCATTCTGCCATCCTTGTCATTATCTGCTGCACTGGAGTTTGAGCACAGAGAATTATGACTGCAGGGATCTACCACTGAGCTAGGTCCCAGCCTTTCTCCTTTAGTTCTTAATGTTGCACTTAGTCCAAGTGAGACCTGAGCCCTTGCATCAGCTTTCCAAGTGCTAGAACTTCAGGCATAAACCACAATGAGCCAAAATGCAAAACTTCTGTCCATCATGTTGTAACTCAAAAAGTTTTGGATCTCTAAGCATTTCAATTGATAACTTTCATATTAAGAAAACTCAATCTGAGCCAGGCGATGGTGGTACATGCCTTTAACCCCAGCACTTGCAAGACAGAGGCAGGCAGATTTCTGAGTTTGAGGCCAGCCTGGTCTACAGAGTGAGTTCCAGGACAGCCAGGGCTACACAGAGAAACCCTGTCTCGACCCCCATCCCACCCCGTAAAAAAATTAGACAAAATAAAGACTGGTAAAGCAGATATATTAAAACCACTGATTTATATGTCTTAAAAGGCTAATGTTTACATTTTGTCACAAAACTGAAATATGTGAATCCTGAAAATATCTACATGTGAGGTGTATCAAAGTATTAGAAAAGGGGGGCAAAGATGTAGCTCCATGATAGAGTACTTGTCTAGCATTGGAGAGACCTTGAGGTCAATGCTGTTTCTCTTCTCCCTCTCTCCCCTCCCTTCCTCCCTCCCTCTCTCCTTCCCTTGCTCCCTCTCCCCCTCCCTTCCTCTCTCTCTCTCTCTCTCTCTCTCTCTCTCTCTCTCTCTCTCTCTTTCTCTCTCTCTCTCTCTCTCTCTCTCACACACACACACACACACACACACACAAGCTGGGTGATAGCTTAGTTGGTGATGCGCTTGCCATGTAAATAGGAGGACCTGAGTGTAATCCCCCCAAAACCATGTAAAAACTAGTGTAGCAGCAAGTCTATAAGCTCAGCACTGAGGTGGGGGAGTGGGGCCAAGATGGAGGATACCCGCAGCTCAATGGACACTGGCAGACCAGTCTAGCCAAACTGAAGTGCTCCAAGTTCACTGAGAGATGTGGTCTCAAAAAAAAAAGGGTGGCAAGGAGCAATTAAGGAAGACACTTGGCACGGATCTCTAGGCTGTACACCACCTCTCCCCCACACAAAAGTATCAGGAAATTCAAAGCATACTTACGGGTACGATCCCTGTTCCAGGCATGGCAGGTGATTGGCTCTAGCAGAAACTGATGCAGAGACATGATTCTTAATTGTTTTCACAGGTCAGAAAGCTGTAACGAGCAACATGAAAGAAAACACTCAAAATGTCATGCAATAAGAGTTTAAGTTGGCCGGACAGTGGTGGCGCACGCCTTTAATCCCAGCACTTGGGAGGTAGAGGCAGGCGGATTTCTGAGGACAGCCTGGTCTACAAAGTGTGTTCCAGGACAGCCAGGGCTACACAGAGAAACCCTGTCTCAAAAAACCAAAAACAAGGACTAGAGCACAGCAATCACCAGTATAGAATCTACTCTCAAGGGTCATCAACAGACTCTCAAATCACAGGCCAAAGATTGATGGAGTGGGATATTCTGCCTCAAATGACTACTCTACACAGGACTTACTAAATTATGAGAAGGAAACCATGCCTTTACAATAAAGAAATCCAAACCTGACAGCAGTGGTGGCACACACCTTTAATCTCAGCACTTGGGAGGCAGAGGCAGGCGGATTACTGAGTTCAAGGCCAGCCTACTCTACAGAGTGAGTTCCAGGACAGCCAGGGCTACACAGAGAAACTCTGTCTCAAAAAACAAAACAAACAAACAAAAGAAAGAAAGAAAGAAAGAAAGAAAGAAAGAAAGAAAGAAAAAAGAAAAGCAATCCAAACCTGTAGCTACAAACGGGGAATGGAGCAATGTAAACCAACAGTCCTGGAGGAGGGGACATGACCAGCATAACTTGAAAACAGTGATTTAGTTTGTCATCCACAACCGGGACACTTGTAAGAACAAAACTACCCAGCACGTGGAAGGCCCTGGTTTAATCCCCACTGAAAAGAGAAGGAAGAAGAATGATGAAGAGATGGCTCTGCAGTTAGGAATGCATACTGCTACTACAGAGGACCTGCGTTAGTCTCAGCACCCACAATGATTGAGTCACAGCCAGGGTAACTCCAGCTCCACAGCACCTGCACTCACAAGGACATACCCCCACAGACATACAATACAGATAATTTTAGAATAAAAGTAAATCTGACCAAGTGCATCTTAGCACTCAACAGGCTGAGGTGAGAGGAACTCTGGGAGAGTTTCTTGCCATCCTAGGCTATGGAGTAGACTATGTCTTAAAAGAAAGTCAGTCAGTCAAACAGGAAGTTACAAGGCCATTCTAGATAAACCTTGGAAGATGATCAATCCAGTTATGAAGCACACCTGCCAAACATATTCCTCTACATCCAATCAAGGTCTGGATCTCACTTTCCGTTTATAGGAGATAAAGTGGAAAGGTACAGTTAAGCAGCACCAAAAAATGAAGTCAAAAGCTCTTCAGATATACTCAGTGTTAAAGTTAAAGCACTTGCTGTACAAGACAGATGACCTGAGCTCTGGTTCCCCAGACCCTGAAGAGAGCTGGAAACAGAAGCCAGAGCCTCTGTGGTCCCCAACCCCTCAGTGATCCTACAGGGAAATAGAAGGTGCAGACAGTAGACTCTCAGGAGAGGGCAGGACACACAGTTGTATACAACAGAAGGGTCTCTGTCTCAAACAAGGTAGAAGGTGAGGACTGACACCAGAGGCTGTCCTTTAGGGTCTGAGCATGCTGTGGCACATTCTCATGCATGCACACCACAAACACACAGTTCCCATCTATGGACAAACACACATAAACACATACTCACACACTCACTCTCTGTCTCTCTAAAAATCCCAGAGGTGCCCTCTAGAAAACAGCTTGCCTGGACTATTTAAAGGCAGTATGGACAGGTATGGTAGCAAATAGCCAAGATCTCAGCTATTTGGGAGGTAGAGGGGAGAATCTATACTAGATTTCAAAAGAGCTATGAAAATCAAATTTCATAAAAGATGGTTGATTATAATTGGTATGTTTAAAAATAACCATAAAAGACATGTGTTGTGTAACAAATTTGAATTTGAACTTAATTATTATATAACAGCATGGAATTATCTTCATCCTAGCTATGATAATGGTATTGCCTTAGGTAGAAACAAGACTTAGCTGTTAGGGGATAAAGTGATGATGTGTTTGGGATGAAGTGTCTTTTCTTCTCACTATACAATACAGCCTTGGCTGCCTGGAACTCACTCTGTAGACCAAGCTGGCTTTGAACTCAGAAATCCGCCTGCCTCTGCCTCCCAAATGCTGTGATTAAAGGCATGCGACACCACTGCCCAGCTAGTAAGTGCGCTTTTACCTAGAAACATCTGCTATCTACTGCCAACAGACTCGCTGTAAGAGTGAAGCCAATGTGCTGGATGTGGTGGAGCACATCTGTAAAACCAGCACTTTGGAGGGGCAGACAAAAGGATCAGCAACTCAGTGTTATCCTAAGCTATTCAGTAAATACAAGGCCAGCCTGAGCTACCTGCAAAAACAGTGAAATGCTTTAATACATTTTTCCTTTTATATGTTCTAGAAAGCAAGCTGCATCTCATAAAGAACCTTTGACTTTTATCTTAATTAACTTAAAAAAAGATTTTTAAAAATTTAAAATTGTGCGTGTGTGTTCATATATCCAAGTGCAGTGTCTAGAAGAAGCCAGAAGAGGGTGTTGTATCCTCTAGAGCTGGAGTTACATACAGTTATGAGGTGACTAATATGGTGCTAGGAACCAAATTTGGGTCCTCTGCAAGAGCAGTATTATGCATGAGCCATGCCTCTAGCTCCTTATTTACATTTTGGGGGAGAAGTGGGGAGAAGTAGTGCAAAATAAAGAACTGGGCACATCAAACAAGCTAGGTAGGCCTTACTTGGAAATCACAAAACTTTTCTTTCTTTCTTTTTTTTTTGGTTTTTCAAGACAGGGTTTCTCTGTGTAGCCCTGGCTGTCCTGGAACTCACTCTGTAGACCAGGCTGGCCTCGAACTCAGAAATCCGCCTGTCTCCGCCTCCCAAGTGCTAGGATTAAAGGCGTGCGCCACCACTGCCCCACCAAAACTTTTTTTAAAAGTAAATTTAAGTGAGACTGCTTAATTTGTTTTTTAAAATATAAGTTCTCATCTTGGTGTGGTGGCACATGCCTTTCTTTAATCCTGGCACTGGAGAGATGGATGTCGTTGCACCTCTCTACAGGCAACCACACACACGGCAACACACACACACACACACACACACAAAATTTTTTTAAATGGGTTGTTACAAATATTATTAACAGTAAGCAATATAGCTTATGAGTTCCAGGTCTGCCTGATCTGCATAGTGATTTCTGAGCTAGCCAAGGTTATGTAGTAAGTCTTCCATTCTAAACAAACAAACAAACAAACAAACATTCAAGATGGCACGTGCCTGTAATCTCAGCACTCAGAAGACAGAGGCAGGAGACTCACTGCTCACTCCAGGCCAGTCAGAGTTACACAGTGAAACCTTGTTACAGAACAAACAGCTAAGGGCTAATACAATGGGGGGTTTGGTGGCAAGTCTAATGACCTGAGTTTGGTGCCAAGAGCCTAAGTGGTAGAAGAGAACCAAGCTGTCTTCTGACTTTCACATATGCACCACAGTACATGTGCTCATACACAAAATAAATAAGTGTGTGAGTATCTCAAGCAAACAAAAAAGCTTCCAGATACACACTGCGCACATCTCTCATTTCTAATACTTGACACATTTCTAATCTTGTCACATATTAAGCTCAAAATAACTGGTTTGTAAATTAATAACTTGGAATATCCACATGTAATAGGGGCGCCTACTTCATGAAGAACTGAAAGTCACATGTGCAGATAAGGACTTTCTCATTCTCCCATTCAGTTTTTCTAAGGACATACAGAAATTTCCACAAGAAGTGACCAGTCACACAACACCAGAAATACTTCTACAACTGCACTTCTAATTTTGTTATATCAGTCAAGTTCTATAATTGAACATACATTCAGACATGTCCTTTCTTTATAGTCATTTGGCTATTTAAGCCACAATTTTGTACCAAGTAAAATAAACCTTCATTCATATGGCGATAATTTTAAGTCACTAAACTGCAGGTAATATTTAAGCAATGTTTGAAAATCTTAACAAAGCTCAAAAGGAGAAAGGGGAACACTATAGCCGATTACATGAACTTAATAGGTTTTTCTGGGCACTCAGAAGGCAGAGGCGGAAGGATCTCTGTGAGTTCCAGGCCAACCAGGACTATATACAGTTGAGACTGTCTCAAACAAAACTAACCAACCAAAACCCAGGCTTCTGTTGCCGCTGTCCAGCACTGAGGGATGAAAAGGACTGAAGCAAGAGGTGGCGCCATGGGCTCCTTCCTACTCTCTTCAGCTTTTACTTAGCATACATAGTCTTTTCTTCCTGCCCTGCTGGTTGGTGAGCCTACCTATGCACTGTGCACACCAGGCAGGGGCTCCACTTACTCAACCACATTCCAGCCTTTGAGTAAAGTCATTTTAATGTCCAGTTAGACATGGAATCTGGAGACGAGGGGACCTGAGTTTGAATCTTCATTTTAACACATACATAATGAGATGCTGGGTAAAATTTTCATTTCATCTCCAAATGACATTACAAGACAACCATCAGGAAGATTAAATGAGGTAGCACATAAAAGCAGCCCAAAACTGATCCCAATAAGTTAATTCTCTGGTCGTCTGGGTTGTAAGCCTAGCCTTTAGTGGTGGAGTCATCTTGGAAGCCCAGTAAATTAGTTCTCTTTCTTCCTCTGACATAAAGCTTTGGACCAGCCCTAGAAGGATCCTCTGAACTTAAATACATCTACACATGTTGGTGTCTCGCCCCATTCCACTGGAACTTGACAAATTCATGTAAGTTAAGAGTTTCCAGTCCCTGTTAGGGTCAATTTCAAGTCTGTGATTCATCTAGTGCTCGTTACCCAGCCCAGCAATACCTGTGCTCCAACAGGTCACCACACCCTAACAATGTTCTGACAGGCTTCATTTGAAATTCCAGCTTCATCAGACCATCTCCAACTTCCTGCAGAGAACTTATTTTGACCTAACACTAGATAATTTAGATCAAAACACCCATCCTCCAAAGGAGTCTACCATTTCCAAAAGAAATATCCCAGTTGTGAACAGCAGATGAACTGAAGAAGCCCCCCACCCCCGGGATAGCCAGTGATTTGCTCTAATGGGGCAAACCACCCCAGACTGATAACTTCTAGAGACCTGAAATCCTAAGGCCTACCATGGAAACTAAAAGATTAAGTGAAATTGATAAAATAGGATGCCAAACTAGATCATTTCAGAAAACTGGGCAAAGAGAGATAGGAGGGAGACAAACCATGACAACAGATGGCCTTATACTCAGAGATTCTAAGCTGCAAATTATTAAGTGCCTCCCATGTTCCCAACAGTGTTAAGTATCTGAATGGGGCCAGAAACATAAATAAATCCTAGTCCTCACGTCTTTCTCAGGAGGAAAGAACAGAAAGGAAAGGAAGGTAGATATGCCTCAAATGTCTCAGAAGCACCAGTAACGGCCATTTATTTTCAGATCATTTGATTAGCTACTCTGGGTTAGGAATTGCAATTCCTGTAAGCAATTTACGCAAATGAACTCCACGCGAACCCAATAAAACCAAGAAGACTTACTGTAGCTGGGGAAACTGAGGTACCAAGAAGCCACCTTCCCAGAGACACCTGACAAAGTGTCAGAGTCAAACGGGAACTCTGGTGGTTCTACATAAAGGACCCTATGAGTCCGAGTGCAGAGGAGTGTACAACTTTTGACTTGCGGAGGCTGGGGCTAGGGCAAAGGAATCTTAAGGTTACTGGAAAGATGAGTTTTCTCTTGCTGGGGAGGGTTCCCCAGTAAGTAAGGCTGCGCTAGGCAACATCCTAGACGGTGACGAGATGAACTGATCCTCGTGACGAGCCATCGGGGGAGATCAGCCCGTCTAAACTAATTTTACAGATGGTGGTAAATGCTCACAGTAGGGGTGCAAACGGTACTTGTGGGGGTGTCGGAAGCCAAGCTGTTCCTTTTCTCATCCGAGATGGAGGGCACCTGGAAGGTGCTCAGAAACGCTCGGTCTGTGTGTGTGAGGGGGACACCAGGGACTCAGGGGTAACCACGGAGAACGGAGATCCCGGCCGCCTCAGCTCGAGACCCCGCGCCTAACCGCACTGGGCCCGCCGCCCCCGCGTGCCATAGAACATACAAAAAATGGAGGCGACCCGGACCAGACTCTCGGCCCTGCGGCCCCTTACCTGGGGTTGGTGAGGTCTGCAGGTCCGGAGCGGACGATTCGCGGACTCTGGTCAGTCGACGCGAACAGGCTCCGGCGGGCGCCGACGGAGGAGGGAGGCCTAGAGGGAGCGGCTGACAGATCCCGGAAGTGACCGGGGCGCCTGCGCAGAGCGGCCGCTCTCGGCTTGGCGGGCGCAGGCGCAGAACGTAGCCTTCTTTGGGACGCTCTTGTCTGAATAGCTGCAGTTGCTCAGGTGAGGCAGCAGTTTGTCAGCGCCAGGGCATGCTTGTGGAACTGGATGGGAGTCCTACTCCTTTCTTTAAGGAGGCTTAAAAATACACACGCACGCACCACACACACATACAGATATACATAATTCTGAACCATGGCCCAAGTGTACAGTGTTGGAAGCTTCATTACTGAGAATTAGGATCTCTCAGCCTTCGTGGTTCTGAAGAACAATTAAAAAAAAAATTAAAAATATTTATGTGGATGTCTATGTTGGTATGTGCTTGTGAGTACAGGTTCCCCTGGAGGCCAGAAGAGAGCAACAGCTTCTCTTGGAGCTGGAATTGTAAGCTACTCCTAGTGGGTGCTGGGAACTGAACTCAGGTCTTCAACAAGAACAATACAATCTTTTAAGCTGAGCCATCTAGCCAGCCCTTGCAACTATGCTTGTGTTCCTTCATAGAGGGTGGGTCAGAACTAGTAGACTATGCCTCAGTAGAATGTCTCATGTCTACCTAAAAGTCCCCTTGACTGTTCCTGGATCAGGATCACTTGTTCCTGCACCCACAATGACACCACAAGAAGTCGCAATGGAAATACGGGGAAGAGTGTTTGTTATGTAGACGCAATTTCTAAGAACTGCCCCTGCCCTGGTAGAAATTACGAACAACCAGTACCCAGGTTCCACTACTAGAAGGTGCCCCAGCCCTTGCCTTGTGGTGGTATATATATTTGACTCAGTGGACAGTAAACACTGCCTTAAAGGAAGATAAGGAAGCACTTTATATTGAGCCAAATATATGTGAGCATTGCTCAGCAATGCTGAGATGCGTTACCCTAAGTACTTGTTCTACCTTGAAACCAGTAGCACTATGGTCTTTAGAATTATCAGTGTGTCCGTCTGACGCGTGTGTGGGTGGCACTTGTATGGTGGTCGGAGGACAAATTTGTGGACTCAGTCCTCTGCTTTCACCTTTACATGGATTCCAGAGATCAAACTCATGTGGTAGGGCTTGTTCAACAAGTGTTTTTCCCACTAAGCCATCTCGCTGGCCTTTGGTGAACAAGAAAAGCCATAAATCAGTGTACTTAGCAGAGTTACGTTGGTGGGAACACTGGGTGGGGGGACTCTAGCAAGAAGAGTCAGTCTTGCTTAGGTTTCAACTTCGGTTAGAGTACTCTTAGCTTTAGGGTTAGTGGCAGCTAGAGGTCTGCTGGTACACGGCAAGGGCTTTACAGAACAAGAACAAGCCTGAGGATGTTAAGCTAAGTATAAAAATAAAGATAGTGGCTGGGGATGTAGCTTAGTTGACAGAGTGCTTACCTAACATTCACAAAACTTTGGGTTACCTAACATTCAGCCCTGTATAAACCTGAGATTGTGCCACCTGCCTATAATCACAAGTGCTTCAGAGGTAGAGGGGAGGAAGATCAGAGCCAGCATTGGCTACGTGAGATCGCGTCTCAAAAGTGAAGATCCAATAGGCTGGAGAGATGGCTCAGCAGACTGCTATTCCAGAGGTCCTGAGTTCAATTCCCAGCCAATACATGGTGGCTCACAACCATCTGTAATGGTTGTGATGGGATCTGATGCCCTCTTCTGATGTGTCTAAAGACAGCGATGGTATGTATGTATGTATGTATGTATGTATGTATGTATTTATATTCTATAAAAATGAAGATTCAAAAAGGGAAGTGAAGACTAGGAGATAGCTACTAAACAGGTCAAGATGTCCTGAGATACTTTTGGAGTCTGTAACATTTGATCTCTTCATGATGCATCCTAGTTGAGCAAGGTCAAGCAGTCTACAGGACCTTAAAGAGAGAAGGGACTTCAAGGAATTTCAGTTCAGAAGCTGTTGATTGTAAGGCACTTCTACAGAGGCAAATCTGTAAAACTCCCAATTTCGCACCCATGTGGTATTATTTATAGTTAAATAGTTCAGTTGTTCACAGAGTCCTCCTGACTAAGAGCTTTTGTGTTTTAAATTTGTTCCACAGCTACAGATTCTGTCATGGGGGAGCAAGGGAATGGAGTGGGAAGATAACTGTAAATTAAATATCCTTCCTAAGAGACAACTGGACAGAGGAAAATTAGCATTCATGGAAAGCAAGGATTCCTTATGCGTTGTAGGGTAAGTGAGCTGTTTCCTGAGTGTATACAGTTGGTACCCAGAGCAAACAAGGAAAAACTCAGCTATGTTTTACTTAGACTCTTTACAACTCTTTGCAAAAGACAGTTTCTTCTCTGAAGAAGTTTAGTCTGGATAGATGAAAATATAGTGTCTATAGTAAATGACGAGAAGTGTGGAGCCATGTTGGTTTGTTGCTTCATCGTGGTTGTGAGAAAATCCACGCAGAAACCACTTAAGGAAGGAAGGCATTGTCTCGGCTCATGGTCTGAAGATGCAGTCCCTCATTGCAGGGAAGACAAGGCAGAGGGAGCTGGAGGCTGCTGGTTACAGGCATGTGCCCCTGCATCCAGCCCACTGTTGGGAAGGAAGCAACAAAATAATGTTCAGAGCCCCAGCTATAGGATGGTGCCGCCACAAGCAAATGTGCCCAGATATGTCTGCTGGGTGATTCTAAATCCAGCCAAGTTGGTACTACACAACAGCACCTATAAAATAAAAGCCATTTAGTAGGTAATCTGATTTGTTTTTCTTTTGAGACAGAATCTCATTGTGTCTACCTGGCTGGTCTGGAACTTGCAGCGTAGCCCAGGCTGGCACAGACTTCACAGAGATCCACCTGATTCTGACTTCCAAGTGCCGAGAATAAAGGCATGCGCCACCACAGCAGGCTTCTGTTCCATCTTTTGAGTCACTATTTAGCATGTTAGCCTACATAAAGCCTACAACTTTCATCTTTATGGGGGCAATTGAAGCAGTTGAGTTCTTAGTCTCACACAAGCCTCTTCAACTCAAGCTGCCTTACTCTACAACAGAGGAAACTATAAAAGTGTTTTGGGACTTGAAACTCTTGAGACAAGAGTGGCCTCCTGCTCTGGCCTCTCCCAAACAACCACCGACCTGGTGTAATCGACCTGAGCATGAGCATTGAGTAGTCAGTGCTTGCTCTATAGATTTCTGCAATGATGTTGATCTAGTATCCAAACTGAGAGGTCTGTAAAAAGGTATTCATCAGGGTAGATGGTGCACTGGCTTCTCATCACTTTTATAAAATACTTGAGATCATCAACTTAGAAAGGGAAAAGTTTGGTCTGGAGAGATGGCTCACTATATAAAGCACTTGCCATCCAACTCTGAGGACTGGAGTTCAGATCTTCGGAACCCCACACAAAGCTGATGCAGTAGCCACATCTATAATCTTACTGTGTCTGTGGATGGATGGGAGAGGGACACAGTTAAATCCTAGGAAGCTCACAGGCCAGCTAGCCTGGTGTGTACAGGTATGAACAGGAGACCATGCCTCCTACAAGCTATAAGACAAGGACCGACATCCGAAGTTGACCTCTGACCTCCAAAAGTTTACCACAGTACCTATGTACCACACCCCCACACACGAATGTGTATACACATACATCATATGCATGCACAACGTATGAGATTGGGCAGACCCATTGATTTGGGTCTATGGTGGTTGTGCTGGATCCACAGCAAGCATGTGGCATAGCAAAGTGCTTGCCTCAAGGCTAGGAAGTGAAAATAACAAAAAGGTAGAAGAGATCAGGTCAGCATGATACTCTTCAGAGTTGCGACCCTATGGGGTGAGCTCTCACGAGGTTCTGACTCCCAAGGGCCCCACAACCTTGCAGCTGTGCTACCTTGGGGACCAAACCTTCAATGCATGGACTTTTGGGGGACACTCAGCATCCTACTTATAGCATTGATGCCTAGAAATGCAGAGTGCTGGGGCCAGATAGATGACCTAGTCGTTGGAGACGTACTGCTCTACTAGAGTACCTGAGTTAGTTCCCAAGACCCGTGTCAGACAGCTTACAAACCTGTAATTGTAAAAGTGACTTTTATTTGCCTGAGGTAATTGTCATCTCAACAGCTTACTGCCTCCATCTGGTAACCTAGGCCTAGTCCTGGAAGCTTCTAGCCTCTGTACAATTTTATCTAGGCCTAGAATGTTTTCAGTTTCTGAGACTTGCTGCTGAATAAGTTCACCCTCTCTTGTTCTTTCTGAGCTCTAGCTGGCTAGTTCAACTCAGTTGTTCTGGCTCAAACTCCTCCTCTCCAGGATGACTGACTCTGTCCGGCTCTTCTCTTGGCCTCTGACTGAATTGGTCTGCTTTGGCAATATGGTTTGGTCTTCTGGATCCTCATTCTCTGGCTCATTCTGTCTTCATCGGTGTCTAGCTTGTTCTCTCTCTGCAACCTGTCTCTCTATGACTGTCCCAGTAAAAACTGCCCCTCTCATAAGAGGACACTGCTGTCTCTTGTTACCTCTTCTTTCCTCTCTCTTCTCATGAGAGTTGAGTGTATCCTATTCTGTTAAATCTTTCTCCCATTCATCCCTTTGTCTGCTACTCAATTAAATATAACTTTCAAACATGGGTGCTTCCTTCTACAAACTAACTTTAACTTCATTGTTTGGGATTAAATGTGTGTATTAAGAGCTGAGCCACACCACACAAGAAACAGGTTTTTTTTTTTCCAGTAAGCAACACAATCTCAGGGTTCACGGTATGATCAAATATCCCCCAACATGTAATTTCAGCTCTAGGAGACCTGTCACTCTCTTTTGGTCTCTGTGGGCACCATCTCTCCTCCTGCCATACACACATAAATAAAAAATAAATAAGTCTTTCAACAGAAAAAGAAAATATAGAATGTTACTTTTATATCTATGGCTGTGATAAAACACTGATGAAAAGCAACTTAGCGGGGAAGGGGGCTATTTAGTTTACACTTACAGCTCCTTACCCTGGGAGAGTCAAGTAACAATTCAAAGCATCATAGCCACTGTCGAGAGTAGAGAGGATAATGTATGAATCCTTTGCTTGCTTCTCTCTTATACTGTTCAGAATCCCCTGCCTAGGAGACAGTGGACCCTCAAGGGTCCAGGTCTTCCTGTATCAATTAACAATCAAGACAGTCCCTTACAACCATGATCTAGAAAATTCTTCCACTAAGGCTCTCTTCTCAAGTGATTCTTGAATTTTAGTAAACTGACATTAATAACTAGCCACCATAAGACCTAACATACCAACTTTGATAGCGTAGCAGGGCACTATAGTAATACTGTGTAATAATGTTGGCTTTTCTTTGTGATTCCGTGGCTGTCTATAAGCTGTAGCTCACTACCCTGGCTAGTGTCACAAGAAGAGGCCCACATTCATATTACTAACCTTGGGACTATGTAAAATTCAGGAACTGATGAGTTGTTCCTACTAAATTTGTATCATTTCCACGCCATCGTAAAATTGAGAAATCACAAGTTGAACTGTTGTGAGATGGGTTCTATCTGCATTTCTCCCATTCAAGTGTCAGCCAAGCCTAACCAGCTTAGCTTCTAAGGTCAAACTGGGCATGTTAAGGTTCTTCTTCTTCTTCTTCTTCTTCTTCTTCTTCTTCTTCTTCTTCTTCTTCTTCTTCTTCTTCTTCTTCTTTGTCTTCTTCTTCTTCTTTGTCTTCTTCTCCTTCTCCTTCTTCTCCTTCTTCTTCTCCTTCTCCTCCTCTTTCTCCTCCTTCTCCTCCTCCTCCTCTTTCTTCTTCTTTCTTCTTCCTTCTTCTTCTTCTTCTTCTTCTTCTTCTTCTTCTTCTTCTTCTTCTTCTTCTTCTTCTTCTTCTTCTCCTTCTCCTTCTCCTTCTCCTTCTCCTTCTCCTTCTCCTTCTCCTTCTCCTTCTCCTTCTTCTTCTTCTTCTTCTTCTTCTTCTCCTTCTTCCTCTCCTCCTCCTCCTCCTCCTTCTTCTTCTTCTCCTTCTTCCTCTCCTTCTCCTCCTCCTCCTCCTTCTTCTTCTTCTCCTTCTTCCTCTCCTTCTCCTCCTCCTCCTCCTCCTTCTTATTCTTTGGTTTTGGATATTTTTATTTCTTCAATTTTTTATTATCAGGAGTGACTGAAATAAAAAATGTAATTGAGTCCTATCATTATTGTCATTATGAAAATAGCTTTAAGAGAAAACTGGTCAGATGAATATTATTGCTTCCTACTTTTCAACTGGCAAATAACTGCTATTGATAAAACAGACAAGCCCAGAGAATCTGTCCAGAATGTCTGTTCAAGATATGCCTGTTCTTGGGGAGAACACCTAGGACATAATTACGTGTATACCTTGATCTCATCATACAAGACAAGCACAAAGGCACCACCCATGCCTCTGAGAACACTGGACCACACACCCTTGAAAAAAAGCCTTGCTTCCTTCATCTTGAGTGATCTTCCACCAGCAGTCAAGCGTGTCTGTATATGTGATATCAGCTCCTTTTTGTCCTGACTGCATCATCATACGACGGAGAACCGTGTCAAAAGGATAGGAAGTCAGGCCAGCGACAGCAGTGACAGACTGTGCAATCATCCAGCTGATGAAGATGTGAGTATTCTTGGGATCTGGGAGCATTCCCTTTGCAGTGTCATAGATACCAGAGGAGGAAGCTCGGTAGATGATAATGCCCTGTACTAACACATTAAAGCCTTGGTACAGGCCCTTAATCCCATCAGATTTGTAGATCTCTTTTTTTTTTTAAATTAATTTATTTATTATATATAAGGACACTGTAGCTGTCTTCAGATACCCCAGAAGAGGGCACCAGATCTCATTACAGATGGTTGTGAGCCACCATGTAGTTGCTGGGATTTGAACTCATGACCTTCGGAAGAGCAGTCAGTGCTCTTAACTGCTAAGCCATCTCTCCAGCCCCAGATTTGTAGATCTTAACCAGGCAGGCACCAAGGCCTTTGAATTCGCTTTCAGCTCCAGCTTTGCCCACATCAGCCACTAGATGGGTACGGGCAAAATCAAGAGGGTACATAAAGCACAAGGATGTGGCCCCAGTGGCACCACCTGATGCCAGGTTCCCTGCCAAGTAGCCCCAAAACTGGGTCCTCTTGTCCACACCATCCAGAAAGATCTGCTTGTATTTATCTTTGAAGGCAAAGTTGAGAGCATGGGTGGGGAAGTATCTGATGACAGTGGCCAGGTTACCACTCCAGAAGGACAGGTCTCCCTGTTCCTTGGGGATACAAACCAGGCAGTCTATAATGCCATTGTGTTGCTTATCTGCTGTGATTAGCTTGCTGGCATGCTGCACCTGCAGCAGCAGCTTGACCTGCTTGATGGATGCTACTGCCGTCTTGTAGATGACCTCGGCCACTCCAGCGGCCAAGAAGTCCTTGGCAAAGGACGCAGCATCTGTCATGTTGAAAGCAAAAAAGAAGAGGCAGGCGTGTGCGGACAGGACTGGGTTGACAACTGGCTTTGACTTCCAGACTCTGGGCCAGGTGGTACTTCTTATTTTGCCACAGATAGATGGTTTATATGTCAGCTTGACTAGGTTACAGGGTGCCTAGATATTTGGTCAAACATCATTCTGGTTCTGTGAGCATGACTCAAATTAGATTGATATTTAAAGTGATATGCTAAAGTAAACAGATTGCCTACTCGGATTGTATAGGCCCCATATCCAAACAGTTGAAGGTTGACTGGACCCAATGGCTCATGCCTGTAATCCTGAGGCAAGAGGGTTGTTCAGAGGTGTTCAAGGTGTAGCTCAGTGGTAGAGGACCTGCCTGGAATCCTCCAGTGATGGATGGAGGCATGGCTCACAAGTATAGCACTCTCCTGGTAAGTATAATGTTCAGGATTCCATTCCTAGCACCAACAAAGAGAAATCTAAAAAAAATCAATTAGGAATTAAAAGATTCTTGGTGGCTCTTGGACTCCAGCTCTTGTCTTTGTGTTCCTGAGATGCTGTTAAAAGCTCTGCTTTGGCTCTTACCTTCCCAGAACCAGAAAACCAGGTTTGGTATTCTGCTTCTGTGTGGCCACAGCTACTCAGAATCCTGAAATTTGGGACTAGCCTGGGCTAAATATCAAGGTCTATCTCCAGTGAGGTAAAGAAGTTTCACATATGGGGCTGGTGTACACTCTCTTTTGTTTTGTGGTTTTTCAAGACAGGGTCTCTTTGTGTAGACCTGGCTGTCTAGGAACTTAGTCTGTAGACCAGGCTCATCTTGAACTTAGAGATCTGCCTGCCTCTGCCTCCAGAGTGCTGGGATTAAAGGCGTGCACCATCACTGCCCAGCTAGGAGTTGGTTCTCTTAAGTACTCTTTGTTCTTGGGACTTGACCTGGTAGGTTTTACTACCTAAGTAAGTCTATCTCATCTTTAAGCAGCTATTGTGCATCCTTTGTCTACTTTTCTAATAATCATGAATGGGAGAATTGTCTGTTGCCTTCTTGATGACTAGACTATAAGTGTTTCATCATGTATATGCAGTTTTATCTTTGGTATATATTATATTGTTTACTTTGTCTTATTTTTTCTTGTTGTTGTTTTAGAGCTTAGACTTATACAGAGGTTTCTCTGTATAACAGCTCTGGCTGTCCTAAAATTTGTGCTGTCCTGGAACTTGTTCTGTAGACTAGGCTGGCTTTGAACTCACAGAGATCTCCCTGCCTCTGTCTCCTGAGTGCTGGCATGTGCCACCACTGTCCAGCATGTTTATTTTATTATACATGTGGTTTACAGGGTAGTGAGAATATTTATTTGTTTATTTATTTATTTATTTATTTATTTATGTTTTTTTTTTTTTTTTTTTTTTTTTTTTAGAGGGTTTCACTATGTGGCCCAAGGTAGCCTTTTTGTTTCTCACTATGTAGCTCTGGCTGTCCTAGAGCTCCCTACATAGACCAAGCTGGTCTTGAACTCACAAAGATCTCACTGTCTCTGTCTCCCAAGTGCTGGGATTAAAGGCATGTACCACCACCACACTTGGTTTCCAGACTAACCTTGAACTCCTGATCCTGCCACTTTGGCCTCCCCCCCATGCTGAGATTCTAGGCATGAGCCAAAATACCCTGCGGACATATGTGTCTGTCACTCAGTAGAATGTGTATCACCACAGGCTGCTCACACACATAATCACTATGGGGTTCATTAGGTCCTAATTGCTTAATTACTGTTCAAATGTTTATATTATATAGACTAGTTTAGGAGATTGTTTTCTGGGTAATGAAGGGTTCTAGTAATGTTTAGAGTGATTGGCTTTGCGGGAAGGGTGGGGATATAGTCTTTACTTCTCAAATACAATAATGTAATATAGGCTATTGTACTGTTCTTGTTTGTTCATTGAGGGGACAGTCAAGCCAGGATCTTAAGTAGCTCAGATTTGCCTTGTTTGCTGTATAGCTGATAATGACTTTAGAACTCTGGTTCTCCTTTTGCCCTGTCCCCCCATAGTGCTGGGATTCTAAATAAGTGTCACTATGCTCAGCTTGCCACCTTTTATTGAGAATGTTTTCAGATTAGGGGCTGGAGAGGTGTCTCAGTGGTTAGGAATGCTTTCAGATTAGGGGCTGGAGAGGTGTCTCAGTGGTTAGGAATGTTTTCAGATTAGGGGCTGGAGAGGTGTCTCAGTGGTTAAGAATGCTTTCAGATTAGGGGCTGGAGAGGTGTCTCAGTGGTTAAGAGTGCTTTTAGATTAGGGGCTGGAGAGGTGTCTCAGTGGTTAAGAGTGCTTGCTCCTCTTAAGGAATGGCAGAGGTTCAGATTCTAGAAACCACACTGGTGGCTGCCTAGTGCCTGTAAGCCTGGCTCCGGGGATTGTGTGCCCCCTTCTGGTTTCTGCTGGCACTGCATGCCATGTGGTATAACCTGTGCAGACAAACGCTTATGTAAATAAAATAAGAATTAATTTTTTTTAAAAAAAAAAATAAGGTTGGACTCAGGGCTGGAGAGATGGCTAAGTGGTTAAGAGCACTGACTGCTCTTTTTGAGTTTCAGTTCTCAGCAACCACATGGTGGCTTACAAACATCTGTAATGGGATCTGATTCCCTCATCTGGCATGTCTGAGGATAGTGATGGCGTACTCATACATTAAGTAAAAATTAAAAAAAAAAAAAAGGTTAGATTCACCCGGAACAACTGTCCCTCTAATTGTATGTCTAGCATACATCTGTGTTATATGCATGTTTTTGTAAGGTTCTAACTATCTCGATTCCAGATGGTGATTGTATTCCTTTCTTGTCAAGGAGACAAAAATACCTGGAGGAAACAACTTAAGGGAAAAAAAGGTTAATTTTGAGGTAGGGTTTCACTCCATGGTGGTGGAGAAATGGGGCGGGAGTGGCTGGTTCCATGGAGGGAACAAGTGGTGGGGGAGCTTGTAGCAGCTCTTCACAGCATCAGGCAGGAAGCAGAGAGAGCAAGCCGGAGGGTAGAGCCTTCACAACCTGCTCCTGGCAACCTCATTCCATCTGCTAGGTCTAAGTCACAAAGGCTCTTCAGCCTTTCAGAAAAGCACTATGAGAGGCCGGAGAGACAGACAGCTTGGTGGTTAAGACACACGTTGTTCTTCCAGAGGACCCGGGGTTGGTTCTTAGCATCTATGTTGGGAAGCTCACAGTTGCCTGAGTTCCAGGGCATACAATGCCCTCTTCTAGCCTCCTTGGGCATGGCACACCTCTCTGTCTCTGTATTTGTTTCTAACTCTCTGTCTCTCTCTCACACAAACATACACACACACACATACACACACAATCTAAAAATATTTTAAAAATAAAGCCATGAAAACTAGTGCTGGGAACCAAGTGTCAAACTCATGAGCCTGAGGGAGACATTTCACCTTCAAACTGAAGGAACAAGTTGCAAATGATGTGAAATTTCAAGTTGGATGATTATTTCTGTATGAGCCCTGAGTAACATTGCTCATGAGCATAATAGCTCCTGGTTGGTTTCTGTGCTTAAACCTTAGATGCTGCTGTGGAGGAGCTAGGAGTCACCTCCCTACCCCTACACCCTCTCTGTCACTGTGATAAGACACCATGACTAAAAGCAACTTGAGGAAGAAAGGATTTATTTTAGTCTATGGTTCCAGTGTGATAGTCCATTAATGGTGGGGGAGCCATGGCATGGGGGAGGTATGGCATGGTGATGGTGGCAGAAGCAGGAAGCTGGCCAAATACATTTTATCAGCTATCAGGGGAGAGAGAGAGAGAGAGAGAGAGAGAGAGAGAGAGAGAGAGAGAGAGAGAGAGAGAGAGAGAACTCATGCAGGAAATGGGACAAGGCTATAAATCCTCAGGGCCTACCCCCCATCCCCCGTGACATTTTTTCCAGCAAGGCTCTGCCTCCTAAAGGTTCCATCACGTCCTCAAACAGCACCGTCAGTTGGGGACAGAGTCTTCAAGTGCATGAGCCTCCGCGGGCATTTCTCACTCAAAACACATCCTCTGTCAGTTCTCTCACCAGCTCCAGGCTTCCACTGTTCTCAGAGGTGTTTGTCTGGACCAAGTGTTTGCAGGTTCTTGGTATCTGTTCAAGGAGTAGAGGAAGCATGCATGAGGAAGGGTAGTAGCAAGGGGGTTTACCCAGAGGCAAAGCAGAAGGGCAGCCTGGATACGCTGCCAGGGAGTTCTGGGCTCTGAGCAAGCATGCAGCTCAAGAGTGTCTGCTTACTGTCGGGGGCTTCCTCTCATCCATACAGGAGGAGGAGCTGGTTGGTAGGAGTGTGGTGGGAACGACATCCTGTGTGTGTGTGTGTGTGCATTTACATATCTGTATGCACAGGCACACATGTATGTGGAAGCCCAAAGTTGATACCAGATGTCTTTTATACAGGAGGAGGAGCTAGTTGCTAGGGGTGGGGACGACATTCTATGTGCACGTAGGTATGTGTTTCTGTGTGTCTTGAATGTGTGTATTCATGTTTGCATGTCTGCATGCACAGGTACACATGCATGCAGAAGCTCAAAGTTGATATCAGATGTCTCTTATACAGGAGGAGAGACTGGTTGCTAGGGATGGGGGATGACATTCTGTGTGTGTGTGTGTGTGTGTGTGTGTGTGTGTGTGTGTGTGTTATGTGTGTATACATGTTTACATGTCTGCATGCATAGGTACACATGCACGTGGAAACCCAAAGTTGATATTAAATGTCTTCCATAGTTACTTGTCACTTTATTTATTGAGGCAGAGTCTCTCCCTGGACCTGGAGTTCACCAGTTCAAGCTGACCCAACAGCCAGCAAGCCCTAGAGATCCTCTTGTCTCTGCCTTCCCAGTGCAGCGATTACAAGCATTCACCACTGCTCCTGGCTGTCTCTCATGAGCCTGGTGGTTGACCTCAGGCCTTCATGTTTGCATGGCAGACATTTATTTTACCAAATGAACTGCTCTTCGCTCCCTGCTTCCAGACCATAGTTTTCTCCCTTTTGTTAGCTTACTCCACTGCCTAGGAAGAAAGACAAAGAATGGTTCTTGGTGGACTAGAATAGTTCTTTTGGCAGAGTGCTTATCTACCATGCATAGAACCCTCTGAGTTCCATCCTTAGCACTGCCTTCAATGGGGAATAGTGCTGGAGGCAGGAGGATTAGAAGTTTAGGGCCATCACATTGAGGAGGTTGAGATTAGCCTTGGTTATACGAGAACCTGTCTTCAAAACAGAATAAAACCAAACAACAATAACCATCCCCCTCAAACCAAACCAATAACAGAAAAACCTTTGTTCATAATTCCTAGCCTCTAATGATTCCTGGCAGGGTCTCTGATTCAGCTCTCATTCAGAATGGCTTTTTTACAATAAATCCTAACCTTGGTTCCTAGTAGATCGTGAGTGGGAGGCTTGGGAGGTTTTGTGATAATTTCCCGAGTCCTGGCAACACCAAGTGTGCTACATAATAAGGAAATCTCAGAACCTTCTGGGTTCCCTACTGAGATTCATGATTGGTTCCCAGAGAGGGGGCTGGAGGAACAGGGAAAAAAAAAACATGGTGACACCAATTTACAGCTTTGAAACCTGGCTCTGGACCTGCAGCAAACCCATTTGAGTAGTCCTTGGTCCATTTTCTCTGCAGAATGTGGTGTCAATGCCCTGACTCCTATTATTGTGGATAATGGCTGTCATTGTTTTTCAAAGTCAGAGATTATACTTTACATAATAGCATTAGTTATTTTCCTCACTGCTATGACAAAATACTCGATAAAGTAACTTAAGGGAAGGAGAGTTTTTCTTTGGCTCACAGTATGAGGGTACAGTCCCTTGTGGTGCTCCCAGTTTGAGGATGCAGTCTTTTGTGGTGGGGGACAGATGGGGACAGGGGCAGGGGCAGGAGGCATCTGGTCACACTTCATCTGGGCAGGAAACAGAGAGACATGAATCCTGGAGCTCAG
>NW_022196905.1:139450860-139465860 GCF_008632895.1 Mastomys coucha | reverse complement strand
AATGTCCTTGCCTCTTATGTGGTGTTTGGTACCCAACATGATCAGGATGATTTCCACCATTCCTGCTTGCTCTTCATCATCCAATTTGTGCATGGTTTTCCTGGTTGGCCTGGCCTTCATGTGAGAAAGGCACAGCAGAAAATGACATGATAGTGTGGCCTATTCTAGGTGAGCTTGCATTAAAAAAAAAAAAAACCTCTGTGTGGATGAGCATGTGTGTGTGTGTGTATATATATATATATATATATATATATATATATATATATATATATATATATATATATATATATATATATATATATGAAAGACATTGCTTGAAGCTGCCAAGTCCCATCATACAGGCAGTATCAGCAGTCTATATTTTTCTAGGTGTTAGCTTCATATGGTTTCTTGAAATCTTGAAAATCACATTTATTTATTTGTGGAAGGCTCAGGTAGAGGTCAGAGGACTACATGCCTGAGTCTGGTCTCTCCTTCCAATATGTGGTTCCTAGGAATTGAACTCAGTTTGTCAGGCTTGGTGGTAGGCACTTTTACCTGATGAGCCAGAATTTTTAAAAATTTTATGTATTTGAGTGTTTTACCTGCCTGTGTGCATATATATATATATATGTGTGTGTGTGTGTGCATATATATGTACATATATATAATGTATGTATATACACACACATGTATGCATATATATATGTGTGTATATGTACATATATATGTATATATATAATCACTTGTGTACAGTGCCTGTGGAGGGCAGAAGGCTGCACTGGATGCTCTGGAGTAGGAGTTAACAGAGCTGCCATATGGATTCTGGGAAGGAAACCCAGGTCCTCTGGAAAAACAACCAGTGCTCTTAATTGCTGAGCCATCTTCTCCAGCTCTGCCTGCCATTTTTTTTATTGTTTAAGATTTATTTTATATATGTGAGTACACTGTAGCTGTCTTCAGACATGCCAGAAGAGGGCATCAGATTTCCCATGTGGTTGCTGGGAAACGAACTCAGGATCTCTGAAAGAGTAGTCAGTGCTCTTAAACCACCGAGCCATCTCTCTACCTGCCACTTTTAATGGATATTTTTTTCCTGTGTGTAATGTCTAGTCTTCTTCACTCATATTGGGGAGAACATGGCACCACCAGATCCAAGTCTGGAAGAGCCATCTTGAGGCTATTACTTTTTGGTCCTTCCAATGTGGTTATTTGAACTAAGGTTGCAGGAGGTGTGCACACTCACCACCCCTTGACCCGCCCTTGTGGACTGTCATGTTGCCCTGCAGTTCCTCTATCAGCTCCCACATGTGCTGGGTGGTCTTGTGGTCATCCTTTGTCTGGACGACCAGAATCCTGACATAGCACCAACTTCAACACACATAGAAATACCTAACACCACCTTTAGCTTCCCCTTTCAACCCTACATGTGAAACGGGCCAGGACTTGCCCTGTGTGCATGGTGGTAGGCCTGCTGGGGGCTGAGCAGCATCCCCAGCCCTGGATCTCCACTATTATGCTGCTTTTGACATAGGTAGGGAATACGTTCTTGGCCCTTTCTGCAAGAGTGACCATAGCAGTGGGTGATGGTCACAGGTGCCAACAGGTCCTGGGGTTATGGCTTCCAAGTGCAGTCAAGGCTGATTCTGAAGCCGAGTGGGATGTACAGAAGGGCTGACCGCTTAGGGAGGAGACTATCAAACTCTTAATTTCTAAACGATCCCTCATTACATCTTCCTGTGGCTTCCAAACACAGTAACATTTTAAAAACTAGAACAACAAATCAAAATCTAGAGGCATTAACACAGAGGCATAGTTCAGGGTGGTGAGGAGGCTGAGGCCGAGCCCTCCTTAGGAGGTGGCAGAGACTGTTAGCAACAGATAACTGTGCTCTTCTAGGCTTGAGGGACACAGTTGAGGGGCCAAGACTTCAGAAGGAGCACACTTCCTGAGGCCCCACCAAGGCTGAGCAATGTGGAATTTTCTCTCCTCCTGCTCCAGTCTTCTATGGGGTTCCCTGGATGGGCAAGGCTAGTAGCTGGCTGAGGGCCATAGGAAACAGGCCTGCGTACAGGTGAAGGGATGATCTTAGGGCAAACACGCCCAGGAGCCAAGGTGGATAGAAAGGTACACATTTCTAGAAGAGTTCATCTGTTCTCCTACACAAGTCAGGGAGAAGAACATCCCTACCACCTGGCCTGCTGGCCTGATTCCCATAATGTAGACACCAAACATGGAACTCCAGATGGGCATCATCAGATCTGGGTCAAAGTTGGTAATGAGTTTGTTTATACAAAAGGGCTAGAACATGGAAGGATGCCATGTCAGAACTCCATCCAGACTCTGGACAAGGCTGTCTATGGCAAGATGTTCAGAGTTAGAAAGACACTGGACACCGAGATGCAGGGACAACTCTTTATTGGGTCTGGACACGGCCGGCTTTCAGAGCTTCGGGGCAGGCCAGGCCTGGTGCTCTGTACCTGCTCTGAATGGCTGTCTTCCTTTTGTAACCTGCTGTCTGCTGTGGCTGTCCTGGTTTTCACTTTGGGGCGGGTCAATCTGTTTCCCCTGGACCTCTAACTTTTAATGTTCCAGCAATGTCCAGTCTCACCTCCGCTACATCAAAAATAATGTCACGGGGGCTGGAGAGAAGGCTCAGCGGTTAAGAGCGCTGATTTCTCTTCCAGAGATCCTGAGTTCAGTTCCCAGCACAACCATCTGTAATGGGATCTGATGCCCTCTTCTGGTGTGTCTGAAGACAGTGTGCTCACATACATAAAATAAGTAAATAAATCTTAAAATAAAAATAATGTCATAAAAGCTGGGAAGGCTTTGCCATGGAATCCACTGCTTAGGAGTCTGAGACTGACCATCCTGCAAGTCCCAGGCCGGCCTGGATTACATAGTGAATCCCTGTCTCAAAAAAGGGTTCTTTTTTTTTTTTTTTTGGTTTTTCGAGACAGGGTTTCTCTGTGTAGCCCTGGCTGTCCTGGTACTCACTCTGTAGACCAGGCTGGCCTCAAACTCGGAAATCCGCCTGCCTCTGCCTCCCAAGTGCTAGGATTAAAGGCCTGTGCCACCACCGCCCGGCTTAAAAAAAAAAAAGGGTTCTTTTAAAAGCCAAATGAAATGGTCTGACGTGATGAATGTATGCTCAACCTTGTTTGTCCACGTTCTCAAGAACTGACTGTGGGATTTACTGGAACAGTGTTGAGCACGTGCTATTTATGTTAATAACTTGAAGCTAACTATGGTGAATATTTGCACCTTGGGCATTGGCAAACTGTTCAAACCAGTTTTCTTTTAGTTCTTTATGTATGTGTGTGTGTGTTTGTGTCCATAGTGTATGTATGTGTAGGCATACATGTGGAGGTGAGAGAGTCATGTATAGGAATCGGAGTGCTCCCTCGATCATGAAGATCCTAGGGGTTCATCTCAGGCTGTCAGATAGCCCACAAAGTCATCTCCAGAGCTCTACTTGTTTTTTGGGAGAAGAAATTTGTTTCCTGGCATGCCATTGACAGAATCCATTGGGTCAGGCCTAGAAAAGCCTTTCTTTCTTTTTTTTTCTTTTTTTTTTCTTTTTGTTTGTTTTTCGAGACAGGGTTTCTCTGTATAGCCCTGGCTGTCCTGGAACTCACTCTGTAGACCAGGCTGGCCTCGAACTCAGAAATCTGCCTGCCTCTGCCTCCCAAGTGCTGGGATTAAAGGTGTGCGCCACCACCGCCCGGTTAAAAAAGCCTTTCTAAAGTGTCTGGTGAGACATTTTCATTCCTGGGGATGTGTGGACTCCCTCCCCACAGCCGGGACAGTATCAGTATCGAAAGCGAAACAGTGCCACGGCCTGGGCTGCCCATCTGTTGATCGAAACCTGGTTCCAGTTACATTCGAAAGCTCCACCCCCACAGAGTAACAAGGAAGTCGCTGATTGGACTATCACAAGGATGTATCTTGGGGGGAGTGGTTTATGCCCTGTTGGGGGAACAAAGGGGATTCATTAAATTTAAGATGGTTGAATGGTAAACTCTGCTGTCAAATTTTTACCCTTGCACGCGTGGGTAGGTATTTCTGTGGCCACTCTCTCCTGTCTCTTTCTATCTATTCCTAACTCCTATTACCAGAAGAACCCTTTCTTTAATTAACGTTGGCGCAGGCGGCCAACAGGGGTGGAGTGAAAGAAATGGCTTATTTGCTTGTTTGCTTACCTTGTGGACCTGAGTCTATCTGCCTGAGATTCAGACCCCAGAATCCCCAGTTCATAGGAGGGTAACAGAGACCTGTTTTTTCCTGTGCTGATGGGACTGTGCACTCCTCAGCCTTAGGGTTTTCAGAGCAGAGCCTGGTGTTGGTAGGTGACCCCTTGGTGTATCCTTGCCCATGTGCACAGCTTCTTTGCATAGTCATAGTGGCCACTGTCTCTGAGTCTGGGTTGACTGGCCTCCTGCTGTCTTCGCAGTAGAAAGAGCAGTAGAAAGAAAGAGAGAAAGAGACAATGAAATCAGATGGGAAGGAAAGAAAGAAAAAGAGAGAAGGAGAGAGAGAGAAAGAGAGAGAGAGAGAGAGAGAGAGAGAGAGAGAGAGAGAGAGAGAGGAAGGAAACAGAAAGGAAAGAAGACAGAGAAGATCCAGAGCTGAGGAGATACATTGGTGTCTTAAGAGCTAGGTATTGCAGTTCTGTTCTGTTGCTATGATAAATACCATGAGCAGAGAGAAGTCAGCAAGGTTTATTTCACTTCACCCACTCAAGCCATAATTGATCATCAAGGGAAATCAGGGCAGGAACCCCAGGCAGGAACATGAAAACAAGACTGCTTGCTGTTCTACGCAGTACAATTTCCAACCAGGAAACTCACTCACAGCCCAGAAGTACAGCAGGAGCAATGGAGGATGGCTGCTTGCTAATCAATTCTGGCTCATGCTCAGCTAACCTCTTTATACAGCCCAAGATGGTCTGCCCAGGGAATGATACCACCCACAGTGGGCTGGGCCTGCCTATATCAAGCAACAAGACAATCCCTCACAGACACACCTGCAGGCCAGTCAGATCTGGGTAATTATTGAATTGAGACTCATCTCTCAGATGACTCTAGACTATACCATGTTGGCATTAAAACCAGAGCAGATAGCATGCAAGCAAGCATGAGGATTAGAATTTGGATCCCCAGAACACACACATATGCCAGGTGGGTATGGGAGCCTGCCTGCAAGTAGAGCCTTGGAAGGTGAAGACACGATTCCCCAGAGCAAGCTGGCTAGGAATACTAGCCTTAGCAGCACGCTCTGGGTTTGATTGAGATAGCCTGCCCCAAAGAATAAGTTGGAATTGTGATTGAGAGTGATTCATAAGTTTAACTTCAGGCCTACACACACATACCCACATACATGCACACACATACACACACACACCACTCACATACAAACACATGCAGCACACACATACACACACACATACAAACACAAACAACACACACACACATACACACACACACACACACAAATAGCACACACATACACACATACAAACAGAAGAAGAAAAACAATCCATGAGCCTATTGATTACTCCCAACTCAATACTATGTCCTTCTGACCACTCACAGCTCTCAGATGAATAAAGGGGCCTCTGTAGAGGGGATTCTTCATTCCTGACAAACACAGGCCTTTGAAAAGAAGATCAAGTGCAGACAGAATGAGAGTTCTGTCCATCCATCTAGCTTATAAGGAGGTATTGACTTCCTTTGGATTTTAATTTTGCTCTAAGCACCAATGTGTCTGTTACCAGCAGAGCTCACAGAATCTCTGTGGGTTTAACTGCAGGAGACAGTTGCCTTCGGCAGCGTTGTCAGGAAAGCTGAGCTCGCACAGGGCATCGAGGCTGAGAGTTTATATCACCAGCCCGTAATGATCCCAATTACTCAACAATGAATTGGACAGACTTTGAGCGAGCAGAAGCTTTGGAAGTAGATAGCAGGATTCTACCTTCCTCTCCCATACCCAAGTGAGGTGAACTCTATATAGTGATGGAAAAATCTGATGGCAAACAGGACTCATGAGCTTCCTTGGAGGATCTAAAACAAAGCACTGAGGTGACACGTGTCTACGGGCTGCATAGGAGAGCAGAAACTCCAAGGTTTGCCCTTCCACTTCTCTCTATGCTCGATGGAAGGATCTAGAAGGCTGCTTTCTCTTTTATTCATCTTTCTAGAGGCACACAGCAAAATAAAAAACAATAATATGGACATCTAGAACCTCCAATCCTGGGTGGAGGGAGCTCCTGTTTTACCTGGCAATGACCCTACAGAGTTGTAACTTCCAAAGTCCTCAGCAACAAGACCAGAATTCCTCCTGGAGGATTTTCCTAGAGCTAAAGATTCTGCCAGCCCTAGCTAACGGCAGACAAGAAGCCCATCTATGCAGAAAAAGACCCGAGGGTCAAGGAGGCTCACCGTAACCAGTAGAATATGCAATGCCAAGTAAGGGCACTGACCCACTGGTAAAAGTTGCTCTCTGTAGTTCTTTAGCTAGACAGGAACTGCTAACACTCTGGCTTCAGTGACCATTCACCACTGACATGCAAATCTAGTGTCTAGAAAGGCTGTTTCTGTGGTTCATCTGAGTTTTGGGACAGTCATGCTTTGTAGCCCAGGCAGGCTGTGAGCTCCTGCCTCAGCCTCCCGTGCTAGGATTACAAGCATGCACCACCATTCTTGGCTGCAGAAAAGCATTTTTAAACTAGAGAATGCATATGCTTTGGCATAGACCGCTTGATGGGACTGTCTGTCCCTGTGCTGGAGACTAGCACAGAACAGGCTTTGTTTCTTCCTCAGCTCAAGACAAGCAGAAGAGGACCCTCCTTAATGGTGGTCTCCAAATTCTACAGGGTGGATAAGGGTTGCCTAGAAACCACCCAGAGTTCAGCACCTACCATCCCCAACCCTTCCTTTCAATGGTGTGATCTAGCTGCTGAGTAGAAGGATTTCATTTCTCTGCCTGTGTTCTCTCTCTCTCTCTCTCTGTCTCTCTCTCTCTCTCTCTTTCTCTCTCTCTCTCTCTCTTTGTGTGTGTGTGTTTCTCTCTCTCTCTCTAGACTGATTTGTTTAATTTATACAAGTACATTGTCACTGTGTTCAGACACACCAGAAGAGGCCATCAGATCCCATTGCAGATGGTTGTAAGCCTCCATGTGGTTGCTGGGAATTGAACGTTCTGTGCTCCTCACTGCTGAGCCTGATGCCAAAGATGCATAGATCATTGGGCAGAAAGCCCCCTTTAAAAAGGTTTAGTTAAGTTGCTTCATCTTTAGATTCAAAGGCATGGTGTGGGCTGAGGGTTTTGACTATAATAGTAGATTCCATGAGGCTGAGGCAGGCAGATCCTGAGTTCCAGGGTATCAATAAAATAAAGATAAATACTCAACATCAAAGTTGGGTATCTACCCCAGTGATAGAATGTCTGTCTAGAATCTGACAGTGAGAGGCTGTGTCTGTGTCTTAGGGGTAGAGCACCTCCCTCAGTGATTAGCTGGTGTGATTGGCCTAGTGCTAGACCACCTGCCCAGAATCCATCACTGAGAAGCTGGAGGTGTAGCTCAGTGGTGGTGTGATTATCTAGAGCCCTCCAGTGAGGTTTGGGTGTGTGGCTCAGCAGCAGTGTGTTGAGAATTCCACCAGTGAGGGGTTCGGGGTGTGTCTCAGCTGTACAGTGCTCAGAATTCCATCAATGAGGGGTTAGGGGTGTGGTTCAGATGTACACTACTGAGAATTCCACCAGTGAGGGGTTAGAAGTGTGGCTCAGCTGTACAGTGCTAAGAATTCCACCAATGAGTGCTTAGGGGTGTGGCTCAGCTGTGCAGTGCTAAGAATTCCACCAGTGAGTGCTTAGGGGTGTGGCTCAGCTGTGCAGTGCTAAGAATTCCACCAATGAGTGCTTAGGGGTGTGGCTTATCTGCGCAGTGCTGGCCTAGTGTATGCAAAACCTTGATCTCCACCCCGAGAAACACAGAGCTCAAATCTGTATCAGAGTTTAGCTACCAAGCCTTCGGAGCTGGCTACAGCTTTCTTAGTGTGAGGATCCCTGAAAAGGCCTTCCAAAGGTACAGCCAACAAGGACATTGCATGAAGGGAGATTTCCAAAGAACCATAACAATCAGTTCCTTTGAAGGATCCAAGCTGCGGACAAGAGACCACTCATCCATAAGAGAGGTTAACGGTGGACTAGTTCTTCTCAATATGCCCCTGTGATCCTTTCTAGCTTCGAGGTTATGCAGTGAACCAAGTGTATCTGTGTGCTAGCTTTATCCACAGTGACCAGAAGAGGGCGCCAGACTGTTTGGAGCTGGAGTTACAAGCACTTTTGAGCCAACCAAGGTGGGAAGTGGGAATTGAATTTTGTCCTATGGAAAAGCACAAAGCACTCTTAACCCCTGAGCCATTTCTCCAGATCCTGTTTAAAACTTTTCGGGGGGTCGGGGGAGAGTTAGCTCAGTCAATAAAGGACTTGCCTTGCAGGCACAAGGACCTAAGTTAAGTCCCCCCAAAAAAGCCGGGATTAGGGGATACACACATTTTATTGTTTGTTGGTTCTGTTTATTACTTAATTTACTTGACATCTCAATCACAGCTTCCCCTCCCTCCTCTCTCCCAGTCCCTCCCTCTCACATCACCACACCACATACTATTCTCCCTTTCTCCCAGAGAAGGGAAGGCCTCCCACGGATAGAAACCCACCTTGGCATACCAAGATGCTGGAGGACTGGGCACATCTCCTTCTCACCAAGGCCACCCAGTGAGGGGAAACGGGTCCTAGGCAGGCAACAGAGTCAGAGCCAGCCCTGTTCCTGCTATTAGGCATCCCGCATGAAGGCCAAGCTACACAACTGTGACAATATGTATAGGCGGCCTATATCCGTCCTATGCATGCTCTCTGACTGATGGTTCAGTCTCAGTGAGCCCCTAAGCCTCTGTGCTAACACCCCTCAATTTTGATTTGTTGTTCATGCTTTGAAAATGCTGCCTCTGTGTGTTAATCCTGCTCACTGCCTGCAGAGTTCTGTTCAAAGTCTCCCAATTAATTCTAAGAAAGCTTAATTACATGTGTGAAGCACAGGCCTAATTATATGTATGTAGATTGAGAAACCAAAGAGATACTTACCTGATTAACATAGACTGATTGGTCATGATCTATGCAGAAGAAAATAGTCACAGGAAGATGTAATCAGGGACCATTTAGAAATTAAGAATTTAAGCCAGGCGGTGGTGGCGCACGCCTTTAATCCTATCACTTGGGAGGTAGAGGTAAGCTGATTTCTGAGTTTGAGGCCAGCCTGGTCTACAGAGTGCGTTCCAGGATAGCCAGGGCTACACAGAGAAACCCTGTGTCGAAAAAATAAATAAATAAATAAATAAATAAATAAATAAATAAATAAATAAAAAAGAAATAAAGAATTTGATAGTCTCCTCCCCAAGCAGTCAGCCTCTCTGTACATCCCACTTGGCTAAAAAAACACCCTTGACTACACTTGGAAGCCATAACCCCAGGCCCTGTTGGTACCTGTGAGCATGCACCCACTGCCATGGTCACTCTCGCCGAAAGGGCCAAGAACTTAGCAGCTACCTATGTTGAAAGCAGCATAAAGAGTGGAGATCCAGGGCTGGGGATGCAGCTCAGCCCCCAGCAGGCCCACCATCATGCACACAGGGCAAGTCCTTATTGGTGTTGTGACACTTACAGAAGAGGTGGGGTGACATCTCTGTGTGCTTCTTGTCCTTGACAAGTCAGCCACCCAGACCCCATAGATGGGCAGCCACCTGCAAGGCTACATGCAGAACAGGCCTGTAAAGGTCTGGAGGGAGGAGAGGAAGATGGTGAGCTGGTCCGAGGTAGTTCCCTTAGCTGTGCCTGTCACTGGCTGAGCTAACTCAGAATGCCACTGATCTGTCTTGGAGAGAAGCATGGGTATCCTCTGGAACTAACTCTGTCCATCTGAGACTAGCAAGCAGAATAAGCCTTCTCTGAATTAGCCTTGGCTCCAGTTACCTATTATACCAGACAACTGAGTCCCTGTGTGGCAGTATCCACAGTCGAAAGTACTCCTACCTGTACAGTACCCAACCCCCACCTCACAGATGCTCACCGAGTGTGTTTTACATACAGAGATCCTCCTGCCTCTGCCTTAGTAGTGCTGGGATCAAAGGCGTGCGGGGCACCACTTGGCCCTTTCTCCAGGTTTTTAAGGATTTTCTACGTATATGGGTGAGTGTGTGTAGCCGCCCTATGTGGGTGATAGGAAAGGAACTAACTTAGGCCCTCTGCAGGAGCAGTATATGCTCTTATGCTGAGCCATCTCTCCAGCACCATCCTCCATGTTTTTAAAACAAAAGATAGTAGTCTACCTGCTCCATTTCTCCTGCCTGTCTAGTTCTCTCTCCCCGAGGGTGACCTAAACTTGTGATCCTGACCCTACTTTTTGATTTATGAATTAGTTTATTTATCTACTTGACATCCCTACCCCACTTCCCCTCCCTCCTCTACTCCCAGTCCTTCCCCACTACAGCCCCTCCCCCACCCATTCCTCCTCCCTTTCTCTTCAGAAAAGGAGAGCTCTTCCATGGAGATCAACCAGCCCTGGCAGGTCAAGTTGTAGTTAAAGTGGGCACACTTCTATTGAGGTTAGGACAGGCAGCCCAGTAGGAAGAAAACATCCTGAAGCAGACAACAAAGTCAGAGACAGCTCCCGTTCCTGTTGTTAGGAGAACCACATGAAAACCAAGCTACCCAACAGTAACATATGTGCAGAGGACCTAGCTGACCCTACTTCTTCATTGCAAGGATTATGGGTGGACAACAACATGCCTGGGTTATATGTTAGTGGGGTCAATGCCAAGGTCAGTCCTTGCTCAGCGCTAACCACTGAGGAACACAATGGTACTGGTTCTCACTATGTAGCCAAGGCTGGCTTGGGATCACAGCCCTCATGCCACAGGCTTCCAAGTGCTTAGATGAAAGTTTCACACGGCTACACACGGCAGCATGATGCCAGTACATGACTTCTCCCTACATCCCTCTTACTATAGCAGGGAGATTCTCCACGGGAACAATCACTGAGGGATCTCTCGGGCATTGTGTAGATTCAGTCTCCTATTCGTGGGCAACTCCACCGAATCCACTCTTTTGTTTTTGAGACATGCTCTCCTGAAAGCCAGACTAGTCTCAGGCTGGAAATGCAGCCAAGGATGACCTTGACCCCCTGCCTCTACCTCTCAAGAGGGAGGATTGTAGTGCTCTGCCATCGTCCCTTGTTTATGTAGTGTTGGTCTCTGAAGCCAGGACCTCAGGCAGGCCAGGAACACTCAGGACTGATAGAGCCACACTGCCAGCCCTGTTGTCTTTTTGAGCTTTTTGAAAAAGGACATCTCATTGAACCTGAAGCTTTTCAACTCAGCTAACCTGGCTCAGCAGTGAAGGGTGCTCACTGGTTGTGCAGAGGACTTGAATATAAATCTCTCTTTGGCTTTGTTTTGTTTTGTTTTATTTTGTTTTGTTTAGTTTCATTTCATTAGATAGGTTTCTCTATGTCATCCTGGCCATCCTGAAAGTCAGTCTATAAGTCAAACTATCCTGAAACTCAGAGAAAGGTCAGCTTCTGCCTCCTGAATGTTGAAATTAAACATGTGCACCTACTCCACCTCGCTCAGAGTTTGATTCTTAACACATACTTTGGGCAGCTGACAACTGCGTATAATCTAGTTCCAGTCTAGCTGATATGAACTTTTTGCCTCTGTAGGCACATGCACACTCAGGGTGCACATAAACCCTTGCAGGCACACATACTCATAAATTTAGAAAGAGTAATAAACCTTTAACTCTCCACTTTGATGCACGTGGGAAGAAACACCCACAGCCTTTCCTTCATAATGATGATATGGAGAGTTTTCCTTTTTTTGTTTTTTGCCTTTGTTTTTTTAATAGTTTTTGAAATAGGGTTCCTCTGTGTAGCCCTGACTGTCCTGGAACTGGCTCTGTAGACCAGGCCCAGCCCACACACAACGCTTGATCTAGCTCAGAGCTGGAGCTCTCTCTGCCTTCCTCATCTCTCCACCTCTCATCTCTTTTAAGAAATTTGCCAGCCTTGCAGTCATGGCCTACCTCAGTCTCCATTCATTTTTCTAGATACCAGTGTATGTGTGCAGGTGCATGCATACCTGCATGTGCAGATGTGTGTGCTGTGTGAACATACATGTTTGTGTGCCTGTGTGCAAATGCCTGTGGAGGCAGGGTACGATTCCTTAGGAGTTGTTCACCCTGTCTTTTGACACCAAATACACTAAGTTGCTTGGACAGTCAGTCCTAGGTATCCTCCTGTGTCTGTGTCCCCAGTGCTGGGCTCGCAAGTTCGTGACACCATACCCAGCTTGTTTGTAAGTGAACTGGGAATCGAACTCAGTTCCCCAGCTTGTGCTTGTGACTTTATTCCATGGTCATACAATCTTTTCTTCAGCATAAATATACCCCGAGGGTGGTCATGCTTCTTTGCATCCTTTTATTTGATTCTACTTATTCCAGTTGTTCATAATAATAAAAGCATCCAGGGTACTAAAAAAAGTAAAATTGAAAAAAAGGAACAGCCATGGTTAAACATCTCCATGACAGTGAGAAGACACCATGCTTCATTTCTGTAAGCATACAGAAGTGAGAGAGATCTGTGGACCAGGCTTGAGGCTTCTACCCACACAGGGCAGAGCCTGATGAGAGCCTCCGCCCATTCTCCAGCACTGTGTTAGGATGCAGTGGCCCAGACACACCGAGCACCTTGAGTGACTTAGTGAGCCTCAAGCCTGTTTTGAAATTCCGACTTGTGCAGATGTGCACCAAGTCACTGCCCGGTCTGCGACACCCTCCAGACAAGCACTCTGCTCTTTTCTTCTGCCTCAGGATCTTCCCTCTCTGAGCCTGGAGGGTCAATCTGGCATTGCCCAAAGCGAGTTCCAGAGTCTAGGTGACCAAAGCAGTTTACAAATAGTCTCAGCCTTAATAGAGAGTGTTGTATTCTGAGACTTCTTCCTTTTTGTGAGAATGTGCAAGCTTGTCATAAATTGCTTTTTAACACTTGAGACAGGGTCTCACTGTGTAGACCTGACTGGCCTGGGACTCTCTATGTAGAACAAACCAGCCTCAAACCTGCCTGTGCCTCCTGAGTGCTGGGATTACAGGCTTTCACCCACCATGCCCAGATGTTTGCTTGTTTGTTTGTTTGTTTTAATGTCTAGGAGATATTTAAATGAAATTCTCTATTTTAATTCATAATTTTACTTTCTTACTGGTTTGGTCAGAGTTCTGACTTTTATTCATTTCCTCAAAAAAAAAATTAGTATTTGGCTTTCATGACTTCTTTGGCATTTTTCCTTTTGTCCCTTATGTATTTTTTGTCTTTATTCTTGGCTAATCCCAACTTCCTTCTTCGTCTTTATTTTCTGTCCTCAGAGAGAATCCTACTACCTCGGGTTCTTAGCCGCCTTCTTTCCTAATACAAGCCTTTACTATTTCCTTCCAGCATGACATTCTCTGCACCCTAAATTTGATACACCACATTAAAAATTTTATAATTTGATGTACTATGAGGTTTTTGCCTCCTCCATGTATCTAGAAGCACCACATTCATGCAGTGCCACAGAGGCCAGAAGAGGGCATCTGATTCTATGAAACCAGAGTTACACTGGTTGTGAGCAGCTGTGTGGGTACTGGGAACTGAACCTGCTCTGCAACAGCAGCAGTACTTTTAACCACTGAGCCATCTCTCCAGATGTAATAATAAAAATGATGATGATGATAATAACAGCAACAACAATCATAATCCATTAATCAATAACCATCAAACATTTAATAATCAATTGATAATTAATTAATCAATACACTTAACAACAACTAATAACTATTGGCTAACATTTAAGCATTAGTTAACACTAGTAAATAATTATTGGTCAGCAATTAATAAACATCTATTGACTGGTAAGTAACAATCAATTTATTAATTTATAGCTGATAATTTGTTGCTATCAACAATTTGAGATGCCTATTATGCAATATCAATTTTATAATTAAGCCAGGCAGTGGTGGTGCACGCCTTTAATCCCAGCACTTGGGAGGCAGAGGCAAGCGGATTTCTGAGTTTGAGGACAGCCTGGTCTACAGAGTGAGTTCCAGGACAGCCAAGGCTATACAGAGAAATCCTGTCTTAAAAAAACCAATATATATATGTATATATATATATATGCATATATATATTAATTGTTTAAATCATTTCTGACTTCTACGAGGGTTATTTTATTTTTTTCAGAGACTCTATAGGAAACTAATGCTTCACTTCTAAGCAGGCAAGAATGTTCTGGGTTTCTGTCACTGATTATTCTTTAGTAAGAAAAGGCATCTATCTGTATAGCTTTCATCCTTGGAAACTTTTGAGACTTTAGCATATGGTGAAATGCATCAGCAGGCCTCAGAGTGGTCTGTTATTGTTATGTCCATTAGGTACCATTTGCGATGACTTACAATAACTACGATATATCTAGTCACTTGAAGTATCTCTGTCTAGCTAAGGTCCCAGAAAAAAGGAGGCAGAAGAGTCCCATGGTGATAGCTAATTTGTCTTTTCCCATTTTTATTCCACAAACATTTTCTTTTTCTACTTTCAAGCAATACTCCATTGTGAATATAATGAAGTCATTTTAGGCCAAGCATGAGGAGGCTCTGGTAGTCTTTGTGGGAGGCTAGCCTGCCATCTCTTTCTCTCAGCCTGCTGACTTGGTGGGGAGATGCTTCTGGCACATTCTGGTAACTGCTGCTGGGGCAAAGGGCTGCTCCACCTCAACAAGCTGTACAGACGACCACAACGATCATTTGATTTAGAGCCAAATATGAGTGGCCAGGGCCTAGGAACATTAGGTTATAAAAAAATACCACAGCCAGGCGGTGGTAGCACACACCTTTAATCCCAGCACTTGGGAGGCAGAGGCAGGTGGATTTCTGAGT
>NW_022196905.1:139444828-139449751 GCF_008632895.1 Mastomys coucha | reverse complement strand
TTTTTTTTAAAGATTTATTTATTATATGTAAGTACACTGTAGCTGTTTTCAGACACACCAGAAGAGGGAAACAGATCTTGTTACAGATGGTTGTTAGCCACCATGTGGTTGCTGGGATTTGAACTCAGGACCTTTGGAAAAGCAGTCAGTGTTCTTAGCTGCTGAGCCATCTCTCCAGCCCCACTGAGATTTTTTTTAATTGTTCACTTTATATCCCACTCACTGCCTCCTTGCCAGTCACCCCCTTCCAGAATCCTTAACTCTTCCCCTTCTCTTCTGAAGGGGTGGGAACCCCTGGGTATCCCTCCACCCTGGCACTTCAAGTCTCTGAGAGGACAGGCACTTCCTCTCCCACTGAGACCAGACAAGGCAGCCCAGATAGAAGACCATATCCTTCATACGGGCAACAATAGCTGCCATTCCATTTGTTTGAAGACCAAGCTGCACATCAGCTACATATGAGCAGGGAGGGCTAGGTCCAGCCTGTGTATGTTCTTTGGTTGGTGGTTCAGACTCTGAGAGCCCCAAGGGTCCAGGTTAGTTGATTCTGTTGGTCTTCCTGTGAAGTTCCTATCTGCTTAGGGGCTGCAATCCTTCCTCCTATTCTTTTGTTAGAGTCCCCAAGCTCCATCCACTGTTTGGCTGTGGGTATCTACATCTGTGTGAGTCAGTTGGTTGGTGAAGCCTCTCAGAGGACAACCATGCTAAGATTCCTGTCTGCAAGCAAAACAGAGTATCAATAAGTGTCAGGGATTAGGGCTTGTCCATGGGATGGGGCTCAAGTTGGGCCCGTTACTGGTTGGCCATTCCCTCCATCTCTGCTCCATTCCCTAATCCCTACATTTCTTGTAGAAAGCATAAATTTTGGGGGGAAAGTGGAAATATTCTTAAATTGAGATAAATTCTCAGAGGAGAAAATCAGAATTCATTTTCTGGAGCACGTGAAAATATTATTCATTTGCTGCTTCACATGTGGCATGTATCACATAAATCTTTGCACATTTTTCCATTCATGTAAATTGATTTCTGGGGTAGGGGATTCTGCTTGGTGCTAGAGGGCCTATCTAGCTTGGCACAAAATCCTTGTGGTTTAGGTCCCCAGAAAGGAAAGAAAAGAGGAAACTAAATCAACTAAGATGTAACGTGCAAACTGGAAGTGTATGGGCTGGTGGGCGGGGTAAGGAAATTCCTTGAAACTTGATGACCTGTTACCTGCATAGCCCAGGAGATGAAAGGAGACAGCCCGATCTTGACCTTTACCAGTGTGCTGTGATGGGTGTGCATGTACACACACACACACACACACACACACACACACTTCAACGGAAAAATACACAATATACTACATATCAAATAATGATTTAAAATAATTACAATTGATTATACAAAACCATTCTAATCAGATTCTTGTAACAACGTAGCAAAACGTACACTGTCTTCTTAAGGCTTCTTTATTCTTATTGTGTGCGTATGTGTGTGTGTTTTTGTGTTCATATGCTTTCATGTGCATGTGTATGTGTGTGTGTGTGTGTGTGTGTGTGTGTGTATGTGTGCATATGCTTTCATGTACATGTGCATGTGCACAGGCACAAGTGCCTATGTGTGCCTTCACCTCTGGTAACACTATTGGGGGGTTTCCCAGGGATAGGGCATCTGTGATCGAATACACATTCTGACATACTAGGAAACCCATGCTAGAATGATCTTCAGGGAGCAGATCAGGACAGTGAGAAGACCCTAGGAGGAAATTGCTTTTTTCCTAGGATGCTTATGGTACAGAGGGGATAGTTTGGAAACTTCTGCCTGCCTCCTCAAAACTGAGGGTCTCCATAAAGCCAGGCTTCCCAGGTCAGTGTAGAGGCATGAGCTTATGGATGCCACAGTGTCCCATTGTACGCATGGAAGACAGAAGGACAGAACCCCTAGAGAAAGCCTATGAAGAGAGGCTCAGGCTGGAGGACCTCAGGAAGTGACCCCACTTGCTTAACAGTCCAGATGGAACTCGGAGTGCTGGTTACCAGGTAACCAGAGGCCAACAGTAGCCTTACCTGACTGACTTGTCTGGAGGCGGTTAAGAGAGCAGGATGTTCTCTTTTTTTCAGACTTCCGGTGGCTCTGTCCACAAAAAAGCCAAGAGTGGTCACCTTGGCCACTATTGGAGACGTTGGATACGCCCTCTGACACATGTCTGGCATGCTTCCCACAGGGATCCCAAGGTAACACAGGCCAGCCTATAGCAGGAAAGTTTGTTGTTGGTCCTCCGATCCCCCAAGGTCTCTCTACCTGGGTATCTGTTCCCGTGAGACACTGAGTTACATTCTTTATGCTTACTTATTCGTCTATGGTAATAGATTGCTGATGTCACTCAGTTTCCACATTTAAACCCTCTTGCCTTCCTAGGTCTGTCCTCAGAATAAAATGGAGCCAGATTCTCTGCACAAGCCACCCAAGTTCAACTACAATAGCATTGAATTTATTGATCAAATGGTCCACTACATACCAGCTGCAGTTCAGAACCACGACCACCTCTCCATCAGCATTTTTTTTGCTGTCTACCAAAAGTATGTTAGCACCTGGGAAGTGCTGGACCTGATGATGAGAATGTGAGTGGCTGTATCCAACATAGGTGTTAGGAGGGCTTTGCTCGTTTGTAGGACTCTTGTGCTCCCATAGAACAAGATGATTGTACCGTGGCAGTGTTGGTCCTGGGTCTGAACCTGCAAAGTTACATGGCTGAATTTGGGGTTGGGGGACTCTAGTTTGTGTCTTTCACTGTTCCCAGGGAGTGTCAAACACCACCTTTTCTTGTGCCTTGGGCAGAGCTCTTTTCCCATTTGTATAAAAGGTTCTAGGCCCTGTCTGACCTATATGGGATTAATGTATCCAGACAAGTGTCTTGTGGGGTGGGCACCCATGAAGCCCAGAACCAAGCAAGAGCCCTGGCAGGGAGCAGCTAGGCTTCCACCCATTGTGTGAAGATCTCTGAAGACCCGTGATCTGGAAGTCAGAACAGTGCAGAGAGACTCCAGGATCTGTGCTCCCTTTCTAGATTCTTCAGACTCAAGTAGCTCCCTCTAGATCTATTAATAGGTTGGGGACACAAGGCCTTAAGGGTGACATCCTCATGGAATGCCACAGGTATGGATCCTTCCAGCCTGACTGTGTGGAGGACCAGCAAATAAAGAGGTGAGAGGGCTTCAGGTGAAAGGGAGGTAAGAGCCCATCTGTGCAGAGGGGTGGGGTGGGGGGGCAGGGGGAGGTAAGATCCAATCTGTGCAGAGGGGTGGGGGGCAGTGAGAGGTAAGAGCCCATCAGTGCCCATCTGTGCAGAGGGGTGGGGTGGGGCGGAGGGAGGTACGATCCAGTCTGTGGAGTTGGGGGAGAAGGAGGTAAAGGCCTATCTATCTGTTCAATGCAGTAGGTGTGGGGCTAGTGCTGAGGACTAAACACTTGCCAGGTGTCCTGCTCTGGGGATTCCCACTAGAGGGATGGTACCTGAGATGTCACCTGCAGGTGGAGAAAAATGCAGGTCTCCAATGGGCTCCTTGGTTCTGAGGAACAGAGGGAAGGATGGAAGCTGAAGGGCCCTGGGAGAATCCATGCCCACTACAGCCCAGCCCCCCGTCTGTCCTCCAAGGGACAGGAAGTGTCTAGAGCCCTCGGCACACAGCCCCACAGTCCTGACCTCTATGCTCATCAGCACACAGGCTGGCAGCCATTGAATCATCTGGTGGGGCTCACTGCTACGCTGGTGAAGCAAGGCCAGGCTTCCGACTCCACCTCCCTCCTACCTCCTCTTCCCTGCAGCGCCATATTCAGCTTTCTGTCCCGCTGGCTTCAGAAATTTCCTGAGGATTTTTGTGAGGCCCCAGATATGGCCATCGTGAGGCAGTTCATGGACTACGTGAGGCTCAATGTGCCTTCTGTAGATGTAGATACCCAAGCCAATGAGCTGCTCTTGGCACTGGAGGAGCAAGAGGCCAAAGAGCTAAAGCTTGAGAAAGGTGAGGAGACCTGGGGTGGTCTGCCTGGCAAGGTAGGAGGGGTTTCGGTGATGGGTTCCACCAGGGAATTCTCCAGAGCTCTGGCCTGAACCCAGGGCTGGACAGCAGTCAGGTAATATGTCCCAATGTGAGGAGAGGACTGGGGGGGATTCTCTGGCATGAAAAGGCCTTGTGTGGCCATCAAGGCCATCTTGAGAAGGTCACCCCATACTTGGCTGCCTCCACTAAAAGTCCATCTCCTTCTGCCCTTAGACTATGCAGCATCTCCAGAGCCCTCAGTGCCAGATGCCTGGAGGATGCAAGAGACTCTGGCTCTGAAGCCAGCTTCTGTGGCAGAGCCACGGGGAGACCAGCAAGCCCGAGAGGACACTGAGCTCGTGGAACCGGCAGTCCTGGAACCCTTTGTGCCAGAAGCTGGACCAGTGCGGTTTCTGACTTTAAATCAAGCTCTGTCCACATCAGCTGATACACAGTCACATGCAGATATGGCTGCAGATGTGGCTGCAGATGTGACTGCAGATGTGGCCTCAGATGTGGCTGCAGATAAGGCTGTAGATGTGGCTGCAGGTGTTTCAGCAGCCAGGCAGGTATTTCTGTCTGCCATTGTGCAAGTAGGTGCGCCAGATTTCATTTTTCCTCTGCCTGAAGTTGACATATAGTTAGGGGAATTATCTGCTGAGTACAATGGGTACATACAGCAGAAATTATAGCATGTAGATTTTAAAAAAAAAAGACAAGGAAAGTTAACAGATGCAGACACGGAAGGGTCACAGATTAAAAGATGATTTCATTTGAAACTGCCTGGTTTATGTGTTAGTGGGGTCAATGCCAACGTCAGTCCCTGCTCAGTGAGCGCTAACCACTGAGGAACACAATGGTACTGGTTCTCACTATGTAGCCAAGGCTGGCTTGGGATCAC
>NW_022196905.1:139442498-139444455 GCF_008632895.1 Mastomys coucha | reverse complement strand
TTTTTTTTTAAAAAGGGGATCTCATTGAACCTGAAGCTTTCCGACTCAGCTCAACTGGCTCAGCAGTTAAGAGTGCTCACTGCTTTTGTAGAGAGAGGACTGGGGTTTGATTCTTTTGTTGTTGTTGTTTGATTTTTTTGTTTTTGTGTTTGTCTTATTTTTTGAGACACGGTTTCTCTGGACAGCCCTAGGCAGCCCGGAACTCACTGTGTACACCAAATGGCATCAAACTCAGAGAATCAGCTGTTTCTGCCTCCTGAACGCTGGGATTAAAGGTCTGCACCTCTCTCACCTGCTCAGAGTTTGAGCCTTAACACAAAGTTTTGGCAGCTCACAACTGCCTGAAATCCAGTTCCAGGCTATCCTGAACTTTATGCCTCTGTATGCAAATGCACATGCATGGTGCATATAAACTCTTGCTGGCACACATACTCATAAATAAAAAGAGTAATAAACCTTTAAAACTCTCCAACTTGATGCACGTGGGAATAAACATCCACAGCTTTTCCATCACATAATGATATGGAGAGTTTTCCTTTTTTTTTTGCTTTTGTTTTTTTTAATAGTTTTTGAAACAGGGTTCCTCTGTGTAGCCCTGAACTGGAACTGGAACTGGCTCTGTAGACCAGGCCCAGCCCACACACAATGCTTGAACTAGCTCAGAGCTGGAGCTCTCTCTGCCTTCCTCATCTCTCCACCTCTCATCTCTTTTAAGGACTTTGCCGCAGCCTGAGCAGCCATGGCCTACCTGAGTCTCCATTCAGTTTTCAAGATACCAGTGTATGTGTGCAGGTGCATGTATACCTGCATGTGCAGATGTGTGTGCTGTGTGAACATACATGTTTGTGTGCACATGTGGAGGCCAGAGGACCACTATTCCTTAGGAGTTGTTCACTCTATCTTTTGACACCAATTAGGCTAAGTTGCCTGGACAGTGAATCCCAGGCATCCCCCTGTGTCCATGTCCCCAGTGCTGGGCTCACAAGTTTGTGACACCATACCCAGCTTGTTTGTAAGCGAACTGGGAATTGAACACAGTTCCCCACGCTTCTGCGGCAAGCTCTTTACTGACTGAGCCATCTCCCCAGGCCCTGTTCATTCAACCTCTCTCTCTCACCCACACTCTATCTTCTCTCTGTCTCTCTCTGTCTCTCTCTGTCTCTCTCTCTCTCTCTCTGTCTCCCTCTGTCTGTCTCTCTATCTCTGTCTCTCTGTCTCTCTCTGTCTGTCTCTCTGTCTCTGTCTCTGTCTGTCTGTCTGTCTGTCTCTCTCGAATTCTGCTTTCCATCCTCGATAGTTTATTCAAGGGCCTTCAATGCTGAATGTCTCTGTCACCTCCCCAGCACTCAGTTGCACATGAGCATCACAGGGACACCCAGGCTTCCCACCCTGAGGCAAGTCAAGCAGTCCCTGGCTTGGATCACTTGGAGCTCAAAGCTCCCCATGTGTTCTCAATGTGCATGCAGGCCCAGAGGCCATCACATTGGTTGGAAACAGGTCTGTGGGGATGGATGAGAGCCTCAAAACACCTGCTTTCTCCTGAGGGCATTTGAGGCTGACTCTGGGGCTAAATGTAGCACCTCTCTGTAGGTGAGTACAGACGAAGGGTTGTCTATCCCTGTGCATGTGGGTGTGGGGAGCTCTCTGGCCACTTCTGCCTGGACCCTGACTAACTAGGCTCATTCCTCTTCCTGTAGTAGGTCATGAAACTGTCTGAGCTCTTAGGATCTGCCAAAGATGGAAAGGGGGGGCTACCCTGAGGATGTGTAGGTTCCTGTGTCTTCTGGTTGAAGTTAGCGCTGGCTTCTAACACTGACTCTAAGAATGTCCTCTGACAGCCAAAGAGAAACAGGAACTCCTGGATACATGTTTATTCTGCTAAGCCCAGATTAAACTATCATATGCAGACAAGTTTCTTCACTTTTATATAAAATAGGCTTTTTTTTTTTTTTTTTTT
>NW_022196905.1:139436637-139442402 GCF_008632895.1 Mastomys coucha | reverse complement strand
AATGTCCAACAAGTTAGCTCATCTGGGTGCCGTTTTTCCCTTTAGAGGCCATGTCTCCCTATGTAGCCCAGGCTAGTCTTTGGAGTCCCAATCCTCCTGCTTCAGTTTCTAAAGTTCTGAGATTTGAGAAATTCACTGTATTCCAGTGCATTTCATTTTACTTATTATAGTAGAAATTTTCTTACTGTGAACTTCCTGGTGGCTTTATTTGAGTAGAGTCTTCCACACAGCAGCCTAGAGCTCTGGTATCCTGCATCCTGCTTGTTCTCCTGGATCCCCGCAAGATCACCTGGGGTCTAGTCAGCCTGACCAATTCCTTCCCAAATAGAATTCCATAGCCCCAGGAGGTTGAATCATCTAAGTAGAGGGCCTGGCTGCCTGTCCACCTGTGCTTTACTGGACAGCCATGGGCAGCCTTGCTGTGTGTTTTCTCAGTGATGAACTTGGTGCCCAGAACTCCTGGGGCATTGTGCCTGATTGGGACAAACCACACAGGGGAGCCAGGGAATGGGATGGAGCTCAGTGGTACATCTCCCAACCCTCCTATTGTCCTACATTGCCTTTGCTCCAGGTGGCCTCAGAAAGTAGGCTGGGATACATTAAGGAGAAGGTCACTGGCACCCTTCACAGGGAGTAAACCTTGCTCAGTCCTGTGCAGTTCATGGTTTTAGTGCATATGCTATTATGTTAGTGGTGCAGTAGAAACTTCCAACATCAGGATTCCAGGTACAGATAAAGAGGAAAACCATGGCACAGATCAATGCGTCTCCCCAAGATATTCTCTCCTCTCTCTCTCTCTCTCTCTCCCTCTCTCCCTCCCTCTCTCTCTCTCTCTCTCTCTCTCTCTCTCTCTCTCTCTCTCTCTCTCTCTCTCTCTCTCTCTCTCTCTCTGTGTGTGTGTGTGTGTGTGTGTGATGGATGTGCATAAGCAGATGACCGGCAGACATTGGTTCTCATCTTCTACCTTTTGTGTCTTGGGGATCAAACTCAGGTAGTGAGGTTTGACTTGGTAGCTACTGCCCTTAGCTCCCAGGTTTTTATAAAAGTGAGCTCTCGTGTAGCTTACTCTGTCCTAGAGCTTCCAAGTATGAGGATGACCTTGAACTCCTGGTTCTTCTACTATACTGCTCTAGTGTTGGGATTTTAGGAGTGTGCCACTGTGCCTGCTTTGAGATCTGCATCTCTTATGAAGTATTTTATGTTGTTATTTTACATCATGTAGTGTGTAGGTGGGATGTTCATGTGAGTACTGGTACCTGCGGAGGTGAGAGATGGAGATGGCTCTCCTGGCGCTGGTGTTGTAGGTGTTTGGGAGCCACCAATGTGTGTATCAGGTATAGACCTCCTGCCCTGGACATGATCAGAAAAGTACATTCTCTTAACTGCTAAGCCATCTCATCAATCAATTATTACCTTTACTTGTGTGCATGTGCACATATGTGTGGAAGTCAGAGGGCTGTTACAAGTTTCAGTTATCTCCATCCATTACATGAGTTCTGGTTAATTAAACATGTCCTTTCCCCCCTGAGCCACTAGCTGGCTCAGGATCTGCTCTTAAAGGGGCCCTGTGAACAGGGCTGGGAATCTGCTGAGTCAGGCTTTAAAGGTAAGCCTGGGGGGATGTAGGAGGCAAACCTTTTTCTCTTTAAATGTATGTGTGTGGGTGTCTTGCCTGCATGAATTCCCACATGCCTGGTGCCTGAGGAGCCCCCCGAACTCCACCCAAAAAAGAAGTTCTATTCCCTGGAACCGGAGTTACAATGGATTGTGAGCCACCGTGTGGGTGCTGGGAATCAAACCCAGGTCCTCTCAAGAGCAGCCAGTGCTCTTAACTGCTGACCCGTCACTCCATCCTGTCTCAAAGCCTGTGTACACGGCAGCTGTTGCCTGCCTTGTGGGGGCTTTCGGACTCTTGTTACTTTTCTGCTTTTTACAGGGGGCTCAGGAGCAATCACAAATGCAGGAGAAACTGCTCTTCTAAATTTGATCTTTAATTAGATTATCAGTATTTGATACAATGCTCTTTTGAAAAATTAATTTGTGTGTGTGTGTGTGTGTGTGTGTGTGATGTGTGAGAAGAGAAGTGCACATGCCATAATGAGGTTGCAGAGGTCAGAGGACAACTTTATGCAGTTGGTTCTCTGCTTTTACCTTAACCAGGTTTTGGAATGGTAATCAGGTCAGCAACTTTACATGGTAAAAGCAACTTTACATGGTCAGCAACTTTACTTTACATGGCTGCCAATATTTAATTCTTTATGCAAAATAAACAAACACATCTATCTCTCTAGCAGGCTAACTTGCTTCTGTCTTTAATGAATAGTAATGGTCTAGGTACACAATTATTTTTTCTTTTTTGTTTAGAACAGGTTGTCACTGCATAGCAATGGCTGGCGTGAAGCCCTCTATAGATCAGTGTGTCTCAACCTCTGGATTGAGTTAGAGGGAATCAAATGACCCTTTCAAAGAGGTTGCCTAAGACTATCAGAAAACACTGATATTTTTATTAACGATACGTAACAGAAGCAACATTACACTTTTGAAGTAGTAATGAAAATAGTTTTATAGATTGGGTCACCACAATCTGAGGACCTTTATTTAAGGGTCACAGCATTAGGAAGGTTGAAAACCACTGCTCTTTATAGACCACGCCGATCTCACATTGAAGGGGTCTTTCTGTCTCTGCCTTTTTTTAGATTTATTTATTTTATGTTTATGAGTATACACTGTAGCTGTACAGATAGTTGTGAGCCTTCATCTGCTTGTTGGGAATTGACTTTAAGATCTCTGCTCACTCTGGTTGGCCCAGCTCCCTCTAGCCCATCTTCAGATGCACCAGAAGAGGGCATCATATTTCATTACAGGTGGTTTTGAGCCACCATGTGGTTGCCGGGGTTTGAACTCACAACCTTCAGAAAAACAATCAATGCTCTTACCCACTGAGCCATCTTACCAGCCCCATGTCTCTGCCTTTCAATTGCTGGGATTACAGGTGTGCATCATTATGCCTGGCTTACAGACTTCTTTTAAAGTAAATTGCTTAGGCAAGTGTTGTAGAAGTTACACGTTTCTTGGGTCTCTGAAGGCTGAGGCAGGAGGATTACTACTAGCTGGAGGCCAGCCTATACTATACAGTGTCTCAAAAATGCTTAAAATGAGTTTATGATTTGTAGTCAGCAATATTTGATTTAAATCATGTTTTTATATGATGAGAGGGAGATGGAGAGTGGAGGGAACAGAGAGGATGGGAGCCCATGAACATATGAGGTGGTCAGAGGACAACATTCAAGGGTGAGTTCTCTGTTTGCACTTTGTGCTGTGGGGATGGAACTCGGGTCACTAGGTTTGCCCTCACAGAACAAGCACTTTAGCTTCAGAGCCACCTCACTGCCCTGAGTTGTACGTCTTGTATTCCTATTTTATAGAACAATAGAGTGAGGGTCCCAGGAAATGTCTTGGGTGAGCCATGTTTTGGTAGTTAACACCTGGAATCCCAGCACTTGGGAGGTGAAAGAGAACGAGGAGCTCAAGCCCATCTTAGCTGCTTTGAGGCCTAAGACCAGCTTGGAGAGAATAGAACCCTATCTCAAAACCAGTCCAACATAAACGAAGGTGGTCAAAGGTGAAAAGAGGTTTTGACGCCCTGTGCTAGACCAGGTAGAGGAAACTGACTAAAGCTTAGCTGTGGCAGAGCTGAGGGTGTTTCTGACTCAGTGAGTGTGGGGCTAGGGGCTGGGTAAAGGGCACCTTCCTACTGGGTCCAGTTGGCCTCCCTCCTATCACATGCAGGTATCCTTGAACACTGCCTATTAAGGACGTCTGTGTTTTCTGCCCAGCTTACTTTGGCCACAAGTGACTCAATAGCTGTGTGTTTGTAATTTGTATGAGACCTTCTCATGTAGTCTATCCTGGCCTTATATTCTCTATGTAACCAAAGATAGTCCTGAAAACATTTAAAAAATTGTTTTGATTGATTTCATTTCCATGTGTATGAATGTTTTGCCTGTGTGTATGTGTGCATGCTTGGTGCATAAGGAAGCCAAAGGAGGGCTTGGATTCCATGGTATTAGAGTTATAGATGGTTGGGAAACACCATTTGGATGCTAGGAAATGAATGGCATCCTCTGCAGAAAAAAAACAGTGCTCTTAAGCACTGAGCCATCTTTTCAACCCCAAGCCCTGGAATTCTTGGTCCTACTGCCTCTACCCACGAATGAGGGGATTGCAGGCATGCACTGTCACGTTCAGTTTGTACGGCAGTAGAAATGGAACAGGGCTCTGTGTGTGCCAGGCAAGCTCTACCAACTGAGCTGCATCCCAGCCAATGCTGCCCTGAAGGGATTTCTGTACTTAGTCCAGGACTGGTTCCCACAGTTCCCGCAGTGACCACAGAGAGAGGTCCTGTTGAGAGAGTCCGTGTCCTACAGGGATGGTGTGGGGAAGTGAGGCCAACTCTGAGTCTGCTCTCACCCTGTGGTGCCCGATGACTTTAACATGCTAACATGCACAGCAGACAAGGAAGATCTCTTTGGTGGTTTTCCTACCTACAGGTGGTGTCTTTCCTCCAGGTAACATGGCTACCTCAAAGGCTCCCGAAGAGAGGCTGAAGAAATATAAGTCCCAAGGCAAAGAAATGTCTGTGAGTATAAACTGGGGGCCATAGCCGAAGTGCTCATGGGTGAGGTGTAACCTGAGTATAATGCTGTACAATTGTGATCTCAACACTGCAGTTGCAGAGGCAGGAGGATTTGAAGGTTTGAGACCAGCCTGGGCTATAGAGTAGAAAGGAAAGCCCATTTGAAAGCAAAAACATAAACGAAAAGGGCCATGGTCAGGGCCATGGTCAGGGCCATGGTCAGGGCCGTGGTCAGGGCCATGGTCAGGGCCATGGTCAGGGCTGTGGCTCAGGGCTGTGGCTCAGCTTGCCTCACAGATCAGATGACAGGAGCTCTGTCCCAGGAAGCCACAGTCTTGCAGAGAGAACTAAGTCCTGAGAGTTATCCTCTGACCTCCATACACGTGCTGCACACACACAGTGCTGTGTACAATTCAGTTTAGAAAACAGGGGGCCTGGAGAGATGGCTCAGTAGTTAAGAGCACTACCTGCTCTTCCAGAGAACCCAGGTTCAATTCCGAGCACCCACATGGTGGCTCACAATCGTCTCTAACTCCAGTTTGAGGAGATCTGATACCATCTTCTGTGCGAAACACACACATACACACACATACACACACACACACGGTACACAGACATGCATGCAAGCCAAACACACCTAAAAATTAAAAAATAATACTAATAAATGGGATAATGTCTTTGTTTTCCAGCAACCTGGCTGCAATAGCTCCAACTGCTTGTTTTCTTTATTAGTTGCAGCGACAACAGAGGATTGCTTCCAGCCTACAACTCCGGAAGACCAGAAAAGATGAGCAGGCACTAAAGGGAAGAAATATTGGTTCATTCTCCAGTGATGTGGTTTCTCAAGCACCAGTCAAAGAGGTGTGTTAGAACTCAGCGTGGAGGGATGTCCTGTGCTGGGTGTAGCCTTAGCTGGTATCTCCAGCGTGAGAAGTCTTTAAGAGAGTCAGAGCTTGCTATTTAATTCAGTTTACAGAAGGGAGAGTTCAGCTGAGGGTGTGGCTTAGCAATAGATCACTGGCCCAGAATCTCCCAGTGAGAAGCTGGAGGTGTGGCTCAGGGGTAGAGCCTCTGCCTAGAATCCCCCAGTGAGGGGCTGGGGTGTGGCTCAGTGGTAGAGCCCCTGCCT
>NW_022196905.1:139432741-139435947 GCF_008632895.1 Mastomys coucha | reverse complement strand
AGTGAGGGGCTGGGGTGTGGCTCAGTGGTAGAGCCTCTGCCTAGAATCCCCCAGTGAGGGGCTGGGGTTTGACTCAGTGGTAGAGCCCCTGCCTAGAATCCCCCAGTGAGGATCTGGGGAGTGGCTCAGTGGTAGAGCCCCTGCCTAGAATTCCCCAGTGAGGGGCTGGGGTGTGGCTCAGTGGTAGACCACCTGCCCAGAATCCCTCAGTGAGGGGCTGGGGTGTGGCTCAGTTGTCCAGTACCTGCCTACAACCTACCAGGAATGTGAGTAGGTAGAGAGATTTGTATTCAAATTCTTGTGTTTGCTTTGCAAGTACTTTCTGACTGGGCCTCAGCCCAAGTTTTTCTCTCCTGTTCTTTTTGATGGTATACTGTTAGAATTTACCTATTTTACCTGCATTATTTAACTTGCTGGTCTCCAGTTTGTTTGTTTCTTTTTTCTTTTTCTTCTTTTCTCTCTCTTTTGCTTTATTTTATTTTTATTTCACATTTTTACTAATTTATTTACTTTGTAACCCAATTGCAAATCACTCCCTGCCCTCTTCTCATTCCCCCTCTCTCTCATCTCCCCTCTCTCCAATAACCCTCTCTTTTCTCCTCGTACCTGTAACATACACGGAGGTGGCCTACATCTGCCCCATGCATGCTCTTTGGTTGGTGGTTCAGTTACAATGAGCCCCTAAGGGCCCAGGTTGGTTGATGCTGAAGGTTTTATTGTGGTGCCCTTGACTCTTCTCTCATCCTCAAACTGTCCTCCCCTCTTTCACAAGATTCCTTGAGCACTCCCTAATGTTTCACCGTGGGTCTCTGGTTCTGTTTCCATCAGCTGCTGGGTGGGGCCTCTCAAAGGACACTTATGCTAGCTTCCTGTCTGCAAGTACAGCAGAGTTTCAGTATTGTAGGGAGGGTGGTGCTCTCTCCCATGGCATGGGTCTCAAGTTGGTCCGGTCACTAGTTGGTGATTCCATTCATTTCTGCTTCATCTTTATTCCTGCACATCTCATAGGCAGGATAAATTGTGGGTTGAAGATTTTTGTGCGTGGGTTGGTGTTCCCATTCCTCCATCAGAAGTCTTGCATCATTATAGAAATTAACTATTTCAGGTTCCATATCCTCCATTGCTAGGAGTCTTAGCTAGATCACCCTCATAGATTCCTGAGAGTTTCCGTCGTCCTAGGTTTCTAGTTTGTCCCAGTGATGCCTCCCACCCCCACCAATCCCAGGTCTCTCGCCCTCCTGTTCCCCATCTCCGTTTCCCTCTCCCACCCAATTTCCTCCCTCCAACCACCCCCAGTGTCTATTTATTCCTCCTCCTCAACGAGACTCAAGCATCCTTCCTCAGCCCCTCCTTGTTACTTAGCTTCTTTGGATCTGTGGATTGTGGCATTGTTATCCTGTACTTTATGGTATATAAGTTAGTATATACCAAGTATGTCTTTCTGGGTCTGGGTTACGTCACTCTGGGTGATAGTTGCTTGCAAATTTCATGATTTTTTTTTTTGTTGTTGTTAATAACTGAATAGTATTCCATTGTATAATAATGCATATTTTCTTTATCCATTCTTCAGTTGAGGGATATCTAGGTTGTTTCCAGTTTCTGGCTATTATAAATAAAGCTGCTATAAACATAGTTGAGCAAGTGTCCTTGTGGTACGATGGAACGTCTTTTGGGTGTATACCCAGGAGTATACCCAAGGCCCCAGCTGGGCCTTGAGGTAGAACTATTCCTAGTTTTCTGAGAAACCAACCAAATTCATTTCCAAAGTGTTTGTACAAATCTGCACTCCCAACAGCAATGGAGGAGTGCTCTCCTTGCTCTATATCCTCACTAGAATGAGATGTCACTTGAATATTTTTTTAAAGATTAATTTATTTCATTTGTTATGTGTATGAGTACACTGTAGCTGTACAGATGACCATGAGCTATCATGTGTATGGTGCTGGGAATTGAACTCAGGACCTCTGCCAGCCCCTTGCTCCAGCCCCGCTCGCTCCAGCCCCCGCCTCACTCCAGCCCCGCTGGCTCCTACAGCTACACTGTAGCTGTCTTCAGATGCACCAGAAGAGGGCGTCAGATCTCATTACAGTGGCTGTGAGCCACCATGTGGTTGCTGGGACCGAACTCAGAACCTTCAGAAGAGCAGTCAGTGCTCTTACCCGCTGAGCCATCTCGACAGCCCTGTCACTTGAGTTTTTGATCTTAGCTATTCTAATGGGTGTAGTATTCTAATGAGAATCTCAGAGTTGATTGGCATTTCCCTAATGACTAAGGATGTTGAACATTTCCTTAACTGCTTCTCTCCCATTAGAGGTTCCTCTGTTTAGAATTCACTTTAGCTTTGTACCCCCTTTTTTCTGAATTTGGGGCTTTATTTTAATCTCTTCCTTTAAGATGCTACATAGTTGAGCAGAACTGGATCGGTCTTTTATGGCATGAAATTAATTCACAGTCAAGGCTCTTCGTTGCCAGCAGATGGATTTGCTTAGGGGCTCCCCTATTCCCACCCGACCCTCTCTACACCCTTCACCCTCTGCAGCCTGACGTACCCCATTTTTAATTGGGTTATTTGGTTTGTTGTTGTAATTTCTTGTTAGATAGTTTAGATATCAGCTGTATCTTAGTTAGGGTTTTATTGCTGTGAACAGACACCATGACCAAGGCGACTCTTATAAGGACAACATTTAATTGGGCCTGGCTTACAGGTTCAGAGTTTCAGTCCATTATCATCAAGGCAGGAACATGGCAGCATCCAGGCAGGCATGGTGCAAGTGGAACTGAGAGTTCAACATCCTCATCTAAAGGCTGCTAGTAGAAGATTGGCTTCCAGGCAGGTAGGATGAGGGTCTTAAAGGCCACACCCACAGTGACACACCTACTCCAACAGGGCCACACTTTCTTTTTTTTTTTTAAACTTTTATTGCATTATGATGAGAAAAGTTACATGATTTCAATTTATCTGAATTTGTTAACATTTAAGAACATATTTTAAGTAAATAAAATTAAATCACATTCTTGTTTCTCTTTTGTACCCCCACTCCTCCCAGAGACCCCCCCTTCAATACTTACAATATCTTTTTTGTCATATTCTTTAAAATGTATAAAATATTATAACAATAAAAATTAGTATTAATAAGGTTGATATAAAACAACAATCAACTTAACAGTCTTATGTAGATGCTCATCTACAGCAATAGTGAAAATAC
>NW_022196905.1:139432151-139432376 GCF_008632895.1 Mastomys coucha | reverse complement strand
GAACAATTTTTAGACATTGGATTTCACTGTAATAAGGCTGTACTTCAATGACTCTCACATCACCAAAGAATTTTACCTCCATCATAGCTAAGCTGAGATTTGATAGTTCTGCTGCACCAAGAAATGAACTGTAGGCTCAATTTTTGAATACAGACTTCCTGTTATGGTCAAAGCTATTTGACTCGAGTAAGTGAATTTATTCTCAGCTCACAGAGAACAGGTTAC
>NW_022196905.1:139428601-139432141 GCF_008632895.1 Mastomys coucha | reverse complement strand
ACTTTTGAAATATATAAGATGTTCTGAAAATCATAGCATAGTGTAAAGACATGAAATAAACAATACTACTAATAGAGAGGCTGAGATAGGAGAAGCAAGGTTTGAAGACCCTTATGTTGTACACAGCAAGGTACTGTCACAAATAAGCTGAAAGTGTATATAGACTGTACAATATTGAACCTATTCCTCCAATTACCAAATTAGAGAGACCATTGAATGACAATCAACAAATTTCTAATTCCTCATATTTTTGGATTTCAATCTCTTAGGATATGTTGGTAATCTTAATTTTCATATTAAGATATTAAGAAAAGGTAATTGTCACTTCCTGTTGTTTTTGTTGTAAGAGATGGAATTAGATTTGTGTGGATTTGTTGAAAGATTACTTTATTGCTTCTTCTAGGGTGTAGTTTTGCTCCTTATGTTGATGTTTTCCATCTAGGGCCACACTTTCTAATAGTACCACTCCCTGGGCCAATATACAAACATCACAAGCTAGACATTGGATGTAGTGTTGTTGAAGATCTTTTCCCATTCTGTAGGTTGCTATTTTGTCCTATTGACAGTCTCCTTTACCTAACAGAAACTTCTCAGTTTCATGAGGTTCCATTTATTAAATGTTGATCTTAATGTATGAGCTGTTGATTTTCCGTTCAGGAAGTTGTCTCCTGTTCCAATGTCAAGGACATTCCCCACTTTCTGTTCTATTAGATTTGGTGTATCCAGTTTTACATTGAGGTCTTTGATCCACTTGGACTTGAGTTTTGTGCAGGGTGATAAATATGGTTCTGTTTTCATTCTTCTCCATGCAGACATCCAGTTAGACCAGCTATTTGTTGGTATTCTGTCTGGACTCCATCACCAAGCCTGGCCCACTATAAAAGGAGCTGCTTGGCCCCTCCTCTCTCTCTTTCTTTCTCTCTTGTCTCTTCCTTGCCCCTTGCTCCCTTGTTCACCCTTGGTTCCCCATTCTCTTCCTCCCTCTCTCCATGTGCTCATGGCTGGCCTCTACTTCTCTACTCTCTCGCTCTCTGCCTTTCTCTGCCTCTGCTACCCTCTTAACTCCCCTCCCCATGCCCTGAATAAACTCTATTCTATGCTATACCATCATGTGGCTGGTCCCTCAGGGGGAAGAGATGCCTCAGCATGGGCCTGCTGAGGCACCCCCTTCTCCCACATCTCACCACACTCCCACCAGAACATATTCTTATATTTCTTTATCTTTTTATGATCACAACATTGGTGCTGTGATATTTGTTGAAGATGATTTCTTTTTTTCCATTGTATAGTTTTGGCTTCTTTGTCAAAAATGGGTGTCTGTAGGTGTTTATGTCTACTTCTGGATTTTCAATTCAATTCCATAGATCAACCTGTCTGTTTTATGCCAAAATCATAAGATTTTTATCACTCTTGCTCTGTAGTACACATTGAAGTCAGGGATGGTGACACCTCCAGAAGTTCTTTTATTGTTTTGGTTTTCCTGGGTTTTGTTGTTGTTGTTGTTTTCGTTTTCTTTTGTTTTTTTCATATGAAGTTCAGTACTGTTCTTTCAAGGTCTGTCAAGAAATGTGTTGGTGGGGCTGGTGAGATGGCTCAATGGGTAAGAGCACCGACTGCTCTTCAGAAGGTCATGAGTTCAAATCTCAGCAACCACATGGTGGCTCACAACCACCTGCAATGAGTTCTGACGCCCTCTTCTGGTGCATCTGAAGACAGCTACAGAGTACTTACATATAATAAATAAATAAATCTTAAAAAAAAAAAAAAGAAATGTGTTGGTATTTTGATGGGAATTGTGCTGAATCTGTAGATTGCTTTTGGTAAGATTGCTATTTTCACTATGTCAATCCTACTGATCCATGAGCATGGGAAATCTTTCTCTCTTCTGATATCTTCCTCAATTTCTTTCTTCAAAGACTTGAAGTTCTTGTCATACAGGTCTTTCACTTGCTTGGTTAGAGTTACACCAAGATATTTTATATTATTTGTGGCTATTGTGAAAGGTGTTGTTTCTCACTTCTTTCTCAATCTGTTCATCATTTTTATAATGGAGAGAAGGTTACTGGTTTCTTTTTTAGTTAATTTTTTTATCCATCCACTTTCCTGAAGATGTTTATCAGCTGCAAGAGTTTTCTGGTAGAATTCTGGGGGTCACTTATGTATCCTAGCATATCATCTGTGAATAGCGATACTTTTGAATTCTTCCTTTCGAGTTTGTATCCCCTTGATCTCCTTTTGTTGTCTTATTGCTCTAGCTGAAAATTAACATGCTATATTGAATAAATAGAGTGAGAGGCCTTGCCTTGTCCCTGATTTTAATGGAATTACTTTAAGTTTCTCTCCATTTAATTCGATGATGGCTATCACCTTCAGTATATTGCCTTCATTGTATTTAGGTATGGGCCTTGCATCCCTGATCTCTCCAGGACTTTTATCATGGAGGAGTGGGGGAGTGGGGGGTTGGGTTTTGTCAAAGCCTTTTCAGCATCTACTGAGATGATCATCTGGGTTTTTTTTTCAGTTTGTGCATAGGGTGGATTACGTTGGTGAGTTCTCCTATGTTGGACCAACGCTGTGTCTGAGATGATCATGTGGTTTTTTTCTTTCAGTTTGTGCATATGGTGGATTACATTGCTGAGTTCTCCTATGTTGGACCAATCCTGCATCCTTGGGAAGAGGCCTATTTAACTGTGGCAGATGATTTTTTTAATTTGTTCTTGCATTTGGTTTGGGAGCATTTTGTTGAGTATCTGTGCACCATTGTTTATAAGGAAAATTGGTCTGGAATTCTCTTTTTTGTTGCATCTTTGTGTGGTTTAAGTATCAGGGTGACTGTGGCCTCATAGAATGAATTTGGCAATATTCCTTCTGTTTCTATTTTGTGGAAGACTTTGAGGAGTATTAGTATTGGCTCACCTTTGAATGTCTCATAGAATTCTGCACTGAATCTGTCTGGTCCTGGGGGTGGGGGTGGAGTTGCTGGGAGACTTTTAATGAGTTCTTCTATTTCCTTAGGGGTTATAGGTCTATTTAAAGTATTTATCTGACCTTCATTTTACTATGGTAAGTGATATCTATGGAGAAAACTGTCCACTTCATTTAGATTTTCCAATGTTGCTGAGTACAAAGTTTTGAAGTAAGACCTAATGATTCTTTGTGTTTCTTCAGTGTCTGTTGTTATGTCTCTCTTTTAATTTCTGATATAGTTAATTTGGATACTGTCTCTCTGCCTTTTACTTTGTTTGTCTAAGGGTTTATCTATCTTGTTGATTTTCTCAAAGAACCAAATCTTGGGTCTGTTGATTCTTTGCATTGTTCTATTTGTTTCTAATTGGTTGATTTTTAGCCCTGAGATTTTACTTCTGCCATCTACTCCTCTTGGGTATGTCTGCTTCTTCTGTTGCTGCTGCTGCTTCTGCTGCGTCTTCTGCGTCTTCTGCTTCTGCTTCTTCTGCTGCTGCTGCTTCTGCTGCTTCTGCATCTTTTCTAGAGCTTTCAGGTGCTGTTAAGTTGCTAGTATGAGATCTCCACAATTTCTTT
>NW_022196905.1:139428132-139428591 GCF_008632895.1 Mastomys coucha | reverse complement strand
TGAACTCAGAAATCTGCCTGCCTCTGCCTCCCAAGTGCTGGGATTAAAGGCAAGGGCCACCACCGCCCGGAACGTTTAGTGTTTTGATTATTATGTGTTTTTTCTTTTCTGGTCCAATCAATTTGGTTTTCTGTAAGCTTCTTTAATGTTTATAGGCATCTCTTTCTTTAGATTAGAGAACTTTTTTTTTTTAATGTGCAAAGTAAACTTTATTATGAAAACAAACAGGCATTTCTCAGGAGAAATACACAGAGCAAGTTACCTAGGCGGGGGGTGGGGAAGGTCTATGTTGCCTGGCTTACAGGTTAACTTTGGCTTTGTGGTCAGCCAGGCTTACAGCTAGGGTCATAGGCAAGAAACAGAGAAACAAAAGTGTTGACAAGAGGAAGATGACATCCAGCAGTGTATTTTTAAGTCATGTGTTTGAAGAATTCCTTTGGGATCTTGTTCTTGGTCTGG
>NW_022196905.1:139425397-139428121 GCF_008632895.1 Mastomys coucha | reverse complement strand
AGCAGAGGACTGTACTGTATGCATGTGTTCATGTGTGTTCATGTGTGTATACATATGTATGCGTTCATGTGTGTGTGTGTGTAGACTCCCTCCCCAAAGCCCGGACAGTAAACAGCTACCATTTGGGCCCCAGCACAGTGCTGTCCGCCCGTTGAGTGAAACCTAGCTCTGGTTACATTCAGAAGCTCCACCCCCACAGAGTAAGAAGGAAGTCACTGATTAGACTGTTACACTGACATATTTTGGGGGAAGGGTTTTTGCCCCAGGTATTTTGCCTGTTGGGGGAACAAAGGAGACTCATTAAATACAAGATGACTGAGTGACCAGAACTTGTGTTGTCTAATATTTATCTTCCCACGTGGGTAAAGTACAGTATGGCTAGCCTATCTCTTCTTATCTCTTTCGATCTCTTCCTATCTATTTCTCACTCCTACCAGAAGAACCCTTTCCTTTATTAACGTTGGCGCAGGCGGCCAACAGATGGCTCCTCAAACGTGGGGCTGGTTTGGAGTAGTCTTATTCTGAACTCTCTTAAGATATGGACAGCATATTTATGCTGGGTGCACAGCCGAAGTGTGCCCCTCTGTTCACGTGGCCGACTTGGCCGCGGAGGCTCTGCCCTCTCGGTGGAGCGTGCAGAGTAAGTTTTTCCTTATCTGCTGCTAGTTGCTCAGTTCTGGGACTCGAACAAATTAGAATGGTCACAGCAGGCAAGCGGACGTGGCTTCCAGGCCGCTCTGGTCGGCCCGCTCATCACTGCCGCCACTGAGCGGGCATCTGAGGTGGACGCTGGAGAGCTGGGGTTGCCAGGGCATAGGGGCGTGGCGGGCAGGAAGGGGCCCCGTGCAGAGACCACTGAGGCTGCCCGGGACAGCCTCCCAGGCCACCTGGCGGCCAGGCTGCACTGGGCACTGGGCCTGCGGTGCGGGCGCGGCTGGACCTGGACCTGGAGCACTCAGTAAAAGCTTCCTTTCTCCGCCCTAGCCGTCTTTGGCCCACATGGGCTGTTGACTGCACATGTAGTCGGAGGAGGGGCTAGGGATTCCGCGAGCAAGAGCGCGCTCCCCTCCCCCTCTCCACTACACTTCTGTGTGCTCAGGGGCTTTGCCCCATGGCTCGGTGGTCCCGCCAAGGGCCAGTGGCCTACACATACGTGTAACAGAGTTAACAGGCAGCCACGCTGGGCTGTGGCTCGGGGAACAGAGCTCAACAGACACTGCTGGCAGTCCGCCCCACAGGGGTCTCTTCTTGGCGGACTGACAGTGACTCGCAGGGGAGGGTTACCCGTGCGTGTGCACTAGGTACTAAGATTGAGAACACATCCGCCGTGTGTAGCTTGGGAGACAAGCCTTCAGAGTGATCGCTTTCTAGAGTGGCTGAGTCTGCGCGCTAGAGGGTGCTTCCCTCCCCCTCTCGCACTAGGCCGGAGCGAGCAGGGCTGGCGCGGGCGGAGTTAACACTTTGGCGGGGCCGCACGCTGAGTGTTCGTGACTCTTTGGCCCCTGGGAAGGTCCGAGACTAGAGCCTCCTGCGGCTGGGACCGGGCTCTCCCAGAGCAGGGAGGTGAGTTCCCAGAGCACTGGCTCTTCGCGGAACTACACTTCCCAAGTGACTTAGCGGCCTTAACAGTGTGCATGCTCACAGATTCCATGTTTGCCCGCACATGCCATCTAGTGGTTGTACAATAAATTACAAGCTGGCGATTCTCAGTCGATCTAGTCAGGTCTAGTAAATATGCGGAGTTTCATTTGCGTTACTCTTTTCCAGAGCTTAAACTATTAGGGCCAAACAGATTTCTTTGACATAAAATTTTTAGTATTCGATTCAAAATTATAAAACTAAAGCTTAATTTCTAAATTCTTTTATTCTCATTTCAATAGACCTCATTAGGCTTCTAGCTAGTTTTAAAGATATATATTCTTTTATTTATAGTTATACAAGTTTTTAGACTTGGTCTTCTTTGTTACATCTATTTTTAAAGACTAGATTTGAGCTGGTACTATAACACGTGTCCTCATTTTATTTGGACATTTGTAAACATAATAACTTGTTCTTCCTTCACAGAGAGCCCAACTAGTTACTATCAGTGACTTGACTCCAGCCCAAAAATGGGCTGACTTCACTCTGGCATGTTGCCATCTGCTTTAAAACAGGGTCTCTCTGTGTAAACCAGGCTGTCTTGTGGCTCGTGAATCTGCCTGCCCCTACCTCCATTATGACTGGGTAAGTATCCCACCTGACTCCAGCTAGAGTTCAGATACAAGCCGTACATCTGCGCTAACTAAGTTTTATTCTATAGCTTATTTCAAATAATGTATGGGCTTGACATCAGATTTGTTAACTACAGTTCAGAGACACTCAAATAGAGTCAGGGTTATTCTTACTGAGTCCTGCTTGAGATTAAGAGTTTTTCGTTAGAAACAGTACTTTTACAGCACCAAGGTTACTATTTGTTTTAAGTTTATAGTCAGCTAGAAATAGAAACAGTGATAAAGAACAAAATTGCCCTTAGAGTCTGACCTCACTACAGGAGGTGTAAGCTTTAGATATTGTTCAGGTGGTATGCTCAGTGATAGTTCACTTTTGAGTTAATACGTAAACACACGGATGCTTCAGTGTAGCCTTAGAGGCATTCCTTTTGTTTTTCTACCAGGGATAGGGAAGTCTTCCTGGTTATCAGGGAAATGGTCTTTGAGACAATATCAACATTTTCACAGATCCATT
>NW_022196905.1:139421214-139422318 GCF_008632895.1 Mastomys coucha | reverse complement strand
TGTGATCTGTGTAAATATGGGTGTGGAGTCACCGTTTTCCAAAATACACTAGTTAGTGGGAGTCTCTGGCATGTGAGGGCTTCTCTCTTCATGGGTGAGTCACGAGAAAAGTAAGCCACTAAACAAATTGTTATGAATGGAGTCCAAAGACCCTCCTAGATGCTACAGGTCATTCGCATCAGTGATAGGCACTCTGTTGCCAGGATCTGAGGCCCAGACTGTGGTCTAGTCAGGGACAAAAGCATCCATCTTGACTCATCAGCAGCTGGAGGGCCTCCCTGGAGGCATATTCATCTTGTGGCAACCTGCACTTTTTTGAGCTGAGATTATGAAACACAGGTTCCATGGATGCCATTCTGCATGGTTGTTTTAGGGAGGAGACTGTCACATACAGGGAGCTAGTTTCTTAAGGACTTTGAGGAAGCCTGACTATGTTCCAGAAGTAAGGAGGTCAGGCCACCAATGTTACGTAGTACATTTTAGCCAAAGGGTTGGAGATTTGGCGCATGGTCCTATGGGTGCTAATCAAGCCAGCACAGCACCACTAAGGTACTTGCCTCTCAGTCATGTCTCCAGATAGCTCCCTGTGAAGACTATGTCAGGGCTATAAGGCCAAGAAGGAAGAGATCGGACAGGAATCTGATCCGTGATTGACACCCCTCTGAGCTGTCTTGTGCCGGATGGGGCTCGCTCTGACTTCAGCATGTAGCATTTCTCACATCTGGAATCTTCTCAGCATGTAGCATTTCTCACATCTGGAATCTTCTCAGTAAGATGGCATCACTTGGCTGTCATAGTTCATATACTGGGCTGAGGCTGGTATATGTGGCCACTTCCTACTCCCGAATTGCTTTAGTTTTATAGAAGCTCCAAATCATAACTGCCTGTACTCTGCTATGGACAGTCTCTGACTGCATGCACCCACCAAAAGGTCTGCCAGCTCAGGTAGACCTGCCCCATGCCTGTTTACTGTCTTTGGCTATCAGGATCAGCAGAGCCTCTGGGGCTGCATGGGTCATTGTAATGCTTCAGAACTCCCAAATGGGCCCATTTTTCCTTTATTTTTATTATTATTATGGGATATTTTTCTTTTTTCTTTTTTTT
>NW_022196905.1:139418588-139419615 GCF_008632895.1 Mastomys coucha | reverse complement strand
ACCCATGCTGACACAAAGGCAGGCTAGCTGGCTGTATGGCTGAGTTCCCTTCACTGAAGACAGACGTGAGGAGGAAATCTCACAGCTGTTAATTAAGAAGCTAAATTTCCATGCCCTCTTATACACTGGCACATTTAAAGGAAAAGAGAATAATTCTTAAAGGAATTTGTTCACAGGGCTGGCCTATCATTGTCATTAGCTGCAATTTATACATTCTTTTAACTCCTGCACCACTGCTCACAAGTAATTGGTCCTTTCAAATATCTGAGTGGGAATGGGAAGCTGGTAACATCATTATTATAAAAAAGTATATACTCACACAACAAAATTCACCTATCTTTTCATAGTTCTGGCCTGATTGTATTACATAAAAATCCATGCATTGATGCATCAATAGCCAATGTGGTAGTATTTGGAGATGTGGCCTTTATAGTTCTGTTAACATTTATGAGTATGGGGTTAGGATGCTGGTCTGCTGCAGTCCTTGTTTATAGTTAGTAAGATACCAGGAGTCATCTCTCCACACCTTCCCCCTCCTGCCCTGCCAATAGAGAACACAGTAAGAAGAGAGATCATATATATGTATGTGTGTATGTCTTGTGCCCATTAATTCTGTCTTCTTTCGTCTGCTATTTTGGATGTTATTGCCTGAAGCAGAGGTTTTTCCTTTGTGGCATTCCTCAGTGATGTTCAAGGAGAGAGTGACCACTGTCTGCGGATCTATGGAACCTCATCCTTTTTCCACACACATCCAAGTTCCCGAAATAATGACTGTGTGATTGGATTATTTATGAATAGTTACTTAAGCCAAAACCTTGACTTGGTTTCAGCTATCTCTTAACTCAGGTATCCTTTTATTATATTCTAAGTCCTGCTGCATGGTTAGGTGCCTCTCTTTAGATTCATGAGACCATCTTCTGTATAGTATGCAGTGAATCTCCTGCCGAGACCATCTTCTGCAGAGTTTGAGGTGAATCTCCTGCTATGCCTGAATCTATCCCAGAATCCCAGTCTCTCTAACAGATGT
>NW_022196905.1:139416522-139417694 GCF_008632895.1 Mastomys coucha | reverse complement strand
AGTATGGGTATGAATGTAGGTTGGGCCTTCACAGTTGAAGACTGATACATTACTCAGAAAAGCGTATTCTGTCGTGTGTGATTTCTCCTGGTCCCTGCTCTACAGATGATCCTGCACTCAGAGCAACCCAACCCTCCTATACCTCAAAGATTCCTGGTGTTGCTTTGTATCCTTCCGGCACTCTGCTGGGTTAATGAGAGTGACCACAGCATGGAACTCAGCAGTACCACAGAGACTAGCACATGCAGCTTGCCTTTTTCAGAGGTCCACACACCTGCCCTGAATATGAAAGGGGGGCTGAGCTGCCTCCAGGCCATATACACATGCACAGTGTAGTTGAGAAGCAACTGTGGTCATGTATATTAATTATTTAGGTTTCTCTAACTGTGATAGGACACCATGGCCAAAAGCAGCTTGGCGAACAAAGGGTTAATTTCAGGGAACCCTTCCTGATTATGGTACATTAATGAGGAAGTCAGGACAGGCACTTAAACAAAGCTGAACCCTGGAGGCAGAAATTAGAGCAGGGGGCATGGAGGAATTGAGAGGTCCACTAAAAAATAAAAATCTTGAAAATAAAAAAGTGTAGGTTTCCCAGGGAAACAGATTGGGCTCCTCAGAGGGAGCTACTGACAATGGGCTGTTAATCATTGGTGGCCCTGACAAAGCTGGGGGAGGATAAGCTCAGAGCTGAGTCAGTGCCTGGAACATCTGGGCAAGGAAAATGAGGCCAGAGTTGAGTCATTTCCTGGAATTTCCTCAAGGCCTCATCAAATGTAATGGAACTGACCTGGCAGCCAATCAGAAAAGGATACATATAACTTCCCTTGTACCCACCAATGAAGTTTTAGATTACCTAACCTTTGCTAACATTCTCCTAGTTTCATATAAAAAGGCTTGCACACCTTTGTCTGGGGTCACTATTTCAGTGGATGGTTGACCCTGCATGCTGGTAATTTCTGCAGAATAAAAGCTCCTTGCCTTTGCATACTTCTTGAGACTTGACTTTCATTGGTTCTTGGACCCTGAAGGAATGCTGCTCACTGGCTTGCTCAGTCTGCTTTCTTCTAAATCCTGAGAAGAGCTAGCCAAGACTAGAACAACCCACAGTGCTCAGGGCACCCCCACATCAGTCATTAATGAAGAAAATATCCCACAGTGTTGCCTACAGT
>NW_022196905.1:139415977-139416512 GCF_008632895.1 Mastomys coucha | reverse complement strand
AAATATCTCATAAAATAAAGAAAGAAAAAAAGAAAGAAAAGAAAAACAGGCTCCATCATTTTGGGGACAGTGAGGGTGGCACAAAATGTTGGGTGTGGTAAGGATGTCACTTATACCTGGGCATATGCCTCTGATATTTGTACACAAGCAGATCTTTGCTCTGGTAAGTGTGGGCACTGACAGATGGACCACATAATATGTAGCACAGTCCTCAAAAGGACAGGTCCCCATAAATGATAAGTCTCAGTCCTTTCAGGTTGGAGGACACTTGGCAAGATGTCCTGTGCTCCTTCAAATAGATAGATTATGGGGCCACAGGCTTACACTGTCAGGCAGGGAATATATGCCTCCTCCTTCCCTGCAGGAGGCCCTAACAGGAAATGACATTGGTATCACTGGCTGACACACTCCTCCCATGTCCCACGTGGACAGGTACGCTGCTCACAGTGTCCCCTTCTCACTGTTCTTCTCCAATGGAGCCAGGAAACGCAAGCCAAGTTAGGAAACAGGGGGATGATGATGGACTTAGCAAGGA
>NW_022196905.1:139413638-139414722 GCF_008632895.1 Mastomys coucha | reverse complement strand
CTTCCAATTCCAGGTGAGAATGACTCCCGAGAACACTTCAAATCCCAGTAGACTCTTTTGAGTGCATACACATTTCAAAGCTACTGTATTTGCATTATTGAGATTCTGTTGCACAGCTCTTGGTAGCTGAGTTCCACTGAAACACATATACCTCCAAGAGGCTCCCTGGTGGGGTGGTGTCTCTTCCTGATGAGACCCTCTGCTGACTCAGCATTGCCACATGAGAGTCTCTAGGCCATGTGAACCTCAACAACTGATCCCTTGGTGCATATGCACCATGACACATGACAGTCCAGTACACCTTTGCTTTATGGCCAGTCTCTCTAGTGTCCCTCTGCTCCCATGCTCCCAGGAGATTCTCCTTAGTCATCAAGCTCTTCAGAGTCAGTGAGAGATCATGCTGCTACTGCACTCCTAGGTTTAAGCCTCTGAGCTTCTGCAGGATGTGTCCTGCTGCACAGCAGTCTCCAGCAAGTCTCCTTGTAAGAATGGCTAGGCTCCCTGAGGCACCAGTACTTCCATGGGAGTTGTCCTGATGCACATGCACCTGCAGCCAAGACACCCTAGGCCAGCTGACCTTCCTTTGTTCTTGTACTTCAAGGAAGGACACCCTACTGCTTCTGCTGGAATTGGTGAGATTCCACAGGGAACTTTTTTTTTTCAGGTCAGATTCCTTTGTGCAACAGAGTCCCCTGTCTGTCTTGCTGATGTGCCTGCACTTCCACTGCTGAATCTCCATACCCAGGACAATAAGTGAGTGACTGTGGCCTGTCTCAGTTTTCTAGGTGAAATTCTCTGCTGGTTATGCACTTCCAGGTGAGATCACATGGCACAACTGTACTTCCACATGAGACTTCCTGGTGTACGTACTCTCTGAGGTGTGACATGACTCTTTATTGCATCAGCCCTTCAGGCCGGGCATCTTGTTGTAGCTTTGCTGTAAGGCAAGTCTGCCTGGTAAATACTAATTTTGAAATCAAATGCCCTCACTTACCTGTTCTTCTAGAGGAGGTTTACTCTCATTCATACACTCTTATCTGAGTACCCCAAATTCACACACACACACACACACACACACACACAC
>NW_022196905.1:139409489-139412425 GCF_008632895.1 Mastomys coucha | reverse complement strand
ACTCACAAAGAAATGTCCTTGGTGCAGCTCAGTCCCATATGATCACTACTGTCGCATCTGCCCTTTCAGCTGAGCCTGTTGCCTGCTCCTGTGCTCCCAAGCAAGTCACCCTGGAGCACCTGACATGTAATGTCAATCATGTTGCTGCATCTGTACTTGTAAGTGACACTCCTTGACATGCCTGCACGCGCTGATGAGGACGGTTGGCTCTTACACCTCCAAGTGCATTGTCTGAGGCACCTGCACTTTCGGATGCCACATCCTGGTGTATCGTCCCTCCGATGTCTGAGCTGGTGGCACACCTACCTGCCCTCCAGGGGAGGTACCCCTATGTATATGTATTCATTCACTGGAGTCCTGCAACTGCACAAGCCTGTAATGCCCTGAAGTATGCATTTCTGGGTGAGCTTCTTCTATGCCCTGGGACTCTTTTGTCCCATTCTGAAGGCAAAGTATCCGAAGGAGATTGTCTTCTGCAGGCAGTCAGGAGGGGACTCTCATTCAACACACACCTGAGCACCAGAAAACCTGGAAGCCTGCCTACACGTTGACATACTTCCTCCAACAAGGCCACACCTAATTTTTGGTTTTGGTTTTTTTGTTTTTGTTTGGGTTTTTTTGAGACAGGGTTTCTCTGTATTGCCCAGGCTGACCTGGAACTCACTCTGTAGACCAGGCTGGCCTGGAACTCAGAAATCAGCCTGCCTCTGCCTCCCAAGTGCTGGGATTAAAAGCATGTGCCACCAGTGCCTGGCAAGTCCACACCTCTTCCAAGGAGGCCATACCTCCTAATAGTTACCTGTGTTACCCAAGCAATGATTGTTTGCCTGCACTTCTAGCTGAGTCTCCTCACTGAACCTGAACTCTCCACTTTCACTCTCTGGAAAAGATGAGCCACCAGAGGAACAACTGTCATAGGGACAAACAGAGCAGGTCACCCTTGCCTCCTCTTTAAGTTTTAATTATCCTTCAGCGCAGTTAAATTACTATGTTATTTTGATTTACCTTCTTCCATTCCATTTCCCATGGACTGTTTCCTTGTAGAGAACTAAGTTTCTATTTAATATCCCTTATGCCTAGAGAACTTTCCCCAGTATTCGTGAAGAGAGCTTTCTCCAATAGTCTACTTTGAGTTTTGGTGGTGTGATGACACTGAGCAAAACCAGCTTGGGGATCCTATAGGTTCCGGCCACACTTCATCATGGAGGGAGGGCGGGGCAGGACTCATGGCAGGAGGTAGGATATAAAGCAGACAGTATGGATAATACTGCGGATTGCTTCTCCAGCTGCTACATGTTTAATGCAGCACAGAACGACCCACTGGCGATGGAAAGATGGAACCTTTCACAGTGGGCAGGCTCCTCCACATCAATCCGTAATCATGGTCATTTCTCACAGACCTGGCTACAGGGCAATCTGACCTGGGCACTTCCACAGGGAGACACTCTCAAATGACCACTTTAAATCTACAGCAGTAACTAAGGGGAATACCTGCTAAACAATTCTCCCAAATTTTGCTTGAGAATGTGTCTCATTCTCCATATATATGTATATATATGACATTTGGACACATGTTTATAAATATTTGTATGATTTATTGATATATCTTTTTGCCTGTGTTTTATGAGAATTCATTGGAAATTCTCATCATGGAGAAGATTTTAGGGACAATCGCAAGATTATAAATGGTCTAGCTATACTCTCCCTATCAGAATTCAGAATTCAGGCCATGTGTCCTATAGCGTAGCGCTCTCTCTCTCTCTCTCTCTCTCTCTCTCTCTCTCTCTCTCTCGCTCGCTCGCTCTCTCCCTGTCTCTCTCTCTCTCCCTGTCTCTCTCTCTCTCCTTCCCTCCCTGCCTCCCTCAGAGAGGTATTAGTGAAACATTCTGTGTTTTGTAACCCCTTCCTTATATTTGTGTCTGCAAAATATGTTTATGGTCCTAAATAATGCCTAGGAAACATCACGAGGCTGTTGTATTCCTTAACTCACAACATCTATGACTGCCTGCACAAGCTAAAGCTAAACGACATCCTAGCCCAAGGAGAGACTGTTTAGTCCCACCACCGAGTGAGGAGCTATTAGCAGTTGTTGATGGCTTCTGGGGAGGTAGAGTCAATTAAGTTTGGGCTGTAGCTCCTAGTAAGTTGCCTATGCTCCAGGGGACAGTCTCAACTCACTGGAATTTACTCAGCACTTATAGGACTCAATGAATTGTGGAGAGAAAAAGAGGTGGGTGGGGGGAGAAGGAAGTAAAGAAGCAAGGAAGGGAGGAAAGGAGGGAGGGAAGACAGGAGATTTGGACAGGAGTGGTGGCAATGTCACTGGAGGGGGTCTAAGAAGGGAATAAAGAGTAGATATGACCAAATGCAATGTTTGAAATTCTCAAATAATAAAAGTTTAAGGATAATTTCCCTTCACTGTATACTTATATAAATTGGATATGATGTTACATTATCCCAATCCCAGCCCTCTGAAACCTAGGGCAAGAGGATTGTTTGTGGAAGCCATTTGAGCTACATAATGAACCGCTGTCTTAGAAGAGGGAAAGCTCACATGTGTGCGCGCCCACACACACACACACTCACACACACACTCTCATACACACAGACACACAAACACACAAACACACACACACACACACACACACACACACCTAACATATGCATGCTTTCCTGGTAGTTTTCCCTTTCTCCACTTCCAGGACTGCAATGGTGAACACAGTGCTCTATGGCCACTAGACTTTTTGATCCCACTCCCAAGAATCTCTAATTTTCCTCCTTTCCCCCTTTGTTACAAATGGAGGGATCTGGAATACTCTTCACCTATTAAGTCCAGTAGCTCTTTCCTTTGCCTTTGTGGAGACAGATATACAACTCTTGGCTTCTTGTGTGGTGAGCAACCACGTCATCACTAGCCACCCACCAGCCTCTGTGAT
>NW_022196905.1:139400746-139409333 GCF_008632895.1 Mastomys coucha | reverse complement strand
ATCTATTGGTAGCTGTTTTTTCTCTGTGGTTTTCTTGGTTCCCACATCTCTGGTGTGTATCTGTTGACAGACAGATCCCTTCCCTAGTATGGGTCACAGTTTCCTGAATCTCTACATGCAAACTTTTTCTGACTAGAGGCCCTGGCTGCTGCTCTGTCCCATGCAGAATTTTTTGAAGTGTGCCCAGGCTGCTGAATGAGCTTGGCTCTCCACAAGTCCAGTTTTAAGCCTGATTGGCATGTATATGTGGTATCCCTTGCTCTAGAGGGTAGAGGTCTCCTCTTCCTGCCCACCTTCTGGTTGAGTGCCCACAACTTCCAGAATGTATTTATACACTTTGCTGCCTGTGGGGCAGGCAATTCTCAGTACTGAGAGACATTGGGGGTGTTCTCAGGAGACCCCAAGATGGCTTCCATTACACACAGAGAGCTTGGAGGTCTCAAGGTATTGTGGATTCCTGTATCCACACTCTGTGCAGCCTCTCCTCTCTGATTCTCTGCCCCCAAGGTATCCAGCTACCCTAGCCTCTCCAACAAACCCAAGGGAAAGACCTCTTTGCTCCATCTGGTGGGACTGAAACTCTTGCGTGCAGAAACAGTGAAGAATGCGTGGCTCTTTGGGATAACCCCATGCTTCTTGTCTACTGTTGCCTGTAATGTGCTTCCTGTGTTTGTCCACTGCTAACAGCTAGTTTCAGTAGAGACTGCCATTGCCTGTGACCACACGGCAGAAGTCACAAATTAAGTGTGTATTTTCTCTTTCACAAAAGGCTGTGTTCTCTATGCCTGGCTCTGCTGCTTGTACTTGGCTCTATACATTCTTTTAATTAAAGGATCATTGCACCATTCCCCACTCCTCCCTCCAACCCCTGTCCTGACACCTCTGTTCCCCCTAAAACTTGATAGCCTCTTACCTGCTGAGTGTTTTTAGTGTTGCCATGGGTGTAGCTTCCCTGACATAGAGAGAAGGCCCAGTCCTGCACAAGACCTTCCTGGTATCTTAAACTTTCTGCCTCCTCTTCCACTATGGTCTCTGTGCCTAGCATATTAGGGCTGTGTTGTATGTGGGTGTATCAGTTCGGCCTGGGCACCCACCATCGGATTTTCTCTGCATTTGAACCATTATGGATTTCAGCAAAGGTATCTGTGTGAAAGAAAAGGAAGTTTCATTTTTAAAGTATTTTAGGTTTGGTTTGGTTTTGTCTTTTTATGTTCATGGGTGTTAGAACTGTATCAAGGTCTGTGTGCTCTGTGCATGGGCATGCAGTTCCCTAACACGCCAGTAGAGGGAGGCAGACCCCCAGTTGCTGCAATCGCACGGATTTGTTTGCCAACACAGGGGGCTCAGGAGTGGAATGCAGCAGGTCTTCCCGAAGAGCCTTAGTGAACTCAACTGCTGGGCCATTTCTTTGGCGGCCATCACCTGAAGGGAGGATTTAGTTAAGGAGTAGTGATATCAACACTTGTCTGTGGCTATAAGTATTTGGAAAGCAGTGAGGAATTACACTGGTTCAAGAAGTTGCACGTTCTCCTGTATGGACACATGACTTCACTAGACACAAGTAGTTGGCTAGGTCTACGGTACCAGATACGATCTGCCTCCCATTGATCAAGCCGTAAGTCCAGTTGTTGCTTTCCTCACTTGGCCACTTGCATACCACCATCTGATGCTGTGTAAGCTAGACCCAAGGAGGATTCTTTCAGTCGGACCTAGCTTGAGTCCTCGCAGTCCCATGTCCAAAGTGCCTGGCGTCTTCAACGATATGGAGTTTGTTTAAATTCTGGGAGGCAGACAAGGCCAGTGATAATGAATCACACTGTTTGTGGCCATCTCCTGGACTCCTCTGAGCGAAAACTCAAAAGGAGATTTCTCATGCCTGGTACTGTGTGTTTATTTTTTTAACAGCCTATGGCTCTTAGAGGAGGCATTATCACACCACTTGGCAAAGTTTTATTTAAAAACTGTATGTGTATGTTCATAGGTATATGTAATATTGTGCAAATATAAAAAAAATTGGTTCACTGTGGATATCTCAAATGTCCTTATTGCTATTTATGTCTGCTCCTTCTGTAATCCCACCCTAATATTTTCCAGTTTTCCTTTCATATCACATGTTCAGCCGTATGGCCCTTTACACTTTCATGGTTTCTATGGTTACTCCAAGATACATACTCACACCAGAGGCTCTAGAGTTAGGAACCACAGAGGATTGCGCACCTGTGGCATTTGTGTTTCTAGTTCTGGGATACGTCACCCAATGCCTTTTCTAGTTCAGACCATTTGTCTGCACACTTCATGATTTCATTTTTCTTTCCAGCTGACCAGTATTCAGTACTAAGTGTGAAAGTACCAAATCATCATCGTCCATGGATCTGCTGAAGGATATTCAGGTTCTTACCATGCCTTAGATATTGTGAGTCAAGTGGTAAGGAACATGGCTGAACAGGTATCTGTGGGGTAGGACGTCAAATCCTTTGGGCTCACGCCTGCCGAGGAGTGGAATAGCTGGATCAAGGTCACATGGTATATTTATTTGTAGGTTTCTGAGAATTCTGAAAGCACACCTTCTAGCGGGCACAACACGAAGGGACATCGCGAGCTGTCTGGTGCTTTATGATTACCCAGTGATGCGTTGTGTGACTGACTCTTGGTTAAACCTGCTGGGGCCTGGTCATCCACAGTGGAGACTTTGACATTATACTAATGACACCAGTGGGGACACTCTTGGTCTCATGTTCTTCCCATTTCTGTAGAGGCATGGTCCCCCGTCTTGGCTTTCAAAAGGTTGGGATTACATCTCCACCTCAGGTAAACTTGAGAGGACGTGGCCGAAAGAACACTAAGCATGCCCTTTGGTTACCTTTCGGACACTCTGCCCTTTGGTTACCTTTTGAACAGTGCCCTTTGGTTGTATCTTAAGCACTCCCTGTAGCAGAACACTGTCTTCCACGGGAGCTCGGCCATTACCGCATATGCTGTCTGCCTGAGTGAGAAGAGAGTCCTCTTCAAAGATAGGCAGAGTGAGCGGACGTGGGGTAGAAGGGACCACGTGGGAAGAACGCCGCTTTGCAGCAGCTGGAACGCATGGATTTGTCTTCCTAGACACTGGGCTTGGCCTGTTTCATACATTTAGAGGCCACCTGCTTTTCCATGTTTCTCTTTCTGACACTCGGCTGCTTGTTTGGTCCTTTTGCCTAGCACTTCCCTTTCACAGAGGGTCACACTGTCACCCAAGCTAGCTAGCAGCTCTTGATCTTCCTGCCTTTCTTAGTTTTTCAGGTGTTGCTGCTACAGGCTCCGATCACCACACCTCCTCCATCAGATTTGTATCCGGTTCACAGCTTTGTTGTATGTCAGAAACAGCAGTCTTCCTCATGCTACGAGCAATGTACGTTCTCTCACTGCCCGTTTCCTATCTTGGCTTTTTAATTTCCTTTCTGCCACTTTCTCAGACTTCTGGGAATGAGTATAAATTCATTTGTCATTAATTACTCCCACCAGCTTCCTTTATGGGTTCTGGTTTTTCTGCCACATGCAGAAGCCTTTTTGCCCTCTTAAAGCTTATAAGGGACTCCCACATTACAAATTATCAAGCCAGTGTGTGGATTCATTTGCTATGTATAGCCTGAAACCTGTTGTTATTTGATTGAGATACACCAGGAAATTCAGATCCATTTTTCTCTGTCGAATATCTATGCAGTTTACCCAGTATACTGGCCCTAGCTAGGACTCCTGCACCTAGGACTCCTGGGGAAAGAGGAGAGGTTAGGCCACCCCTTTTCTGTGTTCTGCAAGCAACGGACTACAAAGACTCTCCCCATGTGAGATACAGCACAATGTTAACCCCTCTCACCTGACACAATACTAGACTGAGACCTTGCAAATAGTTATACTCAGATTCCCTGAAGATGAGCTAGAGCTCTCCTTCCCACTGCGTCATCAGAAGAAAATGCCTGCAAGCTGAACTCTGAGCCATCTCTCCTTCCAGGCCTTGAGAAGGGCCTCACTGGATCCTCAGAGCAACACCCCCAAAGCCCTGTGAGAAGAGGCTTCCTGAGAGAAGCATGTCCTTCTTCCATACTGTCCTGAGATCCCTGTTGTCAATGTCCTCGCACTGTTCCTTTACCTACCCCCAGTCCGGTCTATAATAAGAAAACTGCCTCCAGTTGGGAAGCCCTTGAAGCTCAGAGTCACAGCACTGGCCTAGGCCACTGACCCCACCTTACACAAGCCCCGCCCACTACAAAGGACCTCTTCTGCTACAGTGGTCCCTCCACACTTCAGTGTCTCTTCCCACTTCCTTACTTGCCCCTCCGATAAGCAAGCATCTGTCCCCACTACAAGGGTCCCTCCTTGCTCCTCCCTTTAAATTATCCTTTCAAATGAATTCTCTCCTCTTAGTCCAGATAGGTTTAGTTGACAGCTGTGCCAGTTATTAAAGTCCTTCTCTCCCCAGGAGCCCAAGTGTCCTCCACAGTTTGTATACAATTACCATGCCCCAGGCTATGTTCTCATGAGGTCTCCCCTGAATCAATATAGTTTGTGTATAGTTTATGTACAGGGTGTATCCCCAGCAGCAGCACCCTCAACCTTCTGCAGCAGGGTTTCTAGTACATTCTCTGTTTCTCCAAATCAGAAGTAATGTGTCCTTAAGAATCTATCGCAAGTGAAGTTATGATCGAGCTGAAGGTGTTTGTTGATTTGTGGATCATTTGTACTTTGTTACTTGTGGGTTTATTCAGAAGGTAGAATGATGTGTTAATTGTTCAGAGTCCTGTGACTATCTCCTCTTAAAATTTTCCTCTGTTAAAGAGTTTTCTAGAAGGTCACTGCTTGGGAGTGAAGCCCTAGGAAAATATCTGGTTCCATCCTGCCTGGGGTGGTCTGCAGCTGGCTATCTCTTTCTTCCCTCAAGAGGAAGGCCCAAACTGGAGGAGGGTCTGTGGCAGCATCGGCTGCACCTCCGATCAGAATGCAGGTACGGGGTAGCTGTCCCCCGGCTCCCCAACTGCTCCCCAGGGACTTGAGATGATTCTCCAAGGAAGAGGAGCCATTGCCTGCTCAGTCTCTGTCCCCGGGGGCCTTCACTCAATGCTGTGAGGCGCCCATGCCTTTGAAATGTGAGTTTCGTTACGTTGTCCAGGCAGCCTGGGGCAAACACACAAATGTGCTCTGAGGAAGTGTTTGTTGAGTGTGGTCCTGCAGAACCTCAGGGACAGTCATTGTTGGGCTATCTGTAGGGCTTTGGGGGTTCTGGGTCATGGAGACTAAAAGGTTTTGCTCCCAAAGTTCTCCAGAATCGTGAGGAGTGTGGTAAGTGAAAGCACTTCCGCTGCTTGTGGGCAAGCTCTAGAGAGGTGGCTGGCCTTGTGTGCAGCCTGACTAGGTGTACTTCTTGCCCAGCCTCAGTGCAGACCAAGCATCCTGTGGCAGGAGTCCTCTCCAGAAAAGCTGAAGCTCAAACGGGATTCAAACAATGCTTTAGGTCCCACTTGAGAATTTTTTAATCTAAATTCGCAGTGATTAAATTTGTTCTTTAATAGTTTCATTCAGGTTCATAGTATATTCGGTTTATATTCAGGTCCATACATAGTCTATTATGTTTACTCTCATCCTCTGCCCTCTCTTGTCCTCACAACCCCTGTTACCCTCCCCCCCACTTCCTCTTTACAGGGCTCTTTCCCACATTCATGCATGCTCTTTAGCTGTATTTCATGACAAAAACCTCTGATTTTGACCAGAACTCTCTGTGTGGTCAGAGGTTTGGCAGTATCCATTAATACCCGGAGCACACATTTGCTGGTACACAACTCAAGCAACGAGTGCCCAGTCCTGGAATCTTTCAGTTGGCCAAAGTTCAGCAATGAGAGGCAGAGCCCCCTCGAGCAGTTCCTCATTCTCTGCTCTGCTGTTGACAGGCCGAGGTTTGTACCTGACCAGTGAAGGCAACTGCAGCTGCTGTGAGTGAGATCATGTTCAAAATGGCTGTGTGATAGCCTGAAGATAACATTTCACATCCCTGACATTCTTTCCACTCCTTCTGCAGCGTTCCGTAAGCCTTAGGCTAGGGTTGAGGTATAAATGACTTGTGAAACACTTCACAGAAGGGAAACCATGCCTTTAATCATAGTCTAAAACCCGAGACAAAGCACCCACATGCATAGGAGTTTCAAAATTTCAAATATTTTTAAGAAAATAACATGGAGTACGGTGGATGATACCCACCCGCAGCTGATGGGTCTGATAAGCAAGCCTCATTGCCTCCTTTTCAGAAGGCCGGCTTTTCTGCCCAGCCCTGAAGCTATTCTTAGTTGGGTGTGTTTTCCTTTCGACCAGGTGAACCATTAGCTCAAGAAACTGTCAAATCACCCTGGAAGCAGATGGGGATTTTCAGTCCTGGGAAACTACTACTCAGTGAAATTGAATTTTCATCCCAAGGATACCCAGCAACAGAAGGTGGTATTGGTGTCAGTTTCTCTATTTGCTTCTTCTCAGATGTCTCTGATCCAGAAAGTTGGGCCTCGGGCTGGTGAGATGGCTCAGTGGTTAAGAGCACTGACTGCTCTTCCAAAGGTCCCGAGTTCAAATCCCAGCAACCACATGGTGGCTCACAACCACCCATAATGAGATCTGACGCCCTCTTCTGGTGTGTCTGAAGACAGCTACAGTGTGTTATGTATAATAATAAATAAATCCTTAAAAAAACTTTATTAAAAAAAAAGAAAGTTGGACCTCTGTGCAGGAGGTATCATGGGAAGTGATCATAAGCATTGAAGGAAGTTGCAGCATGTGAATCAGGGTGACATATTTGGACCTAGCCAAGAAGAGTCATCCCCTGGGGCTCTAGGGGGAAGCAAAACAACTTACTGAATCTGCAACCCTTGGGAACTCTGAGATTCCTTTCCAGCACTTGCCCCACTCTTTCCTCAAAAGTGGTGGAGCACGCCTTTAATCTCAGCACTTGGGAGGCAGAGCCTGGCTGATTCCTGAGTTTGAGGCCAGCCTGGTCTACAGAGTGAGTTCTAGGACAGCCAGGGCTACCCAGAGAAACCCTGTCTGGAAAAAATAAATCAGGCAGACTGTGCCTGGGCTGTATGTGGGAAGGAGGTCTTCCTAGTGGCCAGAAGACTCAGGAAGCACCTGCTGGTGCCTCATGGTCTACCAGTTACCCAGGGATACTGCCCCTGACCCACCTAGCTACCCTTTAAGAATGCTCTGCTCACCCATCCCAAGCCATTCACTAGCCACCTTTAAGAAAGTTCTGCACATCTGGAGAACACAAATCCAAATCCCTGTGCAAGATGTGAACTCAGAAGTCCAAAATGGGGTTCTCAGTGCATTTCTTCAACTCCTTTCTGGTCAGAGGCCTGAGTCCACAGATCATGTCTGAGGAATGTAAAAACTAGTCTGTAGGAAGTGATGGGATTAAGGGAATCTCTGGTGAACCTATGCCCAGGAACAAGCACTCTTGTTTTATGTGTATGTGTGTGTGGGGGGGAGGGGGTCACTCTGAGCATTCCTAGGTTCTGAGACAGATAGCTCAGAGTCCAGCTGTACCGCCCCCTCCACTACCCTCTTCTCCCACTTCCCTCTAGGTCTCCCATTTCCCATTGCCCTTCCTGGGCAGAAGTCAGGACCTCTTGGTTTCCATGGATCTTGAAGCCCCATTTAAATGAAACTCTTGTTATAACATGATTACAGTTTGTAAACCACACAGATCTTCCAGAATGATATAAAGCCAAGAGACTCCTAGGATAGAGTGCCCAGCATTTGTGGGGTCCAGTTCCTACTCCATATATTACCACATTATCAGTACTACAGGGAAATACTGGTCAGGCATGTCCCTGACATGTCTATACACTCAGTGCAGTGGAGCTCCCTTTGACCTGATACACCCTTTGCCTGGAACACTCCATTGGTCGTATGAACTTGGTCTTAGTGTGCTTGCCTTCCCTTTTACGTCATCGTCCCATTCCCTGCTTTCCTTGGTTCCAAGAGAGGCTTCAGGCACTCTGACCATTTCCTGCCTGTCTGCAGGCCTCTGGGGTACAGACCTCAGCAGAGCCTCGGGTTCTAGGTGGGCAGGCAAGCCAGTTGATTCACTGTACATGAATTTGTGAGGTCACGTCAGCCAGCCACATCATCTATCTTCCCCTTGTAATCAGGACATGGAGCACAGGAAACGGGTGGCTACAGGGTCTGTAGTGTCCCGGAGACACATGTGAGGGGAATGGAAGCAGTGGTCTGAAAGTTGGAGAGAGTGGTTACCCCACTCAAGATGGGAGTGCCCTCTGAGCATGCCTACAAGAGATGGCCTCCCTTGAGTTTGTCCACCCCTGGGATTCTCTCTCAGTTGTCTTTGTCTAAAGGCCCCTGCCTGAGGACATCAGTGATTCTTCCCAGCATCTTCTGCAAGGCTCAAGAAATACGACTGGCTACAGGGCGTTTATTGAATGAGCTAAATAAAGTGAGTCAATGGGTGGATATGAATAAGTAAGGGACGAGTGACTACATAGATAGGTTCATCCCACAACATCGAAGTTTGTAAGGACAAGACACATTTAGATCCTCTGCCCAGTCAGATCCT
>NW_022196905.1:139394404-139399782 GCF_008632895.1 Mastomys coucha | reverse complement strand
GATGGCTGCCTAGGCTGTTAGTGTTGGATAGGACAGATGTGAGGGAGCTGGCTCTGGGCAATTGGCCAGAGCCAAACCTGCAGCTGAGAATGTTCAGATGGTGAGATACTCAGTGGGAAGGAAAGGCTACAGTGTACTCTCACCCTGCTGGACATAGGACACGAAGGAGGTCTCAGTACAGTACTCTGGGAGGTCCCTGGTGCCATCTTGTCTTAAGCCCATCTGCTGCAGGAATGACTATCTCTTCCTCCCTGCTCAAGACAGATATCTGATGACAGAACTAGGAAAAGAGCCTGAGATTCTTGCTCCATGTCCTGTGTGTGAGAGCGCAGGAGAGTCAGAGGGAGAGGAATGGACCCACAGTAGGGTCCTTCCTGACTACATGAAATTCCCTGCAGGACTAGTACACTCACTGACCAAGGAGATGCAGAGGCGTGGGCCTATTTGATTTGGACTGTGCAGGCCGAGGACTCAGCCGTTTCTGGGAGGTGTATGCTAAAATGTACTCATGGGATCATACCTACTAGCAGGGCCCAAGTAGATTTCAGAGCATGGTGCCATGAAGGAACCAGTGTTTGTAGATAGAGTCAGAGGTGCATTTAGGAAACCTTCAGGAAGACAGAGCTATACCACTGTGTCTGGGCTCTCAGCTTCTAGCCCAATACATGGACACAGAGGAGGGAAACATCCAGTTTTAGAAGGGATGGATCAATTCTGTCACCATTGCTGGATCTGCTGAGTCCCTGCATCCCATATTGAATGGGAGTTTTCAGGGTAACTGTGCTGTTATGTGTGAAGGGCTGATTGAGCTGGGAGGGCTTCCTGGAGGTGGGAGTGAAGGTGGAGATGGCTTGATGTTTTGGGCAGTGCTGATTGTCACCTTGACATACTCTAGAATCACTTGAGAGATGGGCTCATAAACATGTCTTGTGGTATTATCTTGATTACATTAATTCATGTGGGAAGAATCATCTTAATTGTAGGTATCACTTTGTGCCTCCAGGTTCTTGCCATTTGTTTCTGCCCTGAATTCCCTGGATTATGAAGTAGACATTATAAGATGAAAATAATCATTTCCCCACACTTTGCTTTTGGTCACAGTGTTGTGTCACCACAATAAAAATCCAAACTAAGACATCTAATTTACCACACGTTTTTTGGCTTCAGCTGTTCTCTATAACAATGGTTCAACACTCTATAACCCCTCAATCTCCCGTATTCCATGTGTGAAAAACAGTGCCACACATATGACTCTGCCCCATTTTACTGCTACCTCAGAATAGTCTTATCTCCTTGGATCACAATTGCATCTTGCATTACTTTTCACTTTCTGCAATAAATAACACGATCAAAGGCAACTTCAGGAAGAAAGGGTTTATCTTGGCATACAGTTCCAGAAGGACAGTCTGTCAAGTTTAAAAAAAAAAAAAAGCATGGCATGCTGCCAAAGTAGTAAACTGGTTGATCACATATTCATCCATAAACAGAATGCAGAGAGAAAGAACCAGAATGGAGTGAGGCTATAAACCTTCAATACCAGTGGCATACTGTTTGCACCAAGGCTCTACCTCCTAGAAGGTCCATAACCTCCCCTGTCAAAAGCTATCTAGGAAAGTCTATGGCAAATGAGTTTCCAGGAGATGGCCCACCATTTTGCATAGCCGTGATGGGCACACTCTGAAGAGGCACAGCCCCAGAGACTTACTCCCAGGATTCCTTCTTGCTGTTGATATGCCTTTCCCACCACTATTAGCCTAATGACTCTTGGTCATCAGCCCACCTTATTGGGCGGATTTCCTGCAGATCAATTATGAAGAGGACCTTTTATATAGTAAGGCTGTATAGACAAATTGATGTCATAATTCCTGACAACTATTTTATAGAATTTGTAAATCAGTACATGTAATCTCGAGCTCCCTATAGAATAAAATATGCAAATAGAGCTCTGTAAACTTCCACGTGTCATGGGCTAATTGACCTAGGAAAGGAAAGCAGGCTTGTAATAAATTTTCAATCAAGGAAAACATTCCTTCCAGGTTAGGAATGAAGCCACTGTCTGGTAACTAAAGGTCATAAACTGGGAATGGGCAATTTACTGTAGGTGCAAAGGCCAGAAAATAAATGATGGCCTAGTCTATCTATACAAGAGTTCAAAATAATAAGACACAAGGCAAATGATTTGTCTCTGAACAAAACTTTATTAACTTATGATATAAAATTATTGCTTTAAACTTATAATGAATGCATGGGACTAGAGAACAAATAATGAATGTTTTTTAGGTACTAGTCTTAATGGAAAGACATAGAAAGAATTCTGCTATAACTCTTCATGCCTTATCAACGTATGACATAAAACTATTGCCTTAAACTATTAATTTATAAAATGTAAAAATGCTTTAAAACCCATGTGATCAATTATCCTGAGAAGGTATAAAAACTAAGAACAACAATAAATTGGTGGTGTAGACTTTTTCTGATTAATCCAGTACATGTATGTCTCTATGTTTTCTTTTCCTTTCCTTTTTTTTTTTTTAATCTCATGAAGAGTTAAGGAATTCAGAGCCTCTTGTCTAGACAGCAAGGGGTTCCTGAGTCAAAGAGAAAAGAACACAAGTAACTAAGTTTCTATTTCCCCTGCTGTTACCAGCAGGAATTAATTGCCAGAAGCCATTAGCTTTTGGCCCCTGAACATCTAGAGAGAGTTAAACTGCCAGAAGCCATTATCTTCTGGCCCCCAGAACATAAGAGAGAGTTAATGGCCAGAGGTTCTCTGGTTCACCTATCTACACCCTACCTCAGTACCTGATGGTTGGGGCCTGACCCTGGTACTCCCCCAGTGTCAACAGCTAAGGAATCAAGTGTTCAAGTACATGAGCCATCACATTCTTCCCCTACATCTCATATGTTCTTGGAGATCTCATGAGGCAAAGCACACTTAAAGGCCCAATAGTCTTTAATGCTCTTAACAGTGTTCAAAAGTCCAAATTCCACTGTCTCTTTGAGACTCAAGGTGATCTTTTAATTTTAACTCTCTGTAAAATCAAAAATCAAAAATAAGCTACATACTTCCAACAAACACTGACATGGAGTATACATTATCATTCCCAAAAAGGGGACTGAAGATGTCATGAGCAAAGACTGGATCAATGCAAGGCCAAAACACCAATTCCTATAGCCCTATGCCTGATTCTAGAGCTTCAGTTTCAAAGGCCTTAGATGACTTTAACCCTTCAGCTTTTGCTGTCCATAAAACACATCTCTCTCTTTGGCTTGTTGTACTCCCTCTATGCAGCTAACCTTGATAGATGTCACATGGTTCAAGCATCTCTATCAAACTGGGCTTCACCTTCACAGCATCACTCCGTGTAATCTCAGGGATTCTGGTCTTATCTCATGTGTCTTGGCCTCAGTGGCTTTCTAAAACCACAGAGGAAGAATCCATGACATTGCCCCTCCCCCACATTGTTGCATCTTTCTTTTCTCCAAAACCAGTACCCTGCCAAGTTTGGCTGCAAAGTTTGGCTGCAAGTTGGGATGGACCCTTATCTCCCTGGGCTATAGTCACACTAGCTTCTGAATACAGTTGCTTTATGGGAGCACGAAACTAATTAGACCCCTTTCCTTCCACAAACTGGACATATGTAGCTGGTAGGGACAGGCATCCTGCCTTGGAGGCACCTTTTCCATCCCCTCAGTGCCAAGTAAGTATTCTTCCTTTTAATGGTCACTGCATTGTTTTTAGCATGCTGCTTTAAGTCTTAAGCTCTCTAGTGCTCATTTCATTTGTAAACTATACATTTATTTCATTCTTTCACACTTGTTGCTCCTTTTCACTGTAGTTAAGAATAATGAGTAATGACCATTCTACAGACTCTATGCTATATTGTTCTCAAATTCCCTCCTTCATAATGCTTTAATTTAACCTCACAGATGTTTTCAAGCCATGAGAAGAACACATACTTGAGACTTTGGCACTGCCTAGATGAAAAATGTCACGATAGAGATGGTTTCTAAAAAGAGTTCCAGTATCACATGAAGTAACATTGGAAATACCAAATAGGATTCCATTAATTTAAAGATTGCCCTCACACAATGAGAAGTATCTGTAGAATGGACAGGCTCGAGAATAAATACTTTGTCAGCTATATTTCAGATGATATAAAGGATATCTAAAGAACTTCAAAAATCAAATTCCCCAAACCAAATGTTTCAATCAACAAAACAGTTCTCAAATGAAAAACTATAAATGGTCAGTAAACATTTTAAAACCCATTTAATATCCTTAGCCTTAAGGGGAATGCAAGTTAAAATGGCTTTTAGATTCATTTTTCATCCCAGTCAGAATGACTAATATTAAAGAAACAAATGGGTACAAGTGCTAGGGCAGATGTGGGCAAAAGGGAACCCTTCCTTGCTGGGGGTTGGAATGTAACCTGCTTACTATGGAATTCAATATGGATGCTGATTGCAGAACCTAAAACTGGAGATACCATGTGACCAAACTATTAGATCTGGGTATAAAATTTAAAGAACTCTTAGGTACTATTCCAGATACACTTGCACAACCATGTTTATCACTGCCCCATTCACAATGGCCAAGAAACTGAGCCAGCCTGGATGGTGATTAACAAAGGAAACAGTAGAAAAGGTGTAGCATATGTAAATAATGGAAAATTTTTCAGCCATAATGAGCAATAAAATGATGACACTGGCAGGAAAGTCAATGGAAATGATGTTATGTTAAGTAAAGTAACTTAGATTCAGAAAGTCAAACAGCATGTTTTCTTTCACCTATCATCTGTCTGTCTGTGTGTGTATCTATTACATCTGGACAGTCATTTTCCCTCCTTTTTGTCTTCTGAATCACCCCCCACACACACCTTCCCTCTCCCTCTCATCCACTCCTCCTCTGTTTCCCTTCAGAAAAGGGCAGGACTCCCATGGATATCAATCAGCCATGGCATATCAAGTTGCAGTAAGATTAGGCACCTCCTCTCCTATCATACTGGGGACCACGGCAGCATGCAGGAGGACATACTGCTAGAGAAGTACCCTAGAGTTCTACATCCAGAACTACAGGCAGCAGATAGACAGAGACTGGACTGGACCTGGCTTGGGTTCTTGAAACCAGTGACACACTTCATCCAAGATCACATCTACTCCATATCTACTCCAAAAAAAGCCACACTTTCTAGTACCACTCTCTGATGACTAAACATTCAAATAAATGAGCCTATGGGAGACATTCTTATTCAAACCACCACAGTATCCAGAGAAGCAAACCCTGTAAATCTGCTTCAGGATGCCCGGGAATGAATGTAGTCAAAGTAGATGTGTGGGGAGTGGAGGTGGAGGGAGGTGCGAGGTGGGAGTTTTCA
>NW_022196905.1:139389510-139394109 GCF_008632895.1 Mastomys coucha | reverse complement strand
ACATCCAGCAGTGTATTTTTAAGTCATGTGTTTGAAGAATTCCTTTGGGATCTTGTTCTTGGTCTGGAACAATGGAGTTAGGATGTCAGATGTGCCCAGTGCCCTTAGTTCCATCCCCCAGTCGGTCACCTAGACTCTGAGCATTGCTGATTGCTCAGAGACAGCCCATCTGTTCCCCACTTGACTCCCAGGCCTCACCTGGAGCATAACGAAGACTTCAGCAGCTCTGGAGTAGTCCCACTTGTTGTCCTCAAGGCACCTGAGGGGGGAAGAAGGACAGCTGACCTCCAACACTACTGCGGGAAAGATTCACGGCCTGCAAATGCCACCGCCTAACCTATGCTACTCATTATTCTGGGACATATGTGTGTGTCAGATTTAGCACCACAGTAGCAGTGGGGAAAGACTTGGTAGAGCCTAGGAGAATTCAAAGCAGAAACATAAGAGTATTCCTATGAGTAGTAAATATCTAGCTATCCTGTACCTCTTTTTTTAAAATTAAGCTTAAGAAAATAAAAAGTGGAAATTAAAAAGAAAATTCTCTCCCATAGTTTTAAAATTACTATGTATGACAGACCTCAGGATGTTTACTATTTCAAGTGCACGTCTCTCAGTCATTTTCTAGGCATAAGACTCTCCGTCAGCCCCAACTAATTCCAAAACTGCTCTATTGATGCAAAAGAAAACTCTCTAACAGCTGGAGCTTAGTCCCTACTCTCCCATGTCACCCAAACACTAGCACCTTCTACTGTGCTTTCAATTGCTACCAATTTTCCCATCCTACATATTTTTAATAAGCAATCTAAAACAAATAAAACAAATAAGACTGGTTTCATTCACTAAGTCCAATTATTTCCAAGTTTCAACAGGTCAAACCACACTTAGGGTTCATATTCACTTTTATGATTGAACAGTATCTGACTGTGATATGTACCATACTTATATATCCATTCATCTTGGAGAAATAGTTGAGATGTGTGCCAATTACAAATAACAGTGCTATAAGCATACAAGTTTTGGACTCAATAAGGTTTTCTTCTTTGTAGCCTACATTTCATAGTGGGATTATTAGGCCATGTGGCAACTCCATGTTTAAGTTTTTGAGGAATGATAGGACAGACCCAATCAGCCTTCCCAGTCTCACTTTCTCCCTCCCTGTCTTTCTCCCTATTTTTCTCTGTCTTGCTGTCTCTTTCTCTGTGTCTCTCTCTGTGTTTCTGTGTGTGTGTGTGTGTGTGTGTGTGTGTGTGTGTGTGTGTGTGTGTGATTTAGTAACCTAAGCATCTCTTAATCCAACAAAGGTAACACTCAAGATGAACCATGACATTCTGACTTACATTTCTCTAATGACTAATGAAGAGAAAAAAGTTATGTGCCTGCTGGCCACTGCATATCTTCTTCGGTGAAACAAATATCTGTTCAAATCCTTTAAGCACTCTCAGCTGTGTTGTTTGCCTTTTTGCTGTTGTTTACTAAGTGTTCTTCCTGTGTTCTTATCTGATGTGTGAGCTGCATGTCTTTCTCTCATTCAGTCATGTGTCTTTGCACTTCCCAGACAACACTGGTAATGCACTGATTTGAGATAGAGTCCAAGTTGTCAGCTTTTCTTTAGCTGCTTGAGGTTTTCCATCACAGACAATACTTACCTAGCTAATTCAAGGCCATAAAGATTTATATCTATGTTCTGTTCTTTCGGCATTGAAGTTGGGATAACACTTAATTTCTGGATCCTCAGTCTATGCATGGCCAGTGTTTGCACAGGGTATGTGGATGTGTGTGTAGAGAGTCAAAATTCCCTGTTTTTGAAATGAGCATCTGGTTCTCTCAGTACCCTATGTTCAAAAGATTCTATTAGTTTCTGCAGTAATATGATAGTGGGACAGTCTTGGTAATAAGTAATCAACTGACTATCACTGTGAGCGTTAATAATACTGTGGTACTGATGCAAGCACCACATAGTCTTATTCAATGTAGTATTGCAGCTGGGTTTTAAACTGGGAGGTGTGCCTCCTTTAACTTTGTTCTTTACATTTAATGTCATTTGGGGCAATGTAGGTCCTACTGCATTTTCACATGAAGTTCAGGATCACCTTGTCAATTGAGAACTGTTTAAAGTTATTTTGTGTATATATGGGTGCTTTGCCTGTGTGCATATCTGTGCATAACTATCTTGCAAGTACCCACCAAAGCTATAAAAGGGTGTTGGGTCCCTTGGAACTAGAATGACAGCCATCTGTGAAAAGGTGTGTTAGTGGTGGGAACTGAAGCCAGGTCCTCAGGAAAAGTACCCAGTGCTAAGTCAAATCTTTAGACCCTCTCTCTCAATTATTGCAAGGAAACAATTTGGCACTTTTCAAGAAAAGTGAAGATTCCTCTGGACAGTATTGGCATTGTTATACCCATGACCATAGAAAAATCCTTTCCCATTATTTGGGTCATCTTTTACTTTTCTATCTATCTATCTATCTATCTATCTATCTATCTATCTATCGATCTATCTATCTATCTATCTATCTTTCTTTCTATCTTTCTATTTGGGTTTTCGAGACAGGGTTTCTCTGTATAGCCCTGGCTGTCCTGGAACTCACTCTGTAGACCAGGCTGGCCTTGAACTCAGAAATCCGCCTGCCTCTGCCTCCCAAGTGCTGGGATTAAAGACGCCATCTTTTATTTTTTAAGACATGTGATTTTCAGACAGGAGACTGTGAGCTGCACGTATGCTGCAGGGGAGTAGGTGAGGGGGGCCGAACACACACAGACATGTGTTTCAGTGAGTACAGATGTGTGAGCACAATGATGCATGAGTGGAGGTCATAGGACCATTCATGTGGTGTGTGGTCCAGATATATGTACAGCAAAGCAATTTTACATACTGCCACATTTCCCTGCTCTCTTGTTACATTTGTGCTGAAGTGTTTTACCCATTTGGATGTTGTTCTAAATGGTCTTGTTTTTCTAAATTCACTCTTTGGCTATTTACTACAAGTATATAGAAGCACAGTTGATTTCCGTACACTAATCTTATATCCTGCAACCGTGCTGAACTTGCTTATTAGTTTAAGGGGTTTAATGTAACGAATTCCTTTGGATTTTCCAAGTGGAATGTAATGCCATTTGAGACATGAACTATCTTTAAAAATTCTTTACCTTACACTATTACAAATTATAATCTTTCTTTTCAGTGTGCTCCCCCTTCTCATTTTTTTAAAGGGCAGATGTAAAATATAAATAGTTTGTTTTTTACATATTGTGAGTCCATTATTCTTTTCCAACCCCAGCCCCACTCCCATCCTGTCCACATTTATAGCATGAACTTACTTCTGAGACCATTCAAGTTTCATCCCCGACTGGGTAGAGAAAGTCTGCACCATTCTTTGCTGCTCTTGAGAAAGGACAAGCTTGAAGTTGGAGTATGATGTGGGCGATGGTATGACAAAGGCACCCTGGATCTCATCATGGCTTGGATTCCTCACAAAAAGTTGGTCATTCACAATACACAGGCTGGAGGAAAATCAGTCCCTGAGACAACTGGGCAGGTAGAGACACACACACCCCACAGCCCCAGACAGGTGGACACATACACACACCCCCATGGTTCCAGACAGGATCCTCTTTAACCCCTGATACTTAGCAACTTGATTCCTCCTATGTGCCTGCTTAGTTTGCCTAATGAAATCCTTTGCTGGTACTCAGAGAACACCACCCCTACCTCCTCCTAGGGAGGGACTGTCTACCAGCTTCATTGGAGACTTAACCCCCATACATTTCTCCTACACAAGAGAAAAAGAACCTGTTTACCCTCATTTCTATTTTTAGAGGAAAAACCAGAGTCTCCCATAGAGATCAGTCAATTGGGCCAAGGTGACAGTGACTGTTAGGGTTAGGAAGAAAACTGTTATTCCAACCCTGGGTCCCCTAATCTTAACTGCTAGGCTACACTGTTCCTTGGATCCACCTCTTCGGAATTTCCACCCACAATACTGCACTCACTTTGAACTCCTGCCAAGGATGGCAATGAAGATCCTCATGAAGGCACGAACATATTCCTTGGAGGTACCCTCCACTATGAGAACAGGAGAAAACACAGCATCTTTACTACAGTTATACATGTTTTTCACCCTCACGAAACATTCCTCAGTCAGGGCCTTATGCTGAAAGGGCCCAGGACTAAACTATTGGCTTTGAGTCAGGGGTCTGTGGCAGAAAGGGAGGGCAAGCAACAAGGAGAAAAATCCACTCATATTGATGGGTCTCTTGCCACATTCTGGACCCTGTGAAAAATAACTTCCAATGTTCCCTTGGGCTCTGATTCACATCTGCCTGGGGTGGAGGGTAATTAGCACCATAGGGAAATGCAGAGGCTTAGCAACTGGCCAAAAGTCACAGAGTAAGGATCTGGAATGAGAGCCAACAAATCCTACAGCCCGTGTGCTCTCCCTCTCCCAGGAGCTGTGCAGCAGTCAAGCACAGACCTCGGTCAGACCAGGGTGGTCTGGGGGCAGGAGAGCACATGGGAAGGCACACAAGGAGGGGGGTTGGGAGATTTCTCAGAGATGCACATCCAGGTGCAAGAAGGGATCTGGAGAGAGGGTACTACAA
>NW_022196905.1:139386979-139388444 GCF_008632895.1 Mastomys coucha | reverse complement strand
TGCAAGGCTTCTTTAACTGGGGTTCTTCAGTGATCATTACAGTTGGAATTGATAACTTCCTGCCATCCTGAGAGGAAGAGGAAGAGGAGTCTGGAATGCATGCCAGGGAGGTATCCCTGCATATCCATGGAGATAAAGAGACCCAAGGGGATAATCTTGAGTCAAAGACCAGGTGTAAAGTGGCTAGGAAACTCCCTAGGCTGTGAAATTATAGTGGGTGTCTAAATTATTGGATACTGTAAACATCTATCATATGTGGTTTGTAGGAATGTTTCTGTGTGTGGGTCTATGTGGGTCACATGGTTGGTTTGTGTGTAAAATTATGGAACAACATTCAGGTTATTTTTTTTTCTTTAGAATCCATGCCATTGAAAATGAACAGCTGTCTCAGGCACAGATTATCTAGGCAAGATACAAATGGGCTGGGATTAAGTGTGGAGCTCAATCATGTGAGGAAGACAAGACAATGATGACAGCAGGAACATACCAGGTATGACAACTCCGGAAAACAGTCCAGGACTGCACTGCTCAAAAAACAAAAGCCACAGAAATGATTGACAGTTCAGACTTGGGTAGCATTTCTCCTCTGCTCCTACCCCACCACTGGTTTTCCCTCCAGTTCTCTTCCAGCCCATTCCCCACTGCCAGACCACGGGGTAGCTTCTACCTACATGATATTGACCCCCTCTCCAGGGCCATGAGAAACTACAATGAGAGCCCAGTCTCCAGGGTTTCCTCCACGCCCTGCCTCCCTCCTCTTTCTCAGTCTCCACAGAAGCTGCCCCCCCCTTTGAAAGGTGTGCAAGATTCTTCGAGATGCTGAGAGATGAAGGTGGGGTAGTCAGGAATAAGGATGGAGAAAGGAGATGGCAGTGGAGTGGCAGATCGTGACAGAAAGGGAGTGAGGGGGCAAGGGAGGTTTGTAAGAGACACAAGAGAAGAGGAAATGACACAGGGGAGGCAATGCACGGGGAATGAGAAGGTGCTCTATCTGGTGTAGGGGGTTGGGATAGCAGGGGAGAAATGGGTTCACCTGCTGCTATGCTTTCCTTCATGTGTGCCTGGCTAGCCAAAGCAGCAATGAAAACATGCAAGCTACTGAGGCTGGCATGAAGACACATATTGCTCTCTGAGTGATCTGGGAACTAAGAGCTTCCCTGGAGGCAAGAATCATTTTTCAGAAGCTGAAGAAGTGACAGGTGAGTCCCCAACTCAGTATGCTATGGCTGGGCTATGGGCTTCTCCAAGGAATCAAGTTGCTTGTTTCAGATTACCCAAGGCTCCTCTCATATGCTGGATAGTATGATGAGCAAGGAAGGTTGTGGAGGCTTCTAGGAAGCCAGGGGCTTCTTTCTCCTCAACCTCTTCTGCCCTCTTCCTTCCCTTCCTGCTCCAGGAAGCCTTCAGCTCCCCAGTCATGGCCCACTTTTGGATCCTCGATCTAGAGAGCAGAGGTCCTCTGATC
>NW_022196905.1:139319800-139385055 GCF_008632895.1 Mastomys coucha | reverse complement strand
TCCTTCAATGCAGAGGCAATGTTAACATCCGGGACAAAGAACTGGATCCGGTATTTGTCACAATGGAACTACACAGAAGGGAGAGCAGAAGTGAACATGTCAGAAGCCAGTGATCCCTTACCGAGCCTGGCCTCCAGTCAACCACCCAAGCCATCCCAGCTCTTACATCCACAGGTGTGAAGGGCACCCTGCAAAGGCTGTGGATTGAATTCATTAGCTGTGTCTTGTCACACTTTCTCCCACATGGTACCTAAATTTACAAATAAGAAACAAGAAAGAAGAGAGACACCATGGAATCTCGGAGGAGAGCAGACACACTCTGAATGTTCTTTCCTGACCTTCTATAAAGACCTTCCACAGGACCTTTGACTGGGTTCCTTGTTTTGTGCCAAACATAGATCTAGATTCACAAGCTCTCCAAACAGTAACTCTTCTCCCTCCAGGTCACTGACTTGTCTTGCTCACTGTGATCATCCTTCTCTTGGATTGCAGAAAGTCTAATGCAGATGTCACCAAGACACTCACCGTGACCTTGAACCAGTTCCCCAGTGTTTCATCTTCTGTGAACTGCTCTACTTCCCTCTTTTGAGATCTGTCATCTCTCCACACTGTGACATGGATTTGGTCCTCCCCATGCTCTTCCTCTCTGCTCCTACGTCGCCCAGCATAAGGTGTGTGTCTTACTGATGGGTTCCAGAGAACAGCTCTCATCTCCAGATTTCCACCATCACTCCGGGATTTTGAAGGCAGAATCATGTGCCCAGTATGCTCATAATGATCGCTCCTCTTGCCAGTATAACCCAAGGAAGAAACCCTGTCATTCTTCCTTCCTGTGTATTTGAAGGGCCCCTGCTTCCTTTCATTAGAGCACATCTTTCTTGTCTCTTGGCCTTTGTAGTCTTCTGACAAAGAGTCTGTAGTCCAACTCCCAACAATGGTCAGCAGCAGCTGCAAATGGAAGTCCAAGGATCTAGCAGTTTCTCCGTCCCCCAGGGCAAGCAGGTGAAGCAGAGAGAGGGAGTGTCGAGAACTTTTTTTTTCAAAGAATTATTTATTTTATGTCTGTAAGTACACTGTAGTTGTCTTCAGACATACCCGAAGAGGGCATCAGATCCCATTACAGATGACTGTGAGCCACCATGTGGTTGCTGGGAATTGAACTCAGGACCTCTAGAAGAACAGTCAGTGCTCTTAACCACTGAGCCATCTCTCCAGCCCTAGATTAGAGAACTTTTATTCTATGATTTTTGTTGAAATATATATCTGGGCCTTAGATCTGGGAATCCTCTTCTTCTCCTATAATTCTTAGATTTGCTCTTTTTATAGTGTCCCAGATTTTGTGTCAGCAACTTTTTAAATTTAACATTTTCTTTGATGTATTGAGTTCTTTAATTGTATCTTCTACACCTGTTCTCTGCCTGAGGTTTTCCATCTCTAGGATTCCTTCAGTTTGTGTTTTCTTTATTGCCTCTATTCCCATTTTCAGGTCTTGAACAGTTTTATTCATTTCCTTTACTGGTTTGGTTATATTTTCCTATATTTCTTTAAGGGGTTTATTCATTTCCTCTTTAAAGATCTCTATCATCTTCATAAGATTGGTTTCAGCTGTGTTAGGATATCCAGAGTTTGCTATAGCAGGTTAGCTGGGCTCTGGTGGCTCTTGATGATTGTTTTCTTACACAGGCTTTGGCCATCTGGTTGTCCCTGGTGCAGGCAGGACACTGGGAATGCAGGCAGAGTTGTGGGCCAGAAGTAGAATGCAGGAGTTTGCCTCTGCTGGGTATGCTTAGGAAGACAGGATGGGCAAGGGTCTGGGGCAGAGTACTGCTTAGTTATTCCAGATGTTGCCAAGCCTGGTTATCCCAGACGTTGTCAGGCCTGGTTGTCCCTGATTGCCCCAGGCCTCTGGGAATGCAGACAGAGGTGGATGTCCTTGCTACTACCAGGCCTCCAGAAATACAGGAAGAGTTGTAGCCAGCAACAGTGTGCAGGTGACAGGGTGGAGTTTCACCACTGCTGGGTGTGCCTAAGGGGACCCAGCCTTCATTTTATTTATTTATTTATTTATTTATTTATTTATTTATTAAGCATAGGATGGATCTCCTCCACGCTTTTTCTGACTTGGTGGCCGGGGGTCTTCTCTAGGTCTGCCTGGCTTTTACAGGCTTGTCCATTGTCCCCTCTGCTCCTTGAGCCTTCTGCTCAGAGTTCCATTTCTCCTGTGTGCTTTGCTCCTGGTAATTTTCTCTTTACTTTTATGGATGACAGAGATTTAAGACATCTTTATTTGTCTTTCCTTCTGAGACCCCTGATTCTGCCTGTGTGTCTTGCCAGCTTCCTTCCTATCTCTTTCCCTCCTCTCTTTCTTTCCTCCCTTCCCCTTGTCTTCTTCTCTTTCTCCTCCATTTGTCTTTCCTTCCTCCCTTTTCCCTCTTTTCCCTCTTTCTTTTTTTCTCTTTTCCTACTTTGCCCCTTTCCATTTCTGTCTTCTGGAAATTGAACCATGGACTGTGTGCAGCTTGGGAAAGCACCTGATCACTGTGTTATACACCAGCCCTAAGACACTAGGTGGGACTGGAGAGATGGCTCAGCAGTTAAGAGAACTGGCTACTCATTCAGAGGACCCAGGTTCAAGGTCACCACCAACGTGGTGGTTTGTAACCATCTGTAATTAACTCCAGACCCAGAAGGATTCATAAGCCCTTTTCTGGTCTCCATGGCACACAGTACCCAGATACCTCCACCACCTTCAAAAAACATGACAAAACCCTATCCACACACATACAGATAAAATTTTAACAACGCACATGCTAGGCACAGAAGTTATGAGCACTTGTTCATTTCACAGAGGACCCAGATTTGGTTCCCAGTACTTTGTCAGGCAGTTTCCAACCATCAATAATAACAGCCACAAGAAGCTCAGAACCTCCAGTCGTGGTGCTCACCCACTATCACGCATGTACACACACACTAGTTGTGGTGCTCACCCACTATCACGCATGTACACACACACCAGTCGTGGTGCTCACCCGCTATCATGCATGTACACACACCACAGACACACATTTAAAATATTTAATTTTTTAAAAGAATATATATGTATATATGTATATACAGTATATATACAGTATATATATATATATATATATATATATATATATATATAGTACCTGTCTTCAGACACACCAGAAGAGGGCATCAGACCTCATTACAGATGGTTGTGCGCCACTATGTGCTTGCTGGCATTTGAACTCAGGACCTCTGAAAGAGTAGTCAGTGCTCTTAACCACTGAGCCATCTCTCCAGCCCTTGTTTTTTGTTTTTTTAAGAAAGGTACTAAGGGTACCAGGATCACCTTACCCTAAATATGGAGAGTGTCATACTTGGACTTATGGCCAGCAAATACCCCTTGGTATAGAGCATTGTGGACATCTGTTCACGTCAAGTGGATAACTAAGTTAAGTATACTGGTTGGTTTTCTGTGTCAACTTGACACAGGCTAGAGTTATCACAGAGAAAGGAGCTTCAGTTGAGGAAATACCTCCATGAGATCCAGCTGTAAGGCATTTTCTCAATTAGTGATCAAGGGGGTAGGGCTCCTTGTAGGTGGTGCTATCCCTGGGCTGGTGGTCTTGGTTTCTATAAGAAAGCAAGTTCAAACCAAGGGCAAACCAGGGGAAGCAAGCCAGTAAGTAACATCCCTTCATAGCCTCTGCATCAGCTCCTGCTTGAGTTCCAGTCCTGACTTCCTTTGGTAATGAACAGCAATATAGAAGGTATAAGCTGAGTAAACCCTTTCTCCCCAACTTGCTTCTTGGTCATGATGTTTTATGTAGGAATAGAAACCCTAACTGAAGCCAAGTGGTGGTGGCACTTGCCTTTAATCCCAGCACTTGGGAGGCAGAGGCAGGTGGATTTCTGAGTTCGAGGCCAGCCTGGTCTACAGAGTGAGTTCCAGGACAGCCAGGGCTACACAGAGAAACCCTGTCTCGAAGACAAAACAAAGCAAAAACAAAAATAAACAAAAGAAATCCTAACTGAGACACTAAGTGATGTTTATTATAACGGTAAGTTGTTTGTGGTGTTTATTTACTGTGTGCAAGTGTAGCCAGTGTGTCTGGTCCAATGGTGAGGGTCAGGCTTTTCACCCTGTGGATATCAAACTCCAGTTGTCAGACTTGGCAGCAAGTGCCTTTGCCCTCTGAGCCACCTCCTCACTCCTATCCTTTCTTCTGACACAGGCTGAATGACTAACCTGAATGTAGTTTTCCTGGCAGGCCAACTTCACTGTGGATGACATCATCCAAGGGGTGAATAGTTCAGACACCATCCTGTGTTTCCGGGCCACCCAGGCTGCCAGGTACCATCATGTAGACTCTGATATTTGTAGTTTTATAGCCAAAAGTGAGCTCCTGGAGCCTGTTGAGTTTCCTGCCGCTGGCAAAATGCTCATACAATGCAGAAAAGTCTAGTTCATCCAAAAGCAGGAGGCAACTACCGCACTCCTTGAGAGCAACTTAAGAAATGCAGTGTGTTGTCAGAGATGAATGGCTCAATTTACATTGGCCTCTGCAGGGATTTCAGGCCATAGAAAATACCTGATGGGCAAAAAGTTGCTTTAGGACTACTGCAAAGACTTACAGAAGTAACAATAGCTCTAGCTAACTCTCTTATCTGGGAGTTAAAGATTGGGCTTTAGCATCGGGGATAAAGCACCTGCCTAGAACTCCCCAGGGTATGGTTGGGGTGTGACTCAGTGCAAGAGCCTAGAATCTCCCAGTGAGAAACTCAGGGTATGGCTCAGTGGTAGAGCACCTGCCTAGAATGCCCCAGTGAGGGGATGGGAGTGTTGCTCAGTGGTAGAGCACCTGTCTAGAATCCCCCAGTGAGGGTTTGGGGTGTTGTTCAGTGGTTAGAACACCTGCCTAGAATCCCCCAGTGAAGGCATAGGGGTGAGGCTCATATAAGAGCACAGGTGCCTGGCATATATGAGGCCCTGGGTTCAACTAGAAACATTGGAAAAAAGAGAAGAATGCCAAGAGCATGTTTTCCCACATATTGTGACCTCCCCTACTCTTTTTGTCTCACTGCACAGGGAAATGCTATCTCAGGAAAATAACCCTCCTCTAAATTTGATTATTGAGGCAGGGATCATTCCCAAGCTGGTGGACTTCCTGGAGGCGACACCTTACCCTAAGCTGCAGTTAGAGGCAGCATGGGTGCTCACCATCATTGCCTCGGGAACTTCAGAGCAGACTGGAGCTGTTGTGAAAGGGGGTGCCATTCAGCCACTGATCGAACTCCTCCATTCCCCACACCTAACCGTGTCTGAGCAGGCAGTGTGTGCCCTCGGGAACATTGCTGGTAAGACACTGTCCTCAGTGTGCTAAGGCATGAGAGGGGCGAGGGGAAGGATGGCCACACCGTGTGCTGGAGCGTATTTCTCTGTTACACTTGATTTCCTGGCACCCACATCAACCCCAGTGTAAATACCTAGTGCTGAGGAGTGAGCTGCTTCACAGCCCAAGGTCAGAGACTGAGAATGGAGGCGGAACCCTGAGGAAGCAGCAGCATATGCTTAAGCAGGAAGCTGCACAGGAGCATCAGCTCCTTCCCGGTCCGACAGCAGCTGGCCTTAACAGATTCCGGATCAAAGATAAGCCCAGAGCTACGTGCAGTGGTGCCGCATGTAACCGCATGTAGCCGCTATCCTAACATTTGGGAGGTGGAGGCTGGAGGATCAGGAATTCAAGGTTATATTTGAGGCCAGTCTGGGGTTCCTAAGAATTCTGTCTCAAAAAAAAAACCCCACAAGGTTTGGGGGTAAAGTGTGAGGACCAGTTTTGATCCCTGGACAGTGTGGTGATGCATGCTTGTAATCCCAGCACTTAAGGGACAGAGATGAGAAGGTCATCTTGAGTTCTAAGCCAGCCAAGGGTGCACAGCATGCCCTTGACTCAAAAAAAGAAAAAAAAAGAAAAGAAAGAAAGAAAGAAAGAAAAAGAAAGGGAAAAAGAAAAAGAAAAAGAAAAAGTGAGACCACACTAGTCTGGGTTAGGTAGCATGCATGAAGCTCCATGTTTCATCCCAACATCTTATAAGCCAGGTATGGGCTAACTGTCTAAAGGCCCAGCACAGAGAAATTAGGGGCAGGATGATCAGAAGATCAAGGTCATTCTCTGCAGTAGGTATAAAGCCAACCCAGGCTACATGAGATGACGACTCAAAATGAAACAAAAAGAAGTCTTAGGCCCTTGCAGTATGCTTCTAGTCTTATTTATTTTATGTATGTGGTGAATACACTGTTGCTCTCTTCAGACACACCAGAAGAGGACATCCGATCCCATTACAGATGGTCGTGAGCCACCGTATGGTTGCTGGGAATTGAACTCAGGACCTCTGGAAGAGCAGCTATTGCTCTTAACTGCTGAGCCATCTTACCACCCCATGTATTTGTTCTTAAGTAAGCCAGGACCCTAGAAGCCTGTCTCCTGGGAAAAATCAGAGACAGAGACAGGGAGGGGTGGGATGGGAAGAGGACATATAATAGTTTAGTTATAGGTAGATGGAGAGAGAGAGTCAGAGACAGTTTTGTGCACTTGCAGTGAGATATTTTCCCTGAAAATCCCAGTGTGGTCTGGGAGATAAATGCTTTATGCCCCATGTGGCATGGGAAAATCCAAGGCAAGGAAGAGTTGTAAGCCCCAGATTCCAGGCTGAAATGAAAACAGTGTATTGGGGAGCCCCTTAGGATTTGGAAAGTTAAAACTAACCAAGTGTTAGTAGTTTTCAAGTTCACAGAAGCTACAGTCCCTCTGATCTCCAGGGACTTCAGGCCTGAGATAACCAAGAGAATACAGAGCAACCACGCAGTGAGATAGCCAAGAGAATTCAACCACACAGTGAGATAGCCAAGAGAATGCAGAGCAACCATGCAGAAGTGGTTTTTGGTTTTTGTTTTGTTTTGTTTTTGTTATTGTTGTTTTTGTTTTTGAGACAAAGTTTTTTGTCTGTGTCATCCTGGCTGTCCTGGAGCTTGCTCTGTAGATCAGGCTAGTCTCAACCTCAATAGTTCTGTCTGCCTTCCCCTCCCAAGTGCTAGGATTAAAGGCATGTGCCATCATGGTACAGTATAACAACCATTTTGGGAATGCTTCAGGAGGCTTGCCTCTTTGACAGAAGTTGGATTTTGGGTCAATGGGAAATGAAGAAGACCGAGGTAGGTGTGACTTAGGCATTGTCTTGATAGCTAATGTAAACCAAGACATGTGTCATACTCATATACTGGGGCTGGAGGTACTTAGTGTGGATGGTAGTGTGTTGGCTTGACATGTGGGAGGCCCAGGGTTTTGTCTCGGGTCAATATAAAATTGGACATGAGCGTGCACACCTCTGATCCCACTACTTGGAAGTTAGAAGCAGGAGGATCAGGAGGAGTTCAAGGACACCCTTGGTTACATACTGAATTTGAGGCCATCCTGAGCTACATAGCAAGTTCCAGGCCAGCTAAGAGCTACATAGTGAGACTGTATCTCAAAACAGCAAGGGACTGGAGAGATGGTTTTGTAGGAATGAACAAAGGTTGCTCTTGCAAAAGACCTGAGTTTGGTTCCTAGCATCCACATGGTGGAGACTCACAATCACCTGTAACTGGCATCCCAGGAGATCTGATTCCCTTTTCTGGGCTCCTCAGGAACCAGCCCCACATGTGATGCATATGCGTACATGCAAGCAAAACACACCCATAAAATAAAAACAAATTTGGTACAGATAAGGTTGGTTTATTAAGGACTAAAGATGACTCGGTGGGCAAAGGGCACTTGTCACCAAGCCTGATGACCTAGGCTCTAGCTCAGCCTACATAATGAAAAGAGAGAACTGACTCCTGCAAATAGTCCCCTCACCTCCAAGTGCACACTGTGACATGCATGAACTTACACATAGGCACACAAAAATGTTTTATGAAAAGTTGGTATATTAAAGAGTAGGCAAGGTTGAAGCAGGAGAGTCATGAGTCCATTGTAGGCTACACAGTGAGTTTGAGGCTGGTGTCTCATATGTAACAAGACCCCCTCTTACAAACCAACAGATGCCAGACACACAGGTGCAGATCTTTACTCCCAGCACTTGGGAGGCAAAGGCAAGTGGGTCTCTGTAAGTTTGAGGTCAACATGATCTACATAAAGAATTCCAGGACAGCCAGGACTATAGCGAAATCATCTCTAAAAATAAAAAATAAAAAATGGGCAGGCATGGCAACACTTGCCTTTTATCCCAACACTTAGGAAGCAGGATAACATATAATATGTATATATAGTGGATTATGTTGATGGATTTCTGTATATTGAAACATCCCTGCATCCCTGGGATGAAGCCTACTTGATTGTGGTGAATGATTGTTTTGATGTGTTCTTGGATTCTGTTGGCAAGAATTTTATTATTTTTGCATCAATGTTCATAAGGGAGATTGGTCTGAAGTTCTCTTTCTTCATTTGGTCTTTGTGTGGCTTAGGTATAAGCATAATTGTGGCTTCATAGAATGAATTGGGTAGTGTACCTTCTGTTTCTATTTTCTGAAATAGTTTGAAGAGTATTGGTATTAGGTCTTCTTTAAAGGTCTGATAGAATTCTCCACTGAACCCATCTGGTCCTGGGCTTTTTTTGGTTGGGAGACGACTAATGACTGCTTCTATTTCCTTAGGGGTTGTGGGGCAGTTTAGATGGTTTATCTGATCCTGTTTTAACTTTGGCAACTTGTATGTGTCTAGAGTCTATGTATGGTCGCCACATGATCATTTCATTAGATGCTGAAAAAGCATTTGACAAAATTCAACATCCCTTCATGTTAAAAGTCTTAGAAAGATCAAGAATTCAAGGCCCATACCTAAACATAATAAAAGCAATATACAGCAAACCAGTAGCCAACATAAACTGAATGGAGAGAAACTTGAAGCAATCTCACTAAAATCAGGGACTAGACAAGACTGCCCACTCTCTCCCAATCTATTCTACGTAGTACTTGAAGTTCTAGTGAGGGCAATTAGACAATAAAAGAAGGTCAGAGGGATACAAACTGGAAAGGAAGAAGTCAAAATATCACTATTTGCAGATGATATGATCATATACTTAAAACTCCACCAGAGAACTCTTAAACCTGATAAATGACTTCATCAAAGTGGCTGGATATAAAATTGACTCAAACAAATCAGTAGCCTTCCTCTACTCAAAGGATAAACAGGCTGAGAAAGAAATTAGGGAAATGATAGCCTTTATAATAGCCACAAATAATATTACATACCTTGGTGTGACTCTAACCAAGCAAGTGAAAGATCTATATAATAACTTCAAGTCTCTGAAGAAAGAAATCAAAGATCTCAGAAGATGGAAAGATCTCCCATGCTCATGGATTGGCAGGATTAATATCGAAAAAATGGCCATCTTGCTGAAAGCAATCTACAGATTCAATGCAATCCCCATCAAAATTCCAACTCAATTCTTCACAGAGTTAAAAAGAGCAATTTGCAAATTCATTTGGAATAACAAAAAACCCAGGATAAAGAAAACTATTCTCAACAATAAAAGAATTTCTGGGAGAATCACCATCCCTGACCTCAAGTGTACTACAGAGCAATCATGATAAAAACTGTGGTATTCGTAGAGAGACAGGCAGGAAGATCAGTGGAATAGAATTGAAAACCCAGAAATGAACCCACACACCTATGGTCACTTGATCTTTGACAAAGGAGCTAAAATCATCCAGTGGAAAAAAGGCAGCATTTTAAACAAATGGTCAACGCTGGCGGTCAGCATGTAGAAGAATGCAAATCAACCCATTCTTATCTCCTTGTACAAAGTTCAAGTCCAAGTGGATCAAGGACCTCCACATAAAACCAGATACACTGAGACTTATGGAGAAGAAAGTGGGGAAGAGCCTCGAGCACATAGGTACAGGAGAAATTTTCCTGAAGAGAACACCAATAGCTTATGCTCTAAGATCAAGAATCAACAAATGGGACATCATAAAATTGCAAAGCTTCGGTAAGACAAAGGACACTGTCAATAAGACAAAAAGGCAACTAACAGATTGGGAAAAGATCTTTACCAATCCTACATGTGATAGGAGGCTAATATCCAATATATACAAAGAACTCAAGAAGTTAGATACCAGATAACCAAATAACCCTATTAAAAATGGGGTATAGAACTAAACAAAGAATTTTCAACTAAGGAATATTGAATGGCCGAGAAGCACCTAAAGAAATGTTCAAGATCCTTAGTCATCAGGGAAATGCAAATTAAAACAACCCTAAGATTCCACCTCACACCAGTCAGAGTAGCTAAAATCAAAAACTCAGGTGACAGCAGATGCTGGAGAGATTGTGGAGAAAGAGGAACACTCCTCCACTGCTGGTGATGGGAATGCAAGCTGGTACAACCACTCTGGATATCAGTTTGGCAGTTCCCCAGAAAACTGGACACAGTACTACCTGAGGACTCAGCTATACCACTCCTGGGCATATACCCAGAAGATGCTCTAACATGTAATAAGGACACGTGCTCCACTATGTTCATAGCAGCCTTATTTATAATAGCCAGGAGCTGGAAAGAACCCAGATGTCCTTCAACAGAGGAATGGGATACAGAAAATGTGGTACATTTACACAACGGAGTACTCCTCCGCTATTAAAAACGATGAATTCATGAAATTATTAGGCAAATGGATGGAACTAGAAGATATCATTCTGAGTGAGGTAACCCAATTGCAAAAGAAAACACATGGTATGCACTTACTGATAAGTGAATACAAGTCCAAAAGCTCCAAATAACCAGGATACAATTCACAAACCACATGGAGCTCAATAAGAAGAAAGACCAAAGTGTGGATGCTTCAGTCCTTCTTAGAAGGAGAACAAAATACTCACAGGAGCAAATATGGAGATAAAGTGTAGAGCAGAGACTAAAGGAAAGGTCACCCAGAGACTGTGCCACCTGGCGATTCATCCCATATACAGTTACCAAACCCACACACTATTGTGGATGCCAAGAAGTGCTTACTGAAAGGAGCCTGATATGGCTGTCTCCTGAGAGGCCCTGCCAGAGCCTTACAAATACAGAGCTGGATGTTAGCAGCCAACCATTGGACTGAGCACAGGGTTCCTAATTCAGGAGTTAGAGAAGGTACTGAAGGAGTTGAAGGGGTTTGAAACTCCATAGGAAGAACAACAATATCAACCAACCAGACCCCCCAGAACTCCCAGGGACTAAGCCATAACAAAGAAATACACATGGCTCCAGCTGCATATGTAGTAGAGGATGGTCTTGTTATGCACCAATGGAAGGAGAGGTCTTTGGTCCTATGAAGGCTCGATAGATGCCCCAGTGTAGGGAAGTTGAGGGCAGGGAGGTGGGTGTAGGTGGGTGGGTGAGTGAGGAACACCCTCATAGAGGGAAGGGGAGGGAGGATGTGATAGGGTGTTTCTGGGAGGGAGGGAAACCAGGAAAGGGGATAACATTTGAAATGTAAATAAAGAAAATATCCAATAAAAAAATTTATATGTGTGTGTGTACATGTATGTATGTATGTATGTATGTATGTATGTATGTATGTATGTGCACATATATATTCACATAGGATAAAATTGTCAAATGCTGATCTCCCTGCCTCTGTGAACCCAGAAATTGTTCTGAGTTGCCTATGGAAGTGAATGCCCCTTGTCAACATTCTTTGGAAGAAAGTGTTCTTTACCAAACTCTGTCTTTGGAGAACCATGATAAGAACTGCAGCTAGTGTTTAGAATCGACTGACCACCTAGGCAAAGCTGCTTGTCCTTCTTTTGTGTCCACGACCTCTGCTTGGAACAACTGTGGCTGTGCAGTGCCTGCTTGTGACATTGGGCATGTGTATCCACCAGCCATCTAGGAATACTGGGATCTAGTATACAGCCATTCTATGTGCCAGATACCCCAAAACGGAGTTTTAGACTGTCATCCTTTGTATAAACTTTTTTTTAAGTACATGTATTTATTTGAGGTGGGGTGGAAACTGTTCATATGCCACAGCTCTTGTGTCTCTGGAGATCAATCTTCAGGAACTGGTTCTCCCTGATATCTTGTAGGTCCCAGGAATTGAACTCAGGTCATTGGGATTAGCTGCAAGTGCCTTTATCCACTAAGCTGTCTAACTGGATCACACACAAACCTTTAACAAGTTTTCTTACGTCTATCTATGTGTCTTGTATTGGTATGTGAATACAGGTGTCCACTGAATCCAGAAGAGAAAGCCAGATCTCCCTGGAGGTGGAATTATAGGCATTTGTGATCTGACATGGATGCCGGGAACCCAATTTAGATATATTACGAGAGCAGTGTATACCCTTAACCACTCTCCAGCCCCATTATATATAAACTTTAAAAGTTAGACACCCAATTTGAGTTTCTCCTTGCCCAGTTTTTGAGGAGAGTGGATTGAGAAGTAGCCCTGGCTGGCTTGTGACTCACTATGTGGATTGGGCTGGCCTTGAACTCATACAGATGAACTTGCCTCTGCTTCCTGAATGCTGGCTCAAAGGTGCGTGCCTGGGTCTTTGTTCTCATGCTCTCTTCCATTTGTAGGTGACTGTGCAGAATTCAGAGACGATGTTATTTCCAATAATGCCATCCCGCACCTGATCAACCTCATTTCAAAAAACATACCAGTGAGTGTATTTATTTATTCATTTACTTATTGCATTTTATTTGCTGTGTTTGTGTGTGTGTGTGTGTGTGTGTGTGTGTATGTGTACATGTGCACAGTAGTATTCCCTTTCCACTAAGAAATTGAACTCAGGTTGTCATAGTTGGCAAGGAGTGTCTTTATCTGTTGAGCCATCTTGCTGGTCCATGATGATGATGATAATAATGATGATTCCTCATCTTCCTCGTCCTCCTCCTATTCACCCTTCTCATATTCCTCTTCTTCCTATTCCTCCTCTTCTCCCTCCTCCTCTCCTTCCTCTTCTCTTTTTCCTCTTCTCCCTCCTCTTCTTTTTCTCTTTTTCTCTTCTCCTCCTCCTCTTCTTTGGTAGAGTCTCATCAACTCATGTCAGGCCTCCAGCTCACTAAGTACTCAAGGCTCACCTTGAACTTCTGATCTCCCTGCCTTTATCTCATTTTTACCAGTGGTAGGATTATAGGTGTTCACTACCACAACCATGTTTGTGTGGTACTGGGGATGGGACCTAGGGGTTTATTCAAGCCAGGCGAGCACTCTCCCAACTAAGCCACATGTCTAGCCCAAGAGAACATTTTTGAATACTCACAAAAGAACTGTGTGAGACAAGAGGCTAAAAACTGTCTGACTTGGACTAAGAAGAAGGCCAGGGATCAGGCCCGTGAGCCTCCAGTGTTCCACATCAGGCAGGAAGCTGGCCATGGTGATATTCACTTGTGATCCCAGCACTCAAGAAACTTCAGCAGAAGGATGGCAAGTTCACCATCAGCCTGGGCTGCGGAGTGAACCTGAAGGTCCGCCTGCAGCTGCATAGGGAACCATGCCTCATAACTCTGAAGAACAGGAGGGGGATCATGGCTAAAGAGGTGTCAAGGGAAGATTGGATGGGTGGGATTGATGGTCTCAGATCTTGTTTCCACACTGATCATAGGGATCCCTAGAGCAGAATATTTAGGAGAGAAGGTGGAGAGACCCACAGGCAGAGCAGAAAAATGACTTTTTTGGGAGACAGGTGGTTTCCTATGTAGTCTGGTCCATCCTGGAACTCACTCTGTAGATCAGGCTGGCCTCAACTCAGAGATAAGCCTGTGTGTGCCTCCCAAGTGCTGAGATTAAAGATATGTGTGAGAGATTAAAGATAAAGATAAAGATTAAAGACCTAGTAAAAAGGTCTTCACTAGTTTCATGGCTGTGACCTTGGACCTTCAGAACTATGAGCCAAAAGAAACCATCACCTGGCCTGAAGAATGACCTTAAAATTCAGAGAGATGGCTAAGCATGGGACTTAAGCTTAGGCAGAAGGATTGTCAAGAGATTGAGGCCTGGGATGGAGATATGGCTCAGCAGTTAAGAGCACTGACTGCGCTTCCAGAGGTCTTGAGTTCAATTCCCAGCAACCACATGGTGCCTCACAACCATCTGTAATGGGATCTGATACCCTCTCCTGGAGTATATGAAGACAGCTACAGTGTACTTATATATAATAAATAAATCTTAAAAAAAAAAAAAAAGAGTTTAGCCCTAGGGTACCAAAATGGATCAAAGGGTGAAGGTACTTGCTGCCAAGCCTGGGGATCTGAGTTCAACCCTTAGAATTCACACAGTAAGAGGAACGAGCAGACTCCGGCGGGACTCTGTGGCACAAACACACTCTCATACATAAATACAATTTAAAAAGAAAATGAAGCTTCCTGAGCTATATAGTAAAAAGCTTTTTCTCAAAAGAAACAAAAGAAAGGAAAACCGAGCAGTGGTAGTGCACGCCTTTAATCCCAGCACTTGGGAGGCAGAGGCAGGTGCCTTTGAGTTCAAGGCCAGCCTGGTCTCCAGGACACAGGGCTACACAGAGAAACCCTGTCTTGAAAAACCAAAAAAAAAAAAAAAAAAAAAAAAAAAAAAAAAAAAAAAAAAAAAAAAAAAAAAAAAAAAAAAAAAAAAAAAGGAGAAAAAGGAGAAAAAGAGAGAAAGGAAAGAAATCAGGTGTGGTTGGGCTTAAGAGCAGGCCTGCAATCTCTGCTACTTGGGAGGTTGAGGCAAGAGAGCTCAAGTTCAAGGCCTGCTTGGATCAATTTAGCAGCACCATGTCTCAAAATCAAAAATAAAAAGGCCTAGAGATGGAACTGGAGAGGTGGCTCAGGGGTCAACAAAACCTGCTGCTCTTGCAGAGAACCTGAATTCAGTTCCCAGCACTCCTGTAGGTGGCTCAGAACAGTCGGTAACTCCAGCTCTAGGGAATCTGTTGCCCTCTCCTGGCCTTCACAGGTACATGGCATATAGACACATATACATACACAAATAAAAATAAAATAATTGTTTTTTTAAAAGAGAATAGGATGTAGCTCAGTGGAAGCATACATAAGAACCTGAGCTCAATTGTTACCTACCTATCTATCTCATATATCATATATATATCAAATATATAGGAAGTATACATGACAAATATATGTAGCATATATATGTAACACACACAAACACACACACACAGACATACACACATATATATATAGAGAGAGAGAGAGGGAAAGAGAGAGAGAAATATACATGAATGAACGATTATGTCAAGCCAGTAGAGTTACAGATGGCAAGAAGACCAAGTGATTCCTGAGTTTGTTTGTTAGTCTTCCTGTATCCCAGGCTGACTTTGAACTCACTATGCAGCCTGTTGACCTCATACTAACACTCTCCCAGCTTCTACCATGACTGAGATTATAGACCCATGCCTCTGCACTCAGCTGCTTGATTGTTTTTGTTTGTCAGTGAAAATGAAACCAAGGACTGGGGAGATGGCTCAATGGTTTTACTGTACTACGGTGCAAGTATAAGGACCTTGCTGGGCCGTGGTGGTGCATGCCTTTAATCCCAGCACTTGGGAGGCAGAGGCAGGCAATTTCTGAGTTCCAGGACAGCCTGGTCTACAGAGTGAGTTCCAGGACAGCCAGGGCTACAAAGAGAAACCTTGTCTCGAAAAAAAAAAAAAAGTATAAGGACCTTGAGTTCAAATCCCAAGAATGACATAGTGCCAGGTTCTGTAGCGGCTACCTGTAACGGCAGCATTCAAATAGAGAAGTAGGAGGTGGACACAGAATGCCTGGAAGCTTGCTGGCTAACAAGTGCAGTATACACACAAAGCCAGAAACTCAGAGACCCTGTCTCAAGCAAGGTGAGACTAGGAAGTGAGGGCTGACACCTCAGGGTGTCCTTGTGCCCACCGCATGAGTGTCATGACACAGGCACACCATGTACTCACGCGTGCACGCACACGTGGTATAACATTTTTATACTATTACACTAGGGAACTGGAGAGACAGCTCAGCAGTCAAGAGCACCCGCTCTTGTACAGGACCTGAGTTCCATTACCAGCACCGGTGTCAGGTGGGTGGCAAATGCCTGTAACTCCATCTCCAGAGACAAGGGATCCATTCCATCTCCTGCCCTCCATGAGTATGTGTATACACATGCCCATACCCAAACACTGACATTTGACTATATACATAAAGATAACATCTTAAAATGATTAAGTCATCCATTGAGCAGAGTAGGGAAAGACATCATGAAGCTCACAAAGCCCACATCATATGGCATTTTCATATTTAAATATAAAGTTCATTGTATTTGTCCCTGACACACATCACTGCCTCGAAAGAGTTCTTTTGATGCTCAACAGCTTTGGTCTGCACTAATCAATAAATCGTATGGATGGGGAAGGGAAGGGATGGCCACCATTTACATTCTGTCTCCTTTGCACCCCGTCACAGATCACACTTCTCCGGAACATCACATGGACTTTGTCCAAGTTATGCCAAAACAAAGATTCATATCCTTGTGAGGACGCCGTGAGGCAGATGCTACCTACCCTCTGTGAGCTCCTGCTGCATCATGATAATGAGATCCTCACAGATACCTGCTGGGCCCTGTCCTACCTGACGGAGGGCGGCAAAGAGTACATCCATCATGTGGTGACCACTGGCATCCTGCCCAGGCTTGTAGAGCTTATGACCGTCTTGGAACTCAGTGTCTTGGTAATTGTCATCCTGTCCCACATGCCTTTGCAAGAGGCTTCAGGTTAGAGCGTGTGGGTGCTGTGACTGCAGCTCAGCTAGGGGTGTGCTTTCCTCATGTTCACGAAGCCCTGGTTCCATCCCCATACCATGTAAGCTATGCACAGTGGATCATGCCTAAAATCTCAGCACCTGGGAGATGGAGGCAGGGAGATTATAATTCATAGTCATGCTTGGCTGCAAAATGAGCCCAAGGCTTTTCTGGACTATGTGACAACATGTCTCAGAAAACAAAACAGATGTATTGAATCAGCTTCTCATCTCTAGCTCCCTCCCTCCCTAGGTCTTCCACTGGATTCCCAGTTTGTCTTCTGTAAGTCTCAGTTCTCTGAGACTCTCTAGCTAAGCTCCTAGATCTGCTTCCATCTCAGACCCTAGTGGGTGGGCTGGATCTTAGGTTTTTTCCATCCAATAGCCAGAAAGGCAGCCAGTTGAACCCCTTAAAATCCTACCACCCAGGAGCCTTTCCTACCTCTTTTCCTATTGTTCTGTGGATTTTAATTTCAACTAGTTGGCTTATTTTCTTTCCCTCCTCCTCTGCCCTGTGCATGTATGTGTTTGTCTGTGCCTTGTGTGTTTGACTGACTGTCTCTCTGTGTCTGTGTGGGTCTGTGTTTACATGAGAGGCAGAGAGATGGAGAAGGACAGAGATGGAGACACAAAGAGAAATGGAGGAGACACATAGAGAGAGAGAGGGAGACAGGTACACAGAGTGACAAACACAGAGATAGATATATAAAGACAGACAGATACAGACAGACAGACATATACAGAGAAACAGATAGACAAACAGGGGCAGGCAGACAGACAGTGAGACAATGAAAAAGACAGAGAGACTGATCCATGTTGACAGACAAACACACATACACACTGGCAGAGAAAGACAAAAAGAAACAGATGAGCAAGAGAGAGGTTGGCACACAGAAACAGAGACAGACATATACACAGACACAGAAGCACAGAGAGAAGAAGACATAAAAGGAGACACACAGACAAAATCACAGTCAAAGGCACACAGACAGGGGGTCACTGCATAGTCCTGGCTGGCCTGGACTTTATATGTAGACTTGACATCAAACACACAAAGATCTACCTTTCTCTGCTTCTTGAGTGTGGGAATTAAAGGCATCCACCACTGTGCCTAGCATATATATATACTATATACTATATACCATATAATATATAGTAAAATATATATAATATATAAGAAATAAAATAAATAAAAATATGTTAAATAATAAACACACACATATGTATATATGTACATATATATACACACATATATATACATGCATATATATGTGTGTGTGTGTATATATATATATGAGAGAGAGAGAGAGAGAGAGAGAGAGAGAGAGAGAGAGAGAGAGAGAGAGAGAGAGTCTTATGTAGCTCAAACTGCCCTGGGCCTCAATCTACAGCTGATAGCCCAGACTCTTGATCCCTCTGCTCCTTCACCCCAGTACTGGCACTGAAGGTTCACACTCCCGTGTCTGGCTCTGTTCTAGCTCAACCTCTCTCAGTCACAATCCTTTATGGTATCATGTTCAGCTTTAGAGAACATCTTTTCTGAGATAACCATGGCATTTTTTCATATGTCAAAGTGGGTTTGGTGACCGTACTTGAGAGCAGGAGAAGGAAGACTATCTGGAGAGAGGTAACCAGGTCCAGCATCATATGCATGTAACTGCATGCAGGAAGCTCCGAGAGAAGGATAGCAAATGGGGTAACCTGGGCTCTATAAGAAGACATTGTCTTTAAAAAGGCAACTTTAAACATGTAAATGTTAATTGTGTGTTGGGTGAGCATGTGCCATGGTGCATGTGTGGAGGGCAGAGGACTACTTGGAGGACCTGACCCTCTCCTTCCACCACATGGGCCCTGGGAATTGAATTCAGTGATCAAGCCTGAGATTACAAGCACCTTTACCCACTGAACCATCTCACCTCCCCAAGGAATCAACTTTTTAAAAATTTGTTTATTTATTGTATATATGTGAGTATTCTATCTTCATATATACCTGCATTCCAGAAGAGCACATCGGATTCCATTACAGATAGTTGTGAGCTACCATGTGGTTGCTGGGAATTGAACTCAGGACCTCTGGAAGAGAAGCCAGTGCTCCTTAACCATTGAGCCACCTCTCCAGCCCTGGAATCAACTTTTAATAGAAGTGCAGAAGCCCAATTGGTATTATCTGGACAAGACTGTGGTGACACACCCACCTGTCATATGAGTGGGAAGTACTTAGCCTGGAATAATCTTGGAAAGCCTAGTGCTCTTGGTAGCTTTCCCTGGGGGCTGCCACCTCAGTACAAAGAAACCGACATTAAGCTCTCCTGAGATGCTGGTTGCCTTAAGCTCTATCATAGGCCCACCCTCCGGACCCACAGAGCTACTGTAAGGGGCTGGTGAACAGATCAAGAGGAGCAACCACTGGGTACTCCTTGGCTCCAATTAAGTATCCGGCAGAAGCTGGAGCCAGCATGGATATGAATACAACAGCCTCCATAATCGGCTTCTCATTTCCCCAATTGAGAATTTAGCAAGGTGGACATGTCGTGCCCACGTGTGATCCTAGCAGAGGTTGACAAAGGATTGTGAGTTCAAGGCCAGGCTAAGGATGGTGCTCATTGGTAAAAATGCTCCCCTAGGATTTAGGGAGCCTTGGGTTCCATCCCTAGTAGTGTAGAAACAAATCAGGTGGAGCACACCTGTCATCCCTGCACTCCGAGTGGAGGCAGGAGGACCAGGAAGTTCAAGGTCATCCTCTGCTACGCAGACCGGTGTGTGTTGAGACCTTGTCTCAAAAAACACAAAAGTTGGGGGGATCAAAAACTCAATGTCCTTGGCTACATAATGAATTCAAGACCAGCTTGGGCTATTTGAGAAGCACTCAAACAAAATCCCCTAACAAAAACAGGACAGCAGAGTGTTTTCTTGTTTTAGACAGAGTCCCATGTAGTCCAGGCTAGGCTTAAATTCATTATGTAGCCAAGATGGATCTCTGGGACCGCCTGATGCCACCTCCCATCTGCAGGGATTGCAGATGCATAGCACCGGCTATACCAGGTTTATACACAGAGCTTCATACATGCCAGGCAAGCACTCTTCCAAAAGCCATGTGCCCGGCCCCTAGTGTACCATCATTTTCTAATAAAAGTGTCCCTTGTCTACCCTCCTTGACCAGGAGCAGTGAGCAAGCACCTGAAACCCTAAAAGCAGCCATGGCTGTGCTGACCAAATAAACGCTACAAACTGGCAGACATGCACTCTGCACGGCATTCGGTGTCTGACTCAGCTGTAGGGTGACAGATTTGCAATCCTTAGATACCTTTCTTTGTCCATCTAGATCCCTTGTCTCTACACTATGGGCAATATTGTCGCGGGAACAGATGAACAGACCCAAATGGCCATTGATGCTGGCATGCTGAAGGTGTTGGGCCAGGTCCTGAAGCACCCAAGCTCTTCCATCCAGGTGCTGGCTGCCTGGACAATGAGCAACCTGGCCACTGGGCCCAGACACCAGGTCGAGCAACTGATTTCGTGTAACTTGCTGCCTGCCTTGGTAGACCTACTCAGGAATGTAAGTGCGCAGGGCTGGAAAGAGAGTCTATAAAGCATAAAGTCTGTTGTAAAATTGTGAGGACTTGAGTTCAATCCCCAGCATCCACGGGAAATGAGGGAAGCAGGATAATCAGAAGTTCAAGGTCAGCTTTGGCTACAAAGTGAGTATAAAGCCAGTCTGAGCTATATAAGACTCTGTCTAAGAAAGAAAAGAGAAAAAGACAAATCTCAAGTGGGAGTCGGGCAGCCTGCTTCGTGGCTTCTCTCTAAGGCTGTATTTTCCTATCAAGAATTGAAGGCAGTGGGTTAGGTCAGTGGACATAAGTTTCACATGTAAGCTCAGGTCTTAGCAGCTGATAAAGACCAGGTCTGCTAGCACACACCTGTAATGTCAACACTCAGGAGGCTATTACAACAGGATTGCAAATTGAGGGCCTGCCTGTGCTAATAATGAGTCCCAGGGTAGTCTGGGCTATAGAGTAAAACCCTATTTTTAAGAATTCTTTATTTTATATATAGGAGTACACTGTAGCTGCCTTCAGAAGAGAGTATCAGATCCTATTATGGATGGTTGTGAGCCACCATGTGGTTGCTGGGAATTGAACTCGGGACCTCTGGAAGAGCAAGAGCAACTGAGCCATCTTTCCAGCCCCCTAAACCCTATTTTTAAAAGCCAAAAAAAAAACCAAACAAACAAACAAAGAGACTGAGGGTGTGGCTCAGTTGTTAGAGTACTTGCCTACTAGACACACAAAGTCCTGTGGCTGATTACCGGTACTTCATACACCAGTCACTGTGGTCTCATCCATAAGGATGGCATTTGGGGAGTAGAGGTAGGAGAGTCAGAAGTTCAAGTTCCTCCTCATCTCTATAGCAAGTTGAGGGCCAGCCTGGTCTACACTGAGAGCCTGTCTCAAAATAGACAAAACCAACAACAAGTGAATCAGGTCAGCATCCCTCTGTGGAGGCCCTTGGGCTCTGGAAGGAACGTGAACCTCTGTCTTTGCAGGCAGAATTGAAAGTCCAGAAAGAGGTTGTGTACACCGTGGCTAACATTGCAACACAGGCTTCTCAGTGCCAGCTGACTCTGCTTGCCCACTCAGGCATCTTAGAGCCAATGCTGAGTCTGCTCACTGCCCCAGACATGGAGGTTGTCATCGTTGTCCTTGACGTCATTTCTTATCTCCTCCAGGTGAGCTGTTCTAAGCAGGCATCTCCAACTGAAGACAGTGAGCGTGCTCCCTCATAGCAGGGTGGGGGTTGGGCTGGGGCCCTTAGGGAGCCAGAGGGCTCAGTGAGTGAAGGTACTTGCCACCAAGCTGACCACCTGAGTCCAGTCCCCAGGATCCATGTGGCAGTGAGAGAGAACCGACTCTCACAAGTTGTCTGACATCCACACACGTGCAATGCTACATGTGTTGATGCACACATATGGTGTGAGAGAGAAAAATGAATGTTAACAAAAAGTAACCCAGGGCTGGTGAGATGGCTCAGCGGGGAAGAGCACCGACTGCTCTTTGGAAGGTCATGAGTTCAAATCCCAGCAACCACATGGTGGCTCACAACCACCCATAATGAAATCTGAGGCCCTCTTCTGGTGCGTCTGAAGACAGCTACAGTATACTTACATAACAAATAAATAAATCTTTAAAAAAAAAAAAGTAACCCAAGAAAGTTGGGCTGGGGTGTAACTCATACGGCAGTAACTGTCCCCAGTATGAGTGAAGCCATGGTTCCATCTCCAGGACCACATAATGCAGGCATGCAAAGACATGCCCATAATCCCAGAATTTAGGAAGTAGAAGGAGAAAGATCATGAATTCAAGATTCTCCTCAGCTATATAGCAAGTTAGTGCTAGCCTGGGTTACGTGAGTCTCTGAATGAATGAGTGAGTGAATGAATGAATCCTGAGGATTCTTGTGCCATTCTTCCTACGCTCCCTACATCCTGTGGGTAACACAAAGCACTCAAGAATAGGACTGCACACCAGGTTAGGCAGTGTATCCCTGTCACATCCTAGGACTCAAGAGAGGAGACAGGAGGTCATGGGTTTAAAGGCAGCCTGGGCTAAGTAGTATGTTTTAGGCCAGCCTGGGCTACGCAATCTATGAGGAAACTGTATATTGATGTGTCAACATTTTGTCCCACAAGCGCCTTGGTGACAAGGGCTCAGAGCATACCTGTTGGAATCCTCGCTCTAGGGAGCTCGCGTGTGAGTGACACTATAGGCATTCCTTGTGGAGGAAGTCAGATTGAGGAGGCACTACTTACTCAGAACAGCGAGCGGCTGCTGTCACACCGGAAGTGCTCAGGGAGGGAACATTCCCTGAAAGTGAGAAGTGAGAAGTGTGTGTGTGTGTGTGTGTGTGTGTGTGTGTGTGGATGAGTCTCAAGGACACTTGTGGAAAAACATCTTAGGCCAGGGGAGACGGGAGCGGCATAGCAAGGCAAGTGCTTGGAAGATGGAGAGCGAAAAGGGCTGAGGTCTGGGGCAGATGAGAGTCCCTTCCCTCAGACGATGACACACAGAAGCTTCACAGCTTCAGCGTTTGTTTGTTTCAGTTGCGTGGCTATGTGTCTATATGTGGATATGTGCATGAGTCCAGGTGCCAACAGAAGTCAGAAGCGTCAGATGGACTGGAGTGGCAGGTGGTTGTGCACCCCCTGATATGTGTGTGGGAACCTACCTCAAGTCCTCTGTAGGACTTGCTCTTAACCACCTGTCTGTCTGTGCTCTTAACCACCGAGCCATCTCTCCAGACACATTTTTGTTTTTGATGTTTTTGCTTTTGAGATTTGACACAGGCTCTCCCTATATAACTTACATGGAACACACAATCTCTTCATATGACTTACATGGAACACATGGTAATACTTGAGCTTCCTGAGACCTCTGACATGCTGAGATTACAGTCATGCCCCGCCATGACCATTTCTGCATCAGAATCATTTTATTTTAAAAGATTGGTTTACTTTTATCTTCTCCAAATGGATATTTTGCCTGCATGTATGTCTGCATGCCACATGAATGCAGGGCTACAGAGGCCGGAAGAGGTCCGGGAATCCTCTGGAACTGGAGTTAGAGATAGCTGTGGGCTACCTTGTGGGAGCTGGGAACTGAACCTGTGTCCTTTGGAAAAATAGTCAATGCCCTTAGTCACTGATCCATTTCTCCAGCCTATATCAATTATTGAAGATCTAGTGAACCACCAGGGGGCAAATGCATAGAAGAGAGACAGGCTGGGATGAGAAAGTATCATAAATTGTTCCTGAGTGGCACAGTGCCCGGACAAGATGATGTCATTCCCCCAGGACAGCAAGGACAAAGGTGAAGAGAGAAATGCTAAATGCTGATACTGTGGATTCCTTTAATGGCTGAGCTGGATGGGCTTGTCAAACCAACACTTGGGGAGGTGGGGGTAGGAGGATCAGGGATTGAGGTTACTTTGTTCGACTACATAGCCAAGTTCAAGGATGGCCTGGGCTGCATAAGACCCTGTCTCAGAGGTTCCTAGGGTCCTGTGATGCTCATCTAGGCTTTCATGTTTATTAAATACTTTTTTACTTTGAATTCTTTGGTGCTTTGGACAAATGCCTTTTTGTATTTATTATATTAGTATCCTATGATGTTGGATGCATTTTGAGTAAAAAAGTGAATGACTGTGTGAACAAGTAAACCCACTGGTGAATTCATGAATGTATTTGTGAGTGAATGAATTCATGGGTGAGTTTTGAATTAATTCATGGGTGATCATTGTGAATTAATGAATTAGCAGATGCATTCGTGGAAAAATGAATTCATGGGTGATATTTTGTGAATGAAAGAATTTTTGGATGTCTAAATGAAGGAGTGGATTTTGTGAATAAATGCATGCAAGCATGATTGAGGAAATGAATTAATGAAAGGAGAAGAGGAAGATCTTGATATTTTTAATGGGTCTGCGACCATTCCTCCTGTATCAGGTCTGCCTCCAACTAAAACAGCCCCCATAAGGTTAGCCAGCTGAAGCTCCATGTGCATGTGCACATGTGCACGCATGCACATGCATACACACACACACACACACACACACACACAGCCCAAGCACACTCTGGGTCTCACTGTCTCTTTGCTGGGTTCTCATCTATCCTCAGCAGATAGACAATCTACAGGAGAAGAAAAGGCTGTGTTTTCAGATAGAGGAAGTTGCTGGCTTTGAAAAAATTGAGTCCTTACTGCACCACCACAACACTTTGATCAGCAATAGTGCCTTGGACATCATGGAGAAATATTTATGTGAGGTGAGTAAGGAGGGCCCTGTGTTCTGGGAGTAGCTCTTGGTGGCCGAGGGTTGGCTCTTGGTGGCCGAGGGCTGGCTCTTGGTGGCCGTGGACTGGCTCTTGGTGGCCGTGGACTGACTCTTGGTGACCGAGCTTCCATTGGTATCCTGTGAACCTGGTTATCAGACAGGCTGACTCTCTCCGCACCCTCCTCTCTCCTGTGATTTTAGCTGGCTGCCTTCCTTGTCCTTGTTCTACAAGTGGCCTTTGAGTATCAGGAAGCTTGTCTAGGAGCTGGGAGGTGGCTCAGATGATCCAGTGCTTGCTATGCAAGTGTGAGGACCTGAGTTTGAGCCCATGTGAACAATCCAGGCATGTTTATAAGCCCATGTAATAACCCAGCTCTGGCTGAGTACAGACATTTTTGATCCATGGGGCTCAATGGTTAGCCAGTCTAGCTAAATAGATTCCAATCCAGGGAGAGATACTGTCTCACAAAGAAAAATAAAACACACTGCAGAGGAACCAGCAAGATGGATCAGTGGTGTCTTAGTTAGGGTCTCCATTGCTGTGATGAAACACAATGACCAAAAGCAAGCTGGGGAGGAAAGGGTTAATTAGGCTCACACTTCCACATCATGTTCACTACTGAAGGAAGTCAGCACCAGAATTCAACCATGGTTGCCACCTCCACGGCTGCAGAGGCCATAGAGGTGTGCTGCCTCCTGGCTTGATCCTTATGGCTCGCTCAGCCTGCTTTCTAAGAAAACCCAGAACTTCAGACCTGGGATAGTACCACTCACAATGTGCTGCCCCCAGCCCCATCAATCATCAATTAAGAAAAATCCCACTGGGTGGTGGTGGTGCACGCCTTTAATCCCAGCACTTGGGAGGCAGAGGCAGGTGGATTTCTGAATTCGAGGCCAGCCTAGTCTACAGAGTGAGTTCCAGGACAGCCAGGGCTACACAGAGAAACCCTGTCTTGAAAAAACCAAAAAAAAAAAAAGAAAGAAAGAAAGAAAGAGAGAGAGAAAGAAAAGAAAAATTCCAACAGGATTGCCTTCAGGCCTATCTTAGAGAGGCTTTTTTTTTTCTTTTCTATTGCTTGCTTGCTTGCTTGATTGATCTTGAGTGCTCTGTCTGCATGTACACCTGTATGCCAGAAGAGGGCATCAGATCCCTTTATAGAAGGTCATGAGCCACCATGTGGTTTCTGGGAATTGAATCAGGACCTGTGGAAAATCAACGGCCAGTGATCTTAGCTGCTGAGCCCCCTCACCAGCCCCTGGAGGCATTTTTTAATTAAGCTTCCCTCCTCTCAAATGATTCTGGCCTGTATGGAGTTGACATGAGGCTGTCCTGCGTACATGTGTAAAGGCACTTGCTGTCATGCTCGAGGACCCACGTGGTAGAAGGAGAATCATGACTCCTGCCAGTTGTCCCTAACCTCATGCACAAGGTGCACATACACCCCTCACTTCTCACTTCTCAAAAGTGCACACCCGCACACTGTTTAAACAACATGAACAGCTCCTGTGAAATGACAACTGAGGTTGACCTTGCTTTTTTTTTTTTTTTTTTTTTTTTTTTTTTGAGCAGGGGAATGGGAAGGGAAGGGACAAGGACAATACACTAAAAGAGATTTTCTGTCTAAGAATGCAAACAATGCTGTCTGGCCCAGCTTTCAGGAAAACCATTTCAACACTACATTTTGTCTCTTTCTAGAACACATAGTTTGGGGATGAGTTACTCCATGAAATGTCTGAGTTGTTGTCTGTGGCCTGTGGAAGTAGAGATCAGACAAAGGTTTCCATAAAGATCTGTCCAGAGGTAGGATATAGATAACATAAAGTTTACCAGGTGACCACTTCCCTGGGGGAGATGACACAGGACTGTAACCCCAGCACTCAGGAAGTAAAGCTGGGAGGGTCAGGAGTTCAAGGCCATCCTCAAGTGCATAGGGAATTCAAGGCAGTGGAGACTTTGAAGACATACTTAGTTGGAGAAGTGTTTGCCAGACAAGCATGAGGGCCAAGGCTTGTCATCCAACATCCATGTAAAACTCGAGGCATGGCACAGACACCTGGAATCCCATTGTTTGGAAAACAGAGACAGGGGCTTCATGGCCAGCCAGTCTATCCAAACTGGAGGGCTCCAGATGTAGTGAGAGACCCAGTCTCAAAAGACTAAGGGGGAGTGTGACTGAGGAAGACACCAGAAGTCAACCTCTGGCCCCTGTACACCTGAGTGCACATAACCCTGAGCACACAGGTAGGTATACATACTGCACATGTGCACAGATTTCATTTGATTCCTCTTCCATGAGGACTTGAGCACTAGCAAACTCATAGCAACAAACAGTAGAGAACAGAGGCTGGACAGAGCAGGAGATAGGCATTAGTATGAAATGAGGACAGAGTTTTAGTTTGGGAAGATGGAGAGGGAAAGCAGTGATGGGGTCACAGCACACATGTTCTCAATGGCAGCCAAGTCTGCTTAAAAATCCACAAGATGCAACTGGTGAAATGGCAAAAGGTGTGAAGGTGTTTACTGCCTAACCTGAGGATCTGAGTTCAATTCCCAGGACCTAATTTGTCCTCTAACCCGTCAGCACATGCTATGGGATGTGTGCATGTGCATGCTCTCCCTCTCTGCCTCTGCCTCTGCCTCTGCCTCTGCCTCTGCCTCTGCCTCTGCCTCTGCCTCTGCCTCTGCCTCTGCCTCTCTCTCTCTCTCTCTCTGTCTCTCTCTCTCTGATGCTATGGGATGTGTGCATGTGCATGCTCTCCCTGTCTCTCTGCCTCTGTCTCTGTCTATCCCTCTGTCTTTCTGCCTCTCTCTCAAACACACACACGCACACATACACACACACACACACACACACACACACACGAATATAATATTTTTAAATTGTTAAACTGAAACTAAACATATCGGTGAGGTACACCACTGTAATCCTAGCACATGGGAGGCACAGGCAGGCATAGTAGGAATTTTAGACCAGCCTAGGCTACATAAGAGTCTCTCTAAAAAATGAAAAATCAGGGATGATGGTGTATGCCTTTATTCCCAGCACTCAGGTGGCAGAGACAGGTGGATCTCTGAGTTTGAGGCCAGCCTGGTCTACAAAGGGAGTTCTAGGACAGCCAGGGCTATACAGAGAAACCCTGTCTCAAAAAACAAAATTCAAGGGGGTCAGATATGGTGGTGTTCATTTGTAACTCCAGACTGAGGAAGGCTAGAAGTCAGAGGCTAGTATGGACTATATAATAAGACCCTGGCTCAATAGAGAAAAATAGACTTCAGTTGTTTGTATTTTAGCACATACATAATTATGTTCAGAGACCATTTTTAAAATTAATTAATTTAATTAATTTACATGCAATAGGTAGCAGCTTGCCCTCCTCCTTCTCCTCCCACATCAGTGCTCCGCCCCCATCCTGCTCCCCATCCACTCCTCCTCCCTTTCTCTTCAGAAAAGGAAGGCCTCCCGTGGAGATCACCCAGCCTCAGTACATCAAGTTGCAGTAGGGCTAGGTGCATCTTCTCCTATTGAGGTTAGACGAGGCAGCCCAGAAGGGGAAAGGGGATCTAAAGGCAGGCCACAGAGTTAGAGACAGCCTGTGCTCCCACTGTTAGGAGTCCCACATGACAATCAAGCTACACAACTGTAACACAGATGCGGGAGGCCTAAGTCAGTGCCATGCATTCCCTGGTTGGCAGTTCACTCTTTGGGGGCCCCTATGGGCCCAGAGTAGTTGTTTCTGTAGGTTTCCTTGTGTTGTCCCTGACGCTGTTTAGAGCTCATCTTAAGCCCTTGCAAATGCTGGCATTCTAGGTACTTGTGCCACACCCAGATTTTTCCATCTATAGAAATAGTTCAGTCATACTTTGCAAGCATGAGGACTTGGGTTCAGTCCCCAACACCCACATAAAAGCTGTCCATGATGGCATTCACTTGTTCTCCCAGAGTTGGGGAAGCAGACAGGAGTGTACCTGGGCCTCAATGGCCAGCCAGCCTAGTCTAATGAGTGAGTCCCGGGCCAGTGAGTGATCCAGTCTCAAAGAAGGTGAGAGCTGGAGAGGTGGCTCAATAGTTCTGAGCACGTACTGCTCTTTCAGAAGATCTGAGTTCAGCTCACAGCACTTCATTTCAGGGTTCACAGCTGCCTGTAATTGCTCCACATAGCTCCTCCCCAACTTGTGCCCTCAAAGCCTATCCTAAGAAGTTTTTGGATGAATTATGCCTCTGTGAGGCCTCAAGGTTACCTGAGATAAGTTCTAGAATTCACTGGAACAAATTGTTGTCCAGCTGGGCTATAAGAGTCAATGATGCCATGACAGCACACCAGTGTCCTGGGGATATAACCTTATCTGATCTTCCTTGAAGGACGAAGATGTTGACAGTTTGCCGGGGACTGGGCTGAAAGAGTGAATACGTGGAGAACTAAGACATCTCACACACCGGATTGTATGTTGAGCATATCTTCATTCCTCCCTTGTACATTTTAATATGCTTAGACTTCTTTGCTCTGTGGAGCCAGCCATACCTCTGTGCTCCTGACATGTATACATACATACGATTTCATCTATCTCTCTACACCCAGGAAGCATTGATTAGACACGCACAATCTTTTGTCTTACTGAGACTGTCTTCTTGGGCTGAATGTGATCATTTCCAGGTACTTTCTTTTTCCTGAGGATGGTCACGACTTTGTTCTGATGCTTTGGCTGAAAGACTCCCATCGTGTGTGGAAAGCACAATTTTCTTTACCACTCCTCTGTCATTGGAGATGCAGCCTGGTTCTGTAACTTAGCTATTGTGACGGGGAGCTGAGATCAATACTGGAGTACAGGGATCTCTGTGCTGTTTTGATTCGGAGCACCCCCCATCCCCACCATCTGTCATATCTGGGTTGTAGGGTAAATCTGTGTTTAGGTGTTTGAGACGTCTCCATGATCATTTCCGGAGTGAAGGACTGACTCATTTCCCACAGCATAGGATAAGGTGTTCCTTTGTCCACGTTATTTCCAGCATTCCATGTTCATTGTTATTACTTCTGTTTATGTATCTGAATATATGCCATGTGAATGCAGTTGCCCAAAGATGCCAGAAGAGGGCGCTGAATCACCTGGAGCTGGAGTTACACTTTGTTGTGCACTGCCAAGTGTGGATGCTAGAACTGAAGGCGGGGGTGGGGGGTTCTCTGCAGGAGCTCTGCACACTCTAAACCACTGAGCATTTGAACCCCGAGTCTTCTTGAGAATTCTCAAATCTCTGTTCATCGTGGGGCTACCTATCATTTTCTTTTTTGTTGTCAGTGTAGATGTTTGGTTTTAGTATCACAGTTAATATTGGCATTATAAAAAAACTGGGAATGTCTTTGTTTTCTCTTTTATTGAATCATTTGATAAGTATTGGTATTCATTCTCTGAAGGTCTTGTACAATTCAGCAGCTAATCCATTTGCCTTAGGGCTTTTATAGTTAGAATTTCAATTTTTTTTTAAGTTTTATTGCAATATGATGAGAAATATAGTTAGATTTTCTTTAACATATTACTTTTACTGATTATTTTGGGATTTCACATCATGAAATCCCAGATCATTCTCGCTTCCCAGTCCTTCCATGTTTACCCCTACCCTTGTGGCCTTCCTCCCAAGAAAAGAAGAGGAGAGAAGAAAGTTCAAATTGTGTTGCCTATGTACTACTTATGGGAACGTGGTCAAACTCCCACTGGCCAGCCCCTTAAGGAGAATCGTGTCCTTCCTGACATGCACCCTGGCCAGAAGCCATCAGTTGTGGAGAGCCACACTTCAGCATCCTTATGACAATTGTTCAGAGATTTCTTCAATGGCTTTCTGTCTAGGCTGTCACTTTGGCTGGGGGTGGAAGGGATAGGGGTTGTCACAGAAGCCTTCTCTGTCCCTCTTTCTCCACTGAGAGTCCGCATACCACAGCAAAAGTAGCTTCTTTGCCCTTTGCAGTCAGCCAGAGTACTGATCAATCATGGACTTCCACACGGCTTCAGGCGATAGCACAGACCACGGACATCCAGGTAGTCTCTGGTGGCTGTACAGATCTTGGACATCAGCTGGGCCCTCTGCCACAGCAAGAACTATGGACAACATCATTGCCCTCAACAGCAGCACAGGCCAGTGTCATTGACATGGTCAGGGGGCAGCACACACCAGACACAATGGCATGACCTTCAATGGTAACACAGGCCACCAAATTATTACATCCCCCAGCTGCAGCAGGACCTCGGACCCAATCATGGCCTTGGGCAACAGTGGCCAAAAGTACATGGCAAACTTTTTTTTACCAGCTAAGGAATCTAACTGACTAGGCACCGTTTTTGTTTTTGTTTTTATTGCTATTGTTAAACTTTATGTTAGTCTGTCTCTTTTGATTGGGGTATTGAGATCATTAATATACAGTTATTGAAAAGCATGTGTTATTTTCTGTCATTATGTTGAGTTTTAGTGGTTGATGTTTTCATTTTCTGAAATGGGATGGAGTCCTGTGTGTTCCCAGCTGGCCTCAAACTCCCCACTTAGGGAGAGCTGGCTTTGAAGTGATCCTCCTGCCTCTGTCTTCGCTAAGACACTGTCAGCACTAAGACACTGGGGTGCACCACCATATCCAGAGTTAGTTCATACATTTGTAACAAGCGCTTATGATTTTAACTTTAAAAGTTTTTTGTTGTTGTTGTTTTTGTTTTTGTTTTTTGTTTTTGTTTTTTCTTCAAGGCAGGGATTCTCTGTATAGCTCTGACTGTCCTGGAACTCACTCTGTAGACCAGGCTAGCCTCAAACTCAGAAATCTGCCTGCTTCTGCCTCCCAAGTGCTGGGATTAAAGGCGTGTGCCACCACTGCTTTAAAAGTTTTTAAACTTATTGTTATGCATATGACTGTCTACATGTGCATAAATGCACCATGTGCATGCAGTACCCAGAGAGGCCAGAAGAGCGAGCCAGATCCCCTGGAACAGGAGCTTACAGATGTTTGTGAGCCACCAAGTGGGTGATGGAAACTGAGCCCAGGTCCTCTGCAAGAGCAGCCAGTGCTCTAACCAGTGAACCATCTCTCTAAGCTCTGCATCCTATTTTGGATGAGGAGCTCAGGGATTATAGATGCACATTACTGTGTCCAGCTTTGTGGGATTTGGGGTTCTGAACTCAAGGTTTCTTAACTGTGATAGCAAGGCCCACTGAGCCATGTCCCCAGTCGTTTAATTTTTATTGCATCTATCTGTCTGTCTCTCTGTCTGTCTTTCTATTTGTGTGTGTATGTGTGTGTGTGTGTGTGTTGTACAGTATCTATATGATGTGTATGTGTCTGTTCGGTACATGCACATGAATGTCCAGCTATGTCCAACCCTGTGTGTGCCCATGAGGAGCTCAAGGCAGAACATCAGGTGTAACCCTTGCTGCCTTGAGACAAGAGTTCTCAGTGAGTCAGAACTTGTCATCTCAGCTAAGCCTGCTGGCCAGTGGACTCTTGGGACTGCCTGCCTTTGTACCACAGTGCTGGGGTTTCAGGCATCAACAGCATAAAGGCCTTTTCACGTGGGTGTTGGGGATTTGAACTTACATCTCTATGTTTGCAAATCAGGCACTCTTACTCTCTTAAGGTGTCTCCCCAGCCCTTTTTATGCAGTGTGTTTTAAGTGAGTAGTGGAGCTGATGTAGAAAACTAACATCTATACATCTGTCTTAGAGTTTTATTGCATGAAGAGACATCATGACCAAAGCAACACTTGAAAGGACAACTTTTTTTTTTTTAAAGATTTTATTTCACTATTTATGTACATGAGTACACTGTAGCTTTTCAGGCATAGCAGAAGAGGACATTGGATCCCATTACAGATGGTTGTGAGCCACCATGTGGTTGCTGGGATTTGAACTCAGGACCTCTGGAAGAGCAGTCAGTGCTCTTAACTGTGGAGACATCTCTCCAGTCCAAGGACAACATTTAACTGGGGCTGGCTTACAGGTTCAGTCCATTATAATCAAGGCAGGATCTAGCATGCAGACATGGCAGCATCCAGGCAGCCATGGTGCAAGAAGAGCTGAGAGTTCTACATCTTCATCTGAAGGCTGCTAGCAGAATATTGATTTCTGGAAAGCTAGGATGAGGGTTTAATAGCCCACACCCACAGAGACACACCTACTCTAACAGGTGCCACTCTCTGGGCCAAGCGTATACAAACCATCACAACATCCAAGCACCAGTTGCAAAGCCTAGAACAATTTTGAAAAGGGAGCTAGCTCAACAGTGGTGACATCTTTAAACCCAGCCCTCAGGAGGCAGAAGCAGGTGGATCTCTGAGTTTGAGGCAAGCTTGGTCTACAGAGTGAGTTTCAGGATGGTCAGATCTACACAGAGAAAAATTTTAAAGAAGAGAGGGGGGAGGGCAACAAGATAGTTCTGTAGGTGAAGGTAATTCCCAGCAGCCTGGGGACCTGAGTTCCATACACACGCACTCACACACATACACACACACACACACCCTCATGTTAGGGTTACCATGATTAAACTGTGATTAAACTCCATGGCCAAAGAAACATTTGGGAGAAAGGGTTTATTTAGCTTGTGCCTCCACATTACTGTTCATCACTAAAGGAAGTCAGGGCAGGAACTCAAGCAGGGCAGGGCCTGGAAGCTGGGGCTGATGCAAAGGCCATGGTGGGTGCTGCTTACTGGCTTGCTCCCCATGGCTTGCTCAGCCTGCCTGCCTTTTAGTACACAGGACCACCTCTCCAGAAGTGAACCACACACAATGAGCTGGCTGGCCCCTCTCCCACCTGTCACTAAGAAAATGTCCTCTAGCCCCATATTATGGAGGCATATCCTCAATTGAGGGTTCCTCCTTTCCCATGACTCTAGCTGTGTCAAGTTACACACATACTTTCTCCTCTAGACTTTCTAGTGTGATCATTTAGAAGTTGCCTTTCTGATTTTCCTATTTGCTGTTACTGTGTTGCTGTGTTCTCTGCACTGGGATGTTTATCCATTTTCCATCCTCATTTCTCCCAGAAGGCCTTTCTTTTCTGCAGCCACTTCATTTGAGATAATTGTTTATGTGGATTTCCCTCTCATTAATCCAAGACCCTGTCTTTGTGGAATCAGCTTCCTCATTTGACTGGGAGGCTGGTGTTCGTTTGAAAGGCCCTGGGAAGGGGGGCTAAGTGTAGAGCACTTCACTAGAATCCCCCAATCAGGGACTGGGGTCGGGGTCCAACAGTAGGACACCTGCATAGAGCTCCCCAGTAAGGGGCTGATTCCATCCAAAGTACTGTTTAAGAAAAAAAAGCATTAAAAAGCCTAATGCTGATTGGAGATGTGGGAAGGATAGCCATTGAGTGACCACAGGATCCTGGCTGTTCAAGCAGATGTCACAGTATAGAAGCTGGAAATTTTGGCCTGGTGAGTAGTTCAAGAGTGGAGTGTGCTTAGCAAACATGAGGAGGTGATGATTTCTTTGTCCGTTTGTTTATCAAGACTGAGTTTCTCTGTGTAGCCCTGGCTGTTCTGGAATTCACTCTGTAGACCAGGCTGGCTTCAAACTCAGAGATCTGCCTGCCTACGTCTCCCAAGTGCTGGGATTAAAGGCGTGTACCACCACCACCTGGCAAGATGAAACTTTTAAATTTGGCGAATGTAGACTTCTTTATTTCTGTTCGCCCATTCTCTGGGTCATGCATAATCTCCGGGCCAAGTTGTTTGTTTTCAGGGAGATTTTCTTTCTTTTCAGTGTCCAACCTGTGGAGATCACTGAGTGCAGCCATTATAGCACAACTACTAGGGAGTCCACGGGCCACACATTCAATACCATAGGTTTTCAGGCTGGGCATGGTGGAGCCTCAGGACTTGGAAGCAGAGAGAGGACAATTAGGAAATCCAGGCCAGGATTGGCAGTGGTGGTGCATGCTTTTAATCCCAGCACTTGGGAGGCAGAGGCAGGTGGATCTCTGAGTTTAGGGCTGGGTGTGCAAAGCAAGTTTCAGGAGAGCCAGGGTCACACAGAGAAACTCGATCTTGAAACACCTCTCCCCCCAAACAAAACAACAAAACATTGCTAGTCAGACACACCTTTAATCCCAGCACTTTAGGAGACCTTGTCTCAAGATTAACAAAACCCATGTGTAAAAAACATACCATGGCTCTGAATACCTTTAATCCCAGTACACAAAGTGTGGCGACAGGAGAATCAGTTCAAGTTTGGGCTGGGGATGTGGCTCAATCAGCAGAGTACCTTGTTTAGCATGCCACGAGAGCTTGGGTTCTATCAACTGCACTCAGTAAACCAGGAGTTGTGCTATACACTCCCAGTCAAACAGTACAGGCAGGGGGACCAGAAGTTCCAAGTTATCCTTGGCTATGTAACTTGATGCCAGCCTGGCCTTTGTGAGAACCGATCTGAGAACAAATGCTAGAGACCTTGCTAGGGTTGTTCCATCTGCCCTTAGAGTCTAGCACAGGGTCACCTCTCTTTTCCTTCTTCCATTCATTCTGTGCTTAGATTACAAGACAAAGAAGCATTTGTGGTCAAGAGTTACAGATACAAACTGGTTTAGCAGGGTCCTTTAAAGGGGTGTTGTTCACCTTTCCTACGTGGTCTGGGTACCTGTGTTAGTCACCATCTGGCTGAGCGCCGTGCACTTGAACTCAACCCGCTGGAGTGACTGGCAGGCTAACAAAGACAGGAAGGAAGAGGAGCCTTCCAGTGTGGGAAGTGAACTGGGACAACTCTGACCTGGCGTTTGTCCCCAAACTTGTCATAGCACATAGAAGAAATGTCATTCTCATGGTGAGCCGTGGGTGATGACAGCTGGTTCTCTGTGGCAGTATGTGACATTCCGGGCACTGTAGGGGAAGCAACCTGACTTGAAGCCTGGTGTTTCTGTCCTGGCTCTTTTCTCCAGCAGCTCAACCCCAGAGAAATCCTGGCATTCCTGCATTCACGAATTACCTTACTAGTCAGCTCTTTCTGTCCTTCCATTCAGGCTTCTGATTCTCATCTGTAGAGTAAGAGGCTCAGATTTTATACTCAAAAGTGTTTATTCTCAAGCTGGGCATGCCTGATCCAAGAACCTAAGGAGACCGAAGCAGGCCGATATACCATTAGAAAACCAGGCAACTATGTCATAAGAGCTATCTGAAACCAACTAAAACTAATAAAACTTAAGAACCAAACACACCAAGGCGTCAGAATCTGAACAGCGAGGCTGGTGGCTTAGTGCTGTAGTCCCAGCCCACAGGAGGTGGAGGCAGGAGGATCCGGACAAGTTCAGCCACACTCTTGGAGACAAAGTGAGTTTGAGGTACTATCTCAAAAAAAGAAAACAGGTTTATCCTTAGTCAGTGTCATGTTACAGTAACAAAATCCTCAAAGCTGGATAACTTTATAAAGAAAAAGGACTTACTTAGCCTACGAGTCTGAAGGTTCGTGGACCCACACCTGGTGAAGGCCTTCTCGATGGTGAAATCCCAATGTGACAGAGGGCGTCATATGGCAAGAGACATATGTGTTAGTCCCAGCTTCCTTAGAGTCACCAGGATTCAACCAGGGCTGCTCCACCCAGGTGATCTAATCTGACCTTAGTCACTTTCTCCAAGTCCCACCTCTACCCATGAGGTGTAACTTTCCACTCTCTGAATACTTTACAGTGGGCAGTAAGCTTCAGCACAGGAACCCTGGCAGACACACGCAGACCACAGCCACTACCTACCTTCCCTGCATCTTGTAGTGACTGGTGCTGGGGATGAAGCCCTGCATTCGACAGTACTTTGTGAACTTGGTATGCTGGTGCATGATTGTAATTCAAGCATCCGTCCAAGGAGACGATGGAATTGTGAGGATCAGGAGTTCAATGTCATCCTCGGCTACACAAGGAGTTTCAGGCTGCCTAGGGTAGAGGCTCTGGCTCAAAAATCCAAAACCAGGGATTGAGGAGATGAATAAGTGGCTAAAATACTTACCAGGCAAGCATGAACCAAGTTCAGATCCTTTGAAACCTACATAAATGCCAGGAGAGAGTGGTGGCCCACCTATAATTCCAAGCCTGGAAGGCTGAGACAGGAGATCCTAGTGAGACCAGCTCTATCGACAAGCTCTGGGTTTGATTCAGAGACACTGCCTCAATGAATAAAGTAGAAAAATTATTATGAATGATTCTAGGCATCAACATTGGACCTCCATATGTATACATGTGCAAATGTGCACACAGGCACCTACATGTGTGCTTACATACATGCAAGCATGCATACACATAGCACATAAAAAAATGGAAAGAAAAAACCCCAAACCATCCCATATCAAGCCAAATTCAAGTAATCAGTAGTGTACTCAAGGCTTCGAGATAAGACATTGAAAGGCTGGGAATGGAGGTCAGGTGTGAAATGTTTGTCTGCATGTGTCATGCCCTGGTTAGACCTCCAAAACAAGTAAGAAAAAGATATAACTTTTGGGAAACAAAAATGTCCAATATGTTGGTGCATGGCTGTAATCTCAGCGGGTGATGTGGAATCGGGTACATTCCGGGGGCTGGCTCATCAGCCAGCCTAGCTGAATAGGTCACATGAGACCCTGTCTCAATCGGTCAATTGACTTTTGAAAAGCAGAGGATCGGGGTTCAATTCCCAGCACCCACATGGCAGCCCACAACTGTAACCCCAAGATCTGAATCCCTCACACTGACATACATCCAGGCAAAACACCAGTGCACATAAAGTAAAATAAATACATTGTTGAAAAAACCCTAACCAAACAAAAAATTATTTCAAAAGTAGGATATAGTAATATGTACCTGAAATCTCAGTTCAAAAAGCAAGGCAGGAGGATTGTATAATTATTTTTTGGGACAGGGGATTCCTATACCTCCTTTAGCTCCTAAATATCTTCAGGGGTTTTTGCCTCACTTTAACCCATTTAGCTCATGAGTAAGTGACACAGAGATGCCAGGTTTTATTAACAAGCTGCTAGCACTATACTGGGTAGATTCTGAGTGATGCTGTTAATCCCAGATAAATGTCCTTTTACTTGTTTATTTGTCCTGCCTGGGCTGTTTCTGTGGTAGCCGTTTGTCTTCAGTGTGAGCTTTCCTTGACTGCATGCTCATGGTCCACCCTGCCTAATGGTGATCTCCTCTTTCCCTCACGGTCCCTCTCCGCCCCCTCACTCTGTGGCCAGTCCCGCCCTCCTATCCTTTCTGCCAGTCACAGGCTCTGGCCTTTTATTGACCAATCAGAGACCTTTGGGGAGCATCCTATACAACACATTGGTCAATACAATGCCCAAGTCACTCTGCAACCTGATCTTGGGACACAGAACTCAGCATCTGAAAATACAGTGCACAAGACCAACCCTAACACAGGAGGATTCCTGAGAATTTGAGTCCAGCCTGAGGTACATAGTGAGTTCTAGCCTAGCCTGGGCTACAAAGTAAAAGACCCTGTCTCAGAAATAAGAGGAGGAAGAGAAGCAAAAGAAAGAAGAGAAAGGAGGAAGGGTAAGTAGAGGAAAAAGCAAGAAGGACACTGGGGAACCCAGGGCTTCAGATGTGAAGCAACTGAAGACAGTTGATCTTGATTCTAAAATGATGAACCTTGGAAGCCAAGAGGCAAACCAAGGAAGTTGATGACGACATTGATCAGCTACATGAGCAAATGTTGCTGTTGCTGGTGTTGCTAGAGCTCAGCTGACAGACGATGAGACTGTGACCCCAGGGAGGAGGAGCAGAGGGCAAGAACCAGACTCAGTCTGTCAGGAAGGAACAGTGAATTGGCAAACTGGAAGCAGAGGGAGTAAGGCATGAAAACCTGTTAAAATTGAAGCAGGAGGATGGATGTCTTCATTGCCTGATGTGTCATCTTTCACAGTGAGGAGCTGACAGAGTCTTAAATTGGTGAAACAAGACATAAGAAAGGAGGACTGCAGAGATGGCTCAGTGGTTAAGAGCATTGATCGCTCGCTCTTCCGGAGGTCCTGAGTTCAATTCCCAGCATCAGCATGGTGGCTCACCATACATTAAAAAAAAAAAAAAGATACAAGAAAGAGGGGGGCTGGAGAGACGCCCCAAAGATGCTTGCTGCACAAGCAAGAGAATCTGAGTTCAAATCCCTGGTAAAAGTGAGACATAACATTGCATGTAGGTAACCCCAGGACTGGGAGTCCAAACAGGCAGGCCTGTGTCTGTTGTATACTCATGTCAAGTCCTTTAATGGAAGTCCTGTAAACATCCAGGCCTTCCTTTGGTTCTCCTGTGGTATGTTCTCCCACTGCTGGCCTCCGTAAGCTCTGTATGCAGGTGGCAATACATCCATTCAGACACACAAATAAACGACTTAAAAATACACATAGAACTTCAAGCACAATGTGGAGCTGGTAGAGAGCCCAGAGTAATCTCCTTATTATGTAGGGGTCCGTGGTGGTTAACATTGAGAACTTGATAGAGTCTAGGATTACCTGAGAGAGTTTCTAGGTTGGGTAAACTGAGATAGGAAGATCCACTCTAACTGTAAACAGGAGCAGCCCACTGGCTCTAAACTGAGTGGAAGCAGCTGACCACTCTCTCTGCTCCTGAGCGTGGATACAGTGTGACCAGGTGCCTGGAGTTCAGCAGCCATGCCTCTCTACCTCGGTAGACCTACCTTCAAACTGTGAGCCAGAAGAAACCTGTCCTTTCTTATGTAGCTTCTTTTTTTTTCAGGTATTTTTGCCATAGAGGTGAGAAAAATAAGTAGAGCGTGTACTCTGAGATGCATGTGGTACCCATGTAAGTAGAGCGAGTACTTTGAGATGCATGTGGTACCCATGTAAGTAGAGCGAGTACTCTGAGATACACGTGGTACCCATGTAAGTAGAGCGAGTACTCTGAGATGCATGTGGTACTCATGTAAGTAGAGTGTGTACTCTGAGATGCATGTGGTACCCATGTAAGTAGAGCGTGTACTCTGAGATGCATGTGGTACCTACCCATGTAAGTAGAGTGTGTGCTCTGAGATGCATGTGGTACCCATGAGTCAGTGGGTGTGTTCTGTTTGTTGCCCCCGAGATCGAAGATGATTCCCTTAGACTGCCATCTAAACAGGGACAACAACAGCAGACTCAAGGAAGCACTCCATTTGGATGTGGTGGCACTCACCTGTCTTCCCAGCACTGCAGAGGCTGAGACAGGATAAGCTAGAGCTCTAGTCTAGCCTGGGCTATCTAGTGAGTTCACTAGTATGTATCTAGTATCTGGTAACTCAATGGTAGAGCTCTAAGTTAGAATGCATGATACTGATTTTATTTGACAGCACTGAAAAGTCCCAAGTAGCCCAGGCTAGCCTAAACATCACTATAAAATTGAAGGTAGCCTTGAGTTCTGATTCCATCTCCCAAGTGCTGGGATTCCAGATATGAATCACCATGTCTAACTTACTGTTTCTCTGTGCATCTGTATGTAATATATGCATGTGTGCACTTGCATGTATGTGGGTGCAGTGTCCTGTCCAGGTGCGTGTGGAGGTCAGAGGTCAATGTCAGCATCTTCTGCTATCACTGTCTACCTTTTGTTTTGGGGCTGGAGCTTAGTGATTCAGCTTCTAGATGGCCATCCAGCCTTGGGGTCCTGCAAAGTGCTTGCCTAGCATGTATGAAGCCCTGGGTCCCATCCCCAGCACCACAAAAACCAAGCTTGATGGCACTCTACCAACTGAACTGCATCCGCAGCTCTCAATAGGTTATAAGCCCACCGGTGAGCTATTGATTCTCATGCTAGGGGCTGAGTCTTCACTCTCAGCATCCAGAATTTTGCTGGAAAAGCCAAGGTGGCTTGGTGTGATGCTGAGCACCTAATCAGAGCGCCCAGGAGGCTGAGGCAGGAGGATCAGTCGAGACCATTGTATCAGTGACTTTTCTAGTGTTTAGATGAATGCCACGACAGAGGTTACTTACAGAAGGAAGAATTTAATTTATTTGCGCTTACAATTCCAGAGGGATATGAGTCCATCATGGTAGGAAGGGGCAGGCACAGTGGCTGTGGTGGTTTGGTTATGCTTGGTCCATGGGAATTGGCACTATTGGGAGGTGTGGCCTTGTTGGAGGAAGTATGTAGCTGTGTAGGCGGGCTTTGAGGTTTCCTAGTGCTCAAGCTCTGCCCAGTGCAGAAAGGACAGCCAGGTCCAGATGCTGCCCTGTCTCCCACGTGATGACAATGGACTGAACCTCTGAACTGTAAGCCAGCCCCAGTGAAATGCTGTCCTTTATAAACGTTGCCTTGGTCATGGTGTCTGTTCACAGCAATGGAACCCTAACTAAGACACTAGCTAAAATAGCAAGATAAAAGCTCTCCTTTTATCACATGTGCAGAACAGAGAGCAAACTGAAGGAGGCTCAAGTCTTTAAATTCTCACACCTCACCCCTAAACCCATTCTTCCTTCAACAAGGCTACACCTCTGGAACCTTCCAAACAGCACTGCCAACTAGGATCCAAGCATTCAAATGCCTCTGACTGTGGGGGCATCTCATTTAAACCACCACAGCCGTCCTGGGCTTAAATAATGAGTTCAAAGCCAGCCTGGGCTACATAGATGAGACTCTCTCAAAACACACACACACACACACACACACAGGCACACACACACACAGGCACACACACACATACAGACACACAGACACATACACACTCACACACAGACACACTCACACACACAGACACACACCAATACCCACATACACACAGACACACACCAATACCCACATACACACACACAGGCACACACACACACAGGCACACACACAGACAGACACACAGACACACACACAGACACACACACACTCACACACACAGACACATACACATTCACACACACAGACACACATACATATATACATACCCACATACACATACACACAGATACACACACAGACACACACACATTCACACACACAGATACACACACACACACACACACACACACACATACACACACACACACACACACACGCTAGGGATAGGGAGGTGGCTCAGCCAGAATCTGAGCCTGGATTCTTGGCCCCCAGATAAAAAAAGTTGAGTGTCTCTAAGTCCAGAGTTTGAGAGACAGAGAAAAATTCCTGGGGCTCAGTGGGCAGCCAGTCTAGCAGTCAGTGAACTCTAGGTTAAGTGAGTTAGTCAAAAACTAAGGAAGACTCCTGCTGTTAACTCTGGTCTACACACACACACACACACACACATACACACACGCGCGCACACATACACACATACACACACGCGCGCACACACACACACACATTTCCACACTCTGAGTTTCTTTTCTTTTCTTTTTCTTTTTTCTCTTTCTTTTTTCTTTTTGGTTTTTTTGAGACAGGGTTTCTCTGTGTAGCCCTGGCTATCCTGGAACTCACTCTGTAGACCAGGCTGGCCTCAAGCTCAAAGATCCACCTGTCTCTGCCTCCCAAGTGCTAGGATTAAAGGTGTGCGCCACCACTGCCCGGCACACTGAGTTTCAAAAGGAGCAAAACTGCTTCTTACTAGAAGAGGAAAACAGTGGGAATACATCTTTAATCCCAGGACTCAAGAGGGTGGGTTTCTGTGAGTTCAAGGCCAGCCTGGTCTACATATGGAGCCAGCTGAGGCTACATAGTAAGAAAGACCCTATTTAAAAAGAAAAAAAGAGGGAGGGCAGCACAACCCTGGTCTTGTGCTGTGGTTTAGGACCCCCAGACTCTACCACCTAGCAGACTGCAGTGTCTACAATGATTCTACAGTGATTTGATCATTCTTCTTCTTCCTCTTCCTCCTCTTCTTCCCTCCCTCCCTCCTTCTGTCTGTCTGTCTGTCTGTCTCTCTCTTTCTCTCTCTTTCTCTCTTTCTCCTGCCTCTCCCCTCTCTTTAATTTTTGTTTTTTTCAAAACAGGATCTCTCTGTGTAGCCCTGGCTGTCCTGGAATTCACTCTGAACTAAAGGTATGCGCCACCCCATCACCCCCACCCTACAATGGTTAGATTTCTAAGTGGCAGCTTGTAGACTCAGACAGGTGAGCAAAGCTTTCAAAGCCAAACATGGCCAGACGTCATGCTGGACTCTTGTCACTGCACCACTCAGGCAGTGAAGGCAGGAGGACCAGGAGTTCAAGGCCATCCTAAGCTACTTAGAAAGTTTGAGGCTAGCATGGGCCACATGAGCTCTGTCTGTCTCTTGGAGCAGGCTGAGAAGGCACAGGCCTGTGAGTCTAACACTTAGGAGGCTAAAGTAGATAGATGACGAGTTGGAGGCCAATCTGGGCTATAAAGCAAAACTCTGATCTGGAAAAGAAAAAAAAGTAAGGTCACATGCTGCCCTACCTGACAACCTGAGTTCAGCCTTCCATGGTGGAAGGGGAGGATTGACTCCTACAAGTTGTCCTCTGACACACACATCATAGGGTTTCTATTGCTGTGAGGAAACATGGTGACCAAAAGCAACTTGAGAAGGAAAGGATTTGATTCCTCTTAGAGCTTGTAGTCCATTATCCAAGAAAGCCAGGGCAGGAACTCAAAACAGGAACCTGGAGGCAGGAATGTCGTGAAGCAGAAGTGTTATTTTATAAAAACAAAAACCCCACTGATTTGGATTGGTGCTGAAAGTCCACTAGCTCAGAGAGGCAGAGAAAGCACCCAGTTGCCCTTCCCACTGCACCTACGTCCCAGTTGCCCTTCCCACTGCACCTACGTCCCAGAAGGAAAAAGTGCCCCTCTTCTTTCTCCACTACACTATCTTAAATACCCTTCAATTCAAAGACACTCCTTTCTCTTTCCCAGGTTTTCTTTTTCTTTTAAGATTTATGTATTTATCATGTATACAATGTTCTGCTTGCATGTATGCCTGCATACCAGAAGAGGGCATCAGATTCATTATGGATGGTTGCGAGCCACCAAGTGGTTGCTGGGAATTAAACTCAGGAGCTCTGGAAGAGCAGCCATTGTTCTTAACTACTGAGCCATCTCTTTAGCCCTCCTGGGTTTTCTTATGCCCACTCCCTGTCAGCTGGTTGCTTGCTCTGCCTTTTGACCTAGTTGACTTTATTTAGCTCTTGTTTAGAGAAAACTCTTGGATTTAAGGTGTGTGCCAGAGCTGAGCTACACCACAACAAGAAATAAGTTCTTCCAGCTCCCATTCTCGGAGTTCACAATGTGATGAAATCCCACAACACAGAGGCCATGAGGGAATGATGCTTATTGGCTTGTTCTTCATCACTTGCTCAGCCTGTCTTCTTATAGCCACCAGGTCAACCAGGGGTGGTCCTGTGCACAGTGAGCTAGGCCCTCCCACAGCAATCAATCAATATCTCACAGACCAGTCTTCTGATACGGCCTAGGTTGTGTCAAGTTGATATAAAGTTGGCCAGTACAGGCTGGAGAAATGGCTTAGAGGTTAAGAGCACTGGCTGCTCTTCCAGAAGTCCTGAGTTCAATTCCCAGCAACCTCATGGTGGCTCACAACCATCTGTGATAGGATCTGGTGTACTTTTCTGGCTGCAGGCATACATGCAGGCAGAACGATGTATACATAAATAAATCTTAAAAAAAAAAAAAAACTAGTCAGAGAACATGCATACAGTAACAATAATTCAAAATTTAAAAAAATTTGAGATAGATTTTTTTTCTCTACACAGCCCATGAAGACCCATGTTTGATCAATGGCATACATGAAAAAAGCTGAGTTCTACGTGGCTGGAGAGATGGCTGTTACAGAGTCCCTACCGCTCTTACAGAAGAGGTGAGTTAGCTTCCTAGCAGCCATGGTGAGAGGCTCACAATTGCCTGTGACTCCAGCTCCAGAAGAATCTAACTTGTCTGACTTCTGCCAGTACATGTGCGTGCACACACATATACATTTAATTAAAAATAAAATTGTATCGGGTGGTGGTAGGGTATGCCTTTAGTCCCAGCACTTGGGAGGCAGAATCAGGCAGCTCTCTGAGTTCAAGGTCAGCCTGGCCTACAAAGTGAGTTCCTGGACAGCCTAGGACTACACAGAGAGAGACCTTGTCTTGGGGGAAAAAGGAAAAAAAAAAAAAAAGAAAACCAACTAACCAACCAAAAAGTGTTGTGGTTGTGTGTCAAGTTGACAAGGGGTGAATTTGTAAAGGCTAATACTGGTGGTCAGTTTGACTATCTGCAATCAACTAAAACTTAACCAGCTGGCTACACCTGTGAGGGAATTTTTTTTCTTCAAGACTGAACTAGTTTCTCTGTGTAGCCCTGGGTTTCTTGGAACTCACTCTGTAGACCAGCTTGGCTTTGGCCTTACAGAGATCTGCTTGCCTCTGCTTCCTGAGTGCTGGGATTAAGGTCTTTTGCTGCCACCACTTGGCTCAGGAGGTATTTTGTTGATTGGATCATTTGAGGAGGGGAGGCCAATCCTAATCCTGGAATTAAAGGCATGCAGTACCACAACCCACCAGGTATGTTAAAATTTCTTGCGAAGTAGCACCTTGCCCATACACAAGGGATTGCTATGAACATTTGTCAACAGCCTATAGAATACGGAAGAGGAACAAGGAAGCAATGTTACTAACAGTTGCATATAAAAATAATACAATTGCATTTCCTAAAGTATAGTTGGTGGGAAGAAAAAAATTGATGTTTTGAAAACATTGTAATTATACTTATCTTTCTGTGCATATATGTTTGTGGGTATGCAAGTGCCCAGACCTGTGTGTGGAGGTCAGAGGGCAACTTTCAGAAGGTGGTTCTCTCCTTCCACTGTGTGGGTCTTGAGGATTAAATTTAGGTCATCTTAGTGAACATGGCAGCAAACACCTTTACCTGCTTAACCATCTCATGGGACCCCAAACAGAAACCTTAAAACCACATCAGAGACTAAGACACATTCACTTAGAGCAGTGGTCCTCCATATTCCCAATGCTGCGACCCTTTAATACAGTTCCTCATGCTGTGGTGACCCCCAACTACAAAATTTTCATTGCTATTTCATAACTGTAATTTTGCTACTGTTATGAATCGTCATGTAAATATCTCAATTTTCCGATGGTTCTAGGCAACCTCTGCCTTAGGGAGATCCTAGGATAGAAGGCTGATTTGGGAGTTAGAGGGATGGAGAGAGGGCCAGAGTCAGTTCTCACACTATCTTGCTCTGATATGCATCAGGCCAAGAGAATGAAACTAGATTAGACGTATCGTATCTACCTTTAAAAAAAGATTGTGTTCCTCAGGCAGAAAGAGCAGTGGTAATTAGATGGCATCTTGCCCTTGAACAAACTAGAACCTATTAAACCCCAAATTAACTTAATTTTTTATATTCATGCCTTTAGGTAAGGAGGCACAGGTCCCAGTCCTTCTGGGGACTGGAAAATCTGTCACATTAGTTTGGACTTGTTTCTACTTTTGCACCATTGGGGTAGTTAAGATTAGAGTTTCAGATCTTAGTAGGAACATGGGTTGGTAGGGCTTGGCAGTGCATTCCTGATATCCTGGAGGCAGGAGGATCAAAGTTTGAGGTCATCCTTGGCTACATAGCAAATTCAGGGCCAGCCTGTGCTACTTGAGGCCATCTCTAAACAAACACCCACACTCACGTATTGATTGATAATGTTTAGTTTGAGTGGTAGTCTAGAAAGAGGTTCCAAAGGCCTCTTAGGAACAACAGCACAAATGAACGAAGGGCTGAGGGTATCAGCCCCGCAGTAGTGGAGGTGAAGGGACAGCTTGTGGGAGTGGGTTGTCTTTCTACAGCGTTGGTCCCAGGGATCAAACTCGGATGGTCAGATTTTACCTGAGTGGATCCACACACAGGATCTTTTACTGGATAAGCTGTCTTGCAGGGCCCCAACTTGTATTTTGAGGCAGGATCCTTCATTGAACTGGACCTCCCTGATTGAGTTGGACTGACTGGCCAGCGAACTCAATCCTCCTGGCTGCACTTGGGTGCTGCTGTGTCTGCCTGTCAGTCCTTGTGTGTTCTGTGGCGAGCACTTTACCAATGAGCCAGCTCACAAAATGTTTGTTTCCAATGGGAAAAGGGGCTGAGGATGTGGATCAGTAGATAGGGAGCTTGCCTGGCATGTAGGAGCTCAAGGGTTTGGTTCACAAAATCAGACTTCATGATGTGCTCTCGTATTTCACACACTCAAGAGGTAGAGGCAGGAGGATTAATAGTTTAAGGTAATCCTTAGCTACATACTGCGTTCTAGAGACATCCCGGAGGCAGGAGGATCAAAGTCTGGGCTACATGAGATCTTGTCCTAAAGACAAATGGGCTGGGGAGGGTCAATAAGGTGTTTGCCTTGCAAGAATAAGGATCTGAGCTGGATTCCAAGCACCTGTAGTCAGCACTGGGTGTGGCATCCCACATCTGTAATCCTAGTGTTGGGAGGGTGAGGTAGGATGTTTGAGGCTTGCTGGCCAGTTCAGGTGAATCACTAAGTTTCAGTTTCAGTGAGAAATCGTCTCAGAATTGAGGTGGGGAATGATTGGGAAAGATACACAATAATGTCTGACTGTATCTTCCAGATGTGTGTACACATGTGCTCAGGCGGCACACAGAAATGAACACATGACAATCAAAGCATGGAGGACAGTCTCCTCTTTGAAGCAGGGCATGGCAGAACACTGTTAGGACTCTCTCCAGCTAACAGATCAGCAAGGGCTCCTAGTTATGAACAGAGGAAATGACTTTCAGTAGCCTTCAAGACGCACACTTATGACTCAGAGGTTGGGATAATCAGGTGAAGAAAGGTCCAGACTTCTAGGCAGGTTTTCTTAAAGAAAGAGGTGGAGAAATCCAAGACTCCTGGGTGAAGAACTGTAGGGGCGTGAACCCAGGAGGAAGGAAAAGCACCCGTGAACTGAGGCAGGAGAGAGGAGGTGTGGGCCCAGGGTAGGGGTGCAGGAATGGGTAAAGGTGAAGAAGGGAGGAATGAGAAAGAAGGTATGGCTGAGGATACAGAGAGAGAGAAAATGATGGAGAGGCAAGGAGGGAAGGGGCGAGGTGCAGGGAGAGGGAAAGAGGGAAGCCTGTGAAGAGGGAGAGCTAGAAAAAATAAGAAAGAAATTGAGGTAGGTGTGTGTGTATATATATGTGTGTGTGTCAGAGAGAGAGAGAGAGAGAGAGAGAGAGAGAGAGAGAGAGAGAGAGGGAGAGAGAGGGAGAGAAGGTTAACCTAGTTTTGCTTAACCCCAGCCGACCTTTTTCCTGGTGGCATAGGGCTCCCTGATTCATGGAGGTTCATTGGCCAGTAAGTCCAAGGGATGCTTCTGTCTTTGCTTCCCCGGGGCTGGGATCACTCAAATTCACCAGCACACCTGGACCTTGGAGCTGGAGAGATGCTGAACAGTTAAGCACACATGCTGCTCTTCCAGAAGACCTAAGTTCAGTTCCCAGCACCCACATGGCGGCTCACAATCACCTGTTCCAGATCCAGCGCCTCCTGATACACACACACACACACACACACACACACACAAGAAACACTCATATACAGATATACATATACATATACAGATAGAAATATCGAAAAAGCCTCACAAAACTTAGCTTCTTGTGCTTGTACGACGAACCCTTACCAATGGAGCTATTCTCCGAATACTAATCTTAAATGGATATATTTCCACCTAGGGTCTCACTCTCAGTGACACCTACTTAGAAATGGAAGCAGAGTTAGAGTCTGGATTAATCGTTGTCCATACACAATTCTATTCTTAACATATTTTCCCTCCGTTATTCAAAAGTCTGGGCTACCCAGGTTCATAAAACCAAACTGCCTAGGACAAGTACAAGCCTGAAATCCCTGCACTCAGGAGGCTGAGTAGGGGGATCACAGTTTCGAGGTCTACCTTAGCTACAGATGAGACCCTGGTGGTCAAACGTTGTGGGTAGCTGGTTCTAAGGAAGGTACAGAAAGCCACCACAAGAATCTGCCCACGAAATAAATTACGTTCGGGTCAGATGTGAGTTTGGTAAATATACGCGGCCTTTTCAAGAACATCTTCTTTCCTCTCTAGAAAGCGTTACCATAGAGATTGGTTTGCTTGCTGGGGAAAGGCAAGGCTTTTACTTTTTATCTGCCTGACTCTCGGGAGTTTGGGGGTGGGTTCCTCGGAAGTCGGAATCACAAACCCTATGCATACTTCTCTGGGTTAGTTCAACTGCCTGCAGGTCCCTAACCGCAAAACCACCAACTCTCCATTTACATCCTTCATCTTGTTTAGCTGGTCCATAGCAGCACTTCCTGCGAGTCTAGTCACTTTGTCAATGGAATACACCAGTTGCACAGGGCACATCCGACACTCGATCCTTGCGGGAAGTCTTCCCTTGGAACTTGCAGGATCTAATTGCTATTTCCTCAAGAACGATAGCGTGTGCCCATGCGCGCACGCGCGCACGGTTCTTGGGGGTTTCACGCAACGCCCTGGCTTCGATCAGAGGCCTTGAAAAGTCCGACCCTGAAGATACAATCGGTTCCCCAAATGGTCGCACAAGCAAATCAGTTGGTTCTGAGATTATGACTGGGAACCAGCTCTGGCCGCGCCGCTTGTGTGTGCATGTGTCTAAGTGTGTGGGGCGGTGGTGGCCGTGGCGTCTGTTTCCAGGCTCCCCGCCGGCTGCAGGATCCTTGCAGCTCCCTAGACCCCGTTGCGCGCGCCCAGGACAAGCGCGGTCGGCGCAGCGTCGTGCTCGGGCGCGCGCACGTACGCACGCACGCAAGCGCGAGGCCGCGCAGGGCCGGGCCGGCACGGCGGCGGGCGCGCGCAGCTCGGGAGGCGGCGGCGGAAGCGGCGAGGGCGGCGGGCGTTCGGCTGCGAGCGCGGCGGCTCCGGGCTGGGCCAGCCAGGGGCGGCTCCTGGCGGCAGCGCGGCTGAGCGCTCGGTTCTACGGTTCCAGCCGTGGTCTCCGTCCCAACGCCTGCGCCGCGCACTCGGCGTCCCGGCTCGGACCCCGGCGCCCAGCCCGTGGCCGTAACCTTGAGGCGGCGGCGGGGCCGGGCCGGGCCGGGCTGGGGGGCGGCGGCACTGGATCCGAGGCCGGCGGGCCGCTGGCGGGAGATGTCGAACCCCGGGACCCGTAGGAACGGCTCCAGCATCAAGATCCGTCTGACAGGTAAGCACGACGGGGCCGCGGCCCTCGCGCCCCTAGGCGGTCCCGGGGACCCTGCGGGCTCCCGCCCCGCCCCCCCGCACCGGCCGTTGTCCCGGGACCGCTGCACCCCCTACGGCGTGCGCCCCTCGCTCGCGCTCCCGGCCCCGCCCCCCGGGGGCTCTGCAGGCGCCGCCCCTGCCGCCCGGTCCCCTCCCTCTGCATAAGGCCCCGCCCCCAGGCAAGCAGGACACGCCCCGCTGCGGCAGCCCCGCCTCCCTCTGCATCAAGCCACGCCTCGCTGATCTGCAGACTCGCCCCCTTCCTTAACTAGGCTGAGGCCTCGACTCTTCTGCAGACTCCCCCCAATCCCCTCACAGGCTCCACCCCTTGACTACTTTGTAGCTTTGGAGCCCCGGCCTATGGCTCCTCCCTCTGCATCATTCCCCGCCTCCTGCTTGCTTTGCAGGCCCAGGCAGTTGGCTTTTTCTGCACTGAGCCAGGCTTGCTGTTCATCCGTCTATCACAGATTCTACCCCTCTTGCTGATCCTCTTGGCCCCGCCTCTGGCTCCTACCTCTTCAGGTTCTCTCCAACTCTTCACCACCACCCCCCTCCCCGACCTCCGCCCACTACTCTCTGTGCCCACACAAATGGACCATGTCCCCTAGTTGCTTCCCTCTGCCCCTAACCTTGTCCTTCTGGATCAGGTCCCGCCCCCTAGCTGCTCCTTTACAGGATCATCTCCTGGCTTTCGTTTCTGCCCCACACCTACCCTAGGCTGCATATAGGTACCGCCCCTCGGGACCCTCCATCGCTGCCTAGTGCTCCTCTCTTGACACCGCTCCCAGCACCCTCTAATCCACCCTCTAATCCACACCTACCCCCTCCCTGCTTTTCTCCAGGCCTTGTACACAGCCACACACCTACTTTACAACTTCATGTAGATCCTGCCCCCTCGCTGCACCTCCACTGCTCTTTCCACCCCCACCTCACATTTTCATCATCCATCTCTTCTCCCTCACCATCCTCCTACCTGCTGTCTCCCTCTAGTCCCACCCCTCACTACCCTCCCACCTGCCCCTTCCCTCTTTCCCTTGCAGCTTCTCATCACTTCCTCTCCTTTCTTCTCACCCTCTCCCATGACCTGTTGTGCGCCTTCTCACTTCTCCCTCCGGGTACCTTAGAATCACCCCACCCTCTACTCGTCTGCTTTGCTTCTGTTTTCTCTCCTCTCCCCCACCTCTTCTCCATCTCTCTAGTTTCCCCCTCTCCTCTTGGCTCCGCCCCCTCTACTGTGCCGCCTCCAGCCCCGCCCTCGTCCGTGCCTGATCCCGCCCTCACTTATCTTTCAGTCCCGCCCACTCGCTTCTGTCTTACAGCCTCCACCCTTCAGTTGCAAATTCCTCAATCCTGTCTGGAACCAAATGTCTGTCTCCCAGTCTTGTTCTCACTTCCCCCACCTCATCAGTGGTCCAGACCTCTCCAGTCTAGTCCACTTCCGTTCTCCCTGAAGCCAGGCCACTTAGTACTCCCAGAGTCTGAGTCTTTGTTTCCTCCGTCCTCTGCAGTGCCTTCACCCCCTTGCCACATCCTTGAGTCCCCTCTCCCCACAAGCTGAGCTGTGGCAGCTGCTCCAGTGCAGGCTCCTTGCTCCTCTCACTGTTCAGAGGAATGTTCAGGTTTCCTAGGTGCTCTGAAGTGCCACCTTCAAAGATGAGCGCAAAGCTTGCTGTGGGTCTGACAGCAACAGGGTAGTTTGCATGCAGGCTAGAGGCAAGCTCTCTGTCATAGCTGCCCCTCTCCGTGGGTCCAAAGTCTGGACCACTGGCCTCAGCTTGCTCTTCCTTTCTCCCTCTCCTCTCCCTGCAGACCTTACCAGTTTGAATCCATCCCTAAGGCTGCATGCATGGCAGGGTTGGCGGAGGGCCTGCTTTGGGGCTTTCCAGCTCAGAAGAGGAAATACATCATTAAGTCTGAGGCCTTGCAGGGATTTCTCTGGATTTCTCTGTTCTAAGGCAGGGTGGTCGGGACTAAGGCTTCTGCTTGTCCTTTCAGGCTGAGCCTTAGGGTAAGGCCTGGGATCATGGCGGAAATTCTGGGAAAGTTTGTTCTGTTTAGGAAAGATTGATACTTTTTCTCTGAAGATATCTGGGCAGATAACAGAGTTTGAACTAGAATCCAGACTCTGGTCATATTGGACATCTTTGCCTCTGGACAGAGACTGGAGGAGACTTGCTCAGTGGGTGCCTTGGTGTGTCTCTCTGTATTAGTTAGGAAGTTAGGTTCTTTGACAGTCATCCTTGAGAAAGTTTGCTCACTGACACTGGACTCTGGCTTTAGTTATAATCCAGATTGGTTTCAGCCTTCCTGTTAAAGTGACTTGTCTTGGGGAGTTTTAGTAGAAATGAGATCAGTGGCTTAATTGTGGAATTTGTGGCAGGTCTCTATTAACAGATCCTAGTCAGCTGGTAAAAGGGTGGCCTTCATGGGTTAATTTTGGTATTGCAAAAAGCGTCAGAGTTTTGGGTGGCTTTTGATGGGGAAGGACTAGGGATGGGTGTTATAACTCCTGGTCTGAGAGCACCTGTGAGCGTGACGGTAGGATTGGGGGTTGGCGGTTAGTGTGCCTATGTGATGACAATCATGAAAATCTTGGAACCAGCCATTTTATTGAAGATGAGGTAGGCTTGCCTTCATGTCTCTGCTGTTACAGAAAGTGAGGGTGGTTGGGTAGCAGTCTCTCCAGAGATAAATACTGTCATGGAGTCTCAGTATTTATTTATGAATTTGTATTTGGGGAAAGATGACTTTTAAGAATGAGAGCTGTTGGAGTTGAGGAGCTGGCTTGGTCAGGAGCATGTTTGCCCAGCAAGCATGAGACCTGAGCTGGAACCCAGCACCCACTTAAAAACTGAACATGGCTGGCAGGGAGCCTCACCTGATCAGCACGACCCAGGTCCTGGGAAGAGACCTTATCTGAAGGAAAACCAAGGTGGAGGCTCCTGAGGTTGACCCTCTGGTTTGTGTGTACATGGATACAGACAAACCAGAACCGGCACACCAACCGGAATACATAGAATAAAAACCAGGATGGCTGTTTGTTACCTTGCTGTTGAAAACCACACAGCCCAAAGACGTTGAAGATACTGGAGTGGTATCAAGTGTTAAGAACTTTGTGGTTTACAGTTGATGGCCTTTGGGGAGCAGAGCCTGTTAAATCAGGGCACCCTGGTCAGGCTAGCAGTTGCATGATGTACAGCCGGGGTCTCTTGACTGTACAGGATCTTAGTTTCCTCCTTTGAGTGAGATTTCGCCTATTATAAACATCTTTGATCTCCAACGATCCATCAGCGTGGTTACCTACTTACTTCATGTTACTGTTGGCCTGTGTGTGTGCTTTCTGTTCTCAACCCTGAGACTCAGAAATTTGTGTTAAAGGGTAGCACTTTTGTTTAATGTGTGTCAAGCCTTAACTTGGTACATTAGTGTTATATTTATGCTTTCTTTTTCTTCCCATGGACCCCTCCCCCTTATTAACTTGTTGAATAATATGCCAAAGTACTTTGGGAAACTGCTCTGTGCAGTAGAAAAGAGTGTTTAGTTTCTGTATTTGAATTATATACTTTTAATGACTGTCTTCGTGGTATTCCATAGAAAGGGTTTCATGAGGTTTAGAGTCAATGTGTGCAAAATCTAGTAGTCCTGTTAGAGAGCATTATCTTGTAGACATCTTTAGAGTTCTCTGGAGAGTGCATCCTTTTTGGAATTTGAATTTCAAATTCAGCAGGAGTTGTGGTCCACAGATCACCCCGGGCTCTGTGGTCATGCTGCTCTTCAGAAAACTCAGATTTGTCTCTACCTCTAAGCAGTTAGTTGAGGTTCCAAATGCCGCAGTTTTTTGGGATCTGTTTTTATCTTTTTAAAACATTCTTTTTTTCTTTTTAGATTAGCTTCATGTGTGTGAATATTTTGCCTGCATGTATGTGTGTGCTCCATATTTGTACCTGGATCCCTTGAAGGTCAGAATAGGATATCAGTTCCTCTGGGCCTGGAGTTAACAGTTTCGAGCTACTATGATGTGGGTTCTGGGAATCCACCCTGGAGCCTTTGCCAAGAGGAGCAAGTGCCTGTAACCACTGAGCGCAGCCATCTCTGCAGTCCTGCTTTTATACCTAGAGTTCACTTGGACCTTCTTGTGTTTTCTTGCCTTTTGGAGCCAAGACTGTGTCCCATGAAGAGCAATTCTAGTTGCAAGTAGAGGAAGGAAAGAGACCTGGCTTACAAGATGGCGTAGGTGTGCAGCAAGGTCTTGCTTGCACTAAACCATTTGCATGATATGAACCAGAGTGAGATAGTTGTAGTCATAGTTGCTAGTACTTTCAATTTAGCCAGTCACAAACCAGGCACAATGGGCCTAATTGATTCAAAGTAGTTCTTTGAAAGATTCAGAGAGAGACTAAGGGAACTAACTGTTAGGAGTGCTGACTGTTTGCTCCTGTGGAGAACCTGAGACCGGCAGAGAGAACCTGAGACCAGCAGAGAGAACCTGAGCCCTGCAGAACTTTAGTTTGACCACTGTACTATGGTTAGAGATGATGTGGTAGCTTGAGAGAGCGTCTGACAGCTTATAGCCACCACCTGCTCACTTCCAAGTACACTTTCCTTAGTGTCCTCCTCAAACCCAGGAAGATATGCATGCAGGCAGCCTTCCATGTACTTTGTTCCTGTCTGTATTTTTAAGTAGTTGTGAATCTACACCAAACTAGATTTTCCCCTCTTGGTGGGTGGGTTCATGTGGTGTGTGCAGAAGTGTGTGTGGAGGGCAGGAGCAACATCTGGTGTTTTCTTCAGTCTCCACTCTGTTTTTTTAAGACTGGATCTCTCACTGGACCTGGAGCTTACTGATTCCACTAGACTTGCTGGCCAGCTCAGGATCCCTGGTTTCTGCTCACCTCCCATCCCTTTCTGGGGCCCAGATGGGAGAGCAGAGCCCTTAGTTAAGTAGAAGTTTTAAATTCTTATGTGTGTGCTCACTTGTGTGTATATGTGAGAGGACAGACAGGCATATCTCTGGGATTTTACCTCTCGTGTGAATTTTCACGATTTGTGGTAGGTGGGGTCCTGGAGGCTGTACTCACTCAGTAGTTTCCTAAGGACTGGAAAGGATCACCAGCACTGCACTGCCTCAGCGTTAGCAGATTACTAGTTAACTCTCAGCGGACTAGGCAGACCTGTGTAATACACTTGTGGCCCTGAGTAAAGGTAAAATAGCCAAAGTATGGCCCAGTTCCCACCACAATAGAACATCTATCTTCACAATGCTCTTGGTTTTCTGGCTCAGGATTCTTAAGTGGGTAATGTGTTTTTTGTAATTTTAAGACAATGTTGAAAGTTAAAGTTTTGTTTTGTTTTTGTTTTTGTTTTTGGGGGGCGGGGAGGGTAGCCCTGTGTAGTGGAACTCACTCTATGGACCAGGCTAGCCTTAAACTCAGAGATCTGCCTACCTCTGCTGGGATCAAAGGCGTGTGCCACTACTGCCCAGCTAAAGTTAAATTATTTTAAACAAATGTAGAATTTTAAAAAAAAAAATCCATTTTCATTACTGAACTGTTTACACACTGGCTAGTCGGTGGTTTTGTAGGTGAGTTTTATGTGGGGAAGCCACAACTTACACTTGCTTGTAGCCCTGGTGTTCTTCCCTCTTCCTTGCTCTCTCCCTGATGGAAGGTTCCTGTGGACAGTTGACTTAAAGGAGAGCCTGAAGGAAGTGTCTCAAAACCTAACAGAGTGCAGCCCCTTAGATTTGGGCATCTTCTTTCTCAAATGCTAGAATTACTATTGTGGATCCAGACCAGATCTAACCCAATTAGATATTTGAATGAGATGAAATACTTCTACATTCCTGGGTTAACAGGAGTGGGTGGAAGCTGTTTATTGTTTTAAAACAAGGCTTAAGTGATGGGAGGTTGCTGGAGCTGGTGCTATACCCCATCTGTAATTCCAGCTGTGGGCACCTCCATTGCAGCTGAAAGTAAGTGTAATTGGCTGAGGAATGTCGCTGCATCAAGTATCACCAGGCAGAAAGCCAGGCTGCTGGCTGATGCAGTTCTGAAGATTTAAGCTCGCAAATCAAACTTGGATGTTGCCCTAGGGAGCAGAACGTAGGGCTGCTTTGGCTGGGGTCTGTCTGTGGACCATCTCTGGAGGCGATGGTACTCTCTAGTGCTGTAGTCAGTGACTTAGGAATCAGGTGTGAATCAGTTTTCCAGGAAGCACTTAGGTGAAGGAGGGGGATGTGTAGAGTTAGCATCTTGCCATGACTTGTGTTTTCATATCTGAGAAGGGAGACGTCTCACTTTTCATACCACTCAAAGCCTGACCAGAGTGGGTTATTGTGATTTATTTATAGTATAGGTAGGGTAATGTAAACACAGGGCTATAGGTGGCTGTTACGTTACATACACCCCCCCCTTCCTCCCTCCCTTCCTGTCTCAAGTAGTCTGGTAGGGTAGAGTGGTACAGCTTTCTCTTCATCAGAGCAGGGCTTATAACTTTGTCCTTATTGCACGTGACTTCGTGGTCTGAGGAGGGGCTAGGGTGTGTAGTGTATAGAGGGGTCACTGAGGGACGGGGCTCTGTTGGTGTCTCGTCCATGCTGGGGTAAAACTTAATAGTGTGGCTGCTTTGGGCTCAGCCATGCTCCTGTAACTAAACCCCACACTCATAAGTGAGCCCAGTAAACTCATTGATTCCTCAAGAGGCACTTTGGTTGTCAGGGGTGGGGGTGTCTTTGTGTCTGCTGGGAAGGAGGAGTTCTCTGATGGCCCGGAACTCATTATGCAGCTGAGAGTAGCTTTAATGTCTCAGTGCTGGCTTCTCAGCTACAGGGACAACCTGCCATTCTGATCTATTCAGGGCTGGGCATCAGACCCAGGGCTTCAGGCATGCCAGGCAGGCCCTCCATCTGCTGAGCTAGATTCCTGCCTCTTTCATTTCTTTGTGTGTTGCTGTGGTTGGCCCAGGGCCCCACTGCACTAAGCTGCATCTTTACCCAGCTGCTAGTCCTCACACCTACATAACCAACTAGACCATGGTTCTTGACCTTCTAATGCTGGAACCCTGGAATACAGTTTCTCATGTTATAGTAAACACCCCCAACCATAAAATTATTTTCATTCCTACTTCAAAACTATAATTTTGCCACTGTTATGAATCATAATGTAAATATCTGATATGCAGGACATCTGATATGTGACCCCTGTGAAAGGGTTGTGCACCCCCCTCCCCTCAAGTTGAGAAGCACTGAAATAGACAGTAAAGGCAATGCTGCACTTTTGAGACTGAAGACAGTCTATGGAGCTGATCAGTAAACATGGAAAACAATATTCACACACAAACACTTGATTCGTCTTCTATGTATTCAGAAAGTTTGCTGGCATAATAGTGCTGATGAGTCCAAATGAGCAGCTCTGTGTATGTGTTGGGGTGTGTGTGGGGTGGCTGAGAGTGTTGTGTCCTGTTTTATCACTGTCCACTTTACATTCTTGAGACAATGTCTCTCCACTTAGCCAGTAGCTTAGTAGGTGGCTTGCCAATGCCATTGGTCTTCCTGTCCCCACCCTCCACAGTCCAGGGGTTACATGTGCTTGTGTGGCCATGCCTAGCTTTTTGTGTCCATTCTGGATTCTCATGCATGCATGCTCAGTGTATTCACTGAGCCATCTCCCCAGCCCCAGCATCATCGTTAGTGTGAAGCCTTGGACATATGATCAGGAACAATTAGTTCAGTGGCGGATTTGATCATGGTTGTAGTTAGCTGGAGAAGGATGTGAGAGAGTGGGAACTGAGGCAGCTGTTACTTGTAGGTTGAGTGTTCGTTGTGTTTGGATACAGGTTTCCTGTAGCCAAGGATGACCTTGAACTCTTGGTGGGGAGCCTCCATTTCCCACCGATGGGATTTTACAAGCATGATGGGTTTATGTTTTTTTAAAAAAATCTAAAACTCAATTACAAGTAGTGCAGACTGTTAATAAAGTAGCGGGTGGACAGTGTTTCTCTGGTAAAAACTATGAGGTGAATATGCAGTTGGGAAGGCCTGTGACCTGTGTGAGGTGTGTTCAGAGCCAGTGAGGGAAGGGGCAGGAATGGGGCTCTTGGGGACATGATGGATAGGAATGGGGCACGCAGGGACATGATGGACAGGCCACAGGAAAGAGAAGATGGTGGATTACAACCTGGAAAATGGCTCTCTGCTTTGTTGTTCCTACAGCGTCTTCTATCCTCTCATCATTCCTTCCTTCCTCATCTTTCTCCATCCTTTCTCCTCCACACAGCAGCCTCACTTCTTCTTGTAACACTGGATGTCCTAGAACTCACTCTGTAGACCAGGCTGGCCTCAAACTCATAGAGATCCCCTCCACGATCTACCTCCTGCATGCTGGGATTAAAGGCGTGGGCCATCATGCTTGGCCCAAATGTATTTTAAAGATTACAGTAGCGTCCCAGTGTGTACCTATATTTTGGGATGTTTCCTCACCAAGCAGTATCCTGGAAACTGTGCAGAACAGAACATTTGGAGCATCTGTCTTTTGCTTGGGATAAACTTCTCTTTTTGAATGTTTATACTTGTCACTGAGGTACCCTCCCTCTGACCTTGCTCTGTCTTGCTACAGCACACCTCAGTGTTTGCTCCAGACTCAATGCAAGCTCCCTCATGTAGCTCACGAGCGATTTGAGAACCTGGGATGGATCTTAATTCTGAACTCTCCTCTTGTTTGTATCATTTATTTATTCAGGGAGATCTCTGACTTAGTTCTGTGAAATACTCTGCATTCCCGTCTGAGGTGCTAGGTGTGAAGTGTTAGAAGTATTTTTAAATTAGTGTCAGTGTATGCTGTGCTGAACCTGAAGAGTTTGTTTTACCTTTATTTAGTGTGGGGGCAGTGAGGTTGTGGACATACATGTGGAGGTCAGAGAACACCTTTGGAAGTCAGTTCTCTCTTTGTACATGTGGTCCTAGAGATTGAACTCAGAGCCTTAGGTATGACAACAGGTGTCTTTACCCACTGCATCGGCTTGCTGGCCAGAAGGTTTTGTTTATTTGAATTTGTGAGGTGCCTAAGATAATTTTAATATCTGAGTCCATAAAAGCAGAGAAAGTGGTAGCTCTTGTGACTTCGTTTTTACTTCTTAGACCTTTGGGATAAAATCCAAAGCTGTGCTCATTTGCACTTCTGCATCTGTTATGGTTTTGCCACAAGAGTGCAAGATGGCACTTGTTGCTGAGATTCCTGCTTCAGGTCCAGTCCACCACCTCAGGGTGTCTCATAGTTTCTAGGGAGCTGCAGACAGCACCACACTGGAGCCTAGCTTACACAGAGCTTTTTTCTGTGTGCACTTTTATTTCTAGGTTAAAAAATAGCATGCGATTTATTTTATTCCCTGGAAGCACATTGTACCAGAGAGAAAAAGGATGTTCTCCCATCCTAAGTGAGGAGTGGCCTCCTGTGAGGATGCTGGATACAAGGAGATACACTTAATTGCAGTGTGTGGTGCTAATCAGAGTACTTATTGGTCATGTATAGAAAAGGGCTGTATTTAATCAATGTAACTCCTCTTAAGTCTTAGAGAAGATGACCTTCATTTAGAAATTTATTGCATGAAAGTCAAAGGACACTTGGGCTGTCAGTTCTTTGTTCCCGAGTCCGTATGTGTTCTGGGGATTGGACTCACATTGTCCGCTTTGGTAGCATGAACCTTTATTGACTTAGCAGCTTGCCAGCCCAATACTTATGAACCTAAATGGTCTTCATTATTTTTTAGAAGTCCTTTTTTCTCCCTGCAGTTGTGCAAGATTGGAAATTTAATGTAGATGCTTGTTATTTGTTTATTTCTTTGGTTTTGTGTAGACTTTTTCTATTTAGTCTAGACTGGCCTTGAACTTAAACCCTCTTGTTTCAACTACCTGAGTGCTTGGAGTACAGGTGTATGCCGTCATGTGTGATTCTTACTATGTTTTAAGTGTAACATGGCTCGAAGGTATTGATTTGTCTGTTTATTTATTTTGTGGTTAGAATTCATCCTAAAGTCTTGAGCATGCTAGACAAGTGCTCTACCACTGAGCCACACCCCAGCCCCTCACTGAGGAATTCTAGGCAGGGGCTCTACCACTGAGCCACACCCCCAGCCCCTCACTGGGGGATTCTAGGCAGGGGCTCTACCACTGAGCCACACCCCAGCCCCTCACTGGGGGATTCTAGGCAAGCACTCTGCTATTAAGCTATATCCCTAGTCCTCAAAGGGTCTTTTTGATTCTCTTTTGCTCACAAAAGGAATCAAGCCTCCTTCTGCATTCTTTATCTCATTAAATTTCCCAGTTGCACTCATCCAGATCATCTTCCATACCTGATTTATCCCTGGGGCCTCTGTCTCTGGTGCTGATGTAAATCTGTGCTCTACCCTCTCCTCGCACCCCCAGCCTAGTTAAAGTTGGATCATCTTTTGCTTGCACAGCTGCACTTTTCCCTGTCTAATATAGATGCTCTCCAGTCACTAACTCCATTAACTACCATGTAACTTACCTTCACTGTGTCAAAGATAGGGTATGGCAGTACCTGCCTGTAGTTCCAGCACACAAGACATGCAGGCAGGAGAACCACCAATTTCAGACTAGTTGGGCCATATAGTAAGACTTTTTAAAACAAAACAAAGCAGGCTGGCAGTGGTGGCACATGCCTTTAATCTCAGCACTTGGGAGACAGAAGCAGGTGGATTTCTGAGTTCAAGGCCAGCCTGCTCTACAGAGTGAGTTCCAGGACAGCCAGGGCTACACAGAGAAAACCAGTCTTGAAACCCCTCCCCTCAAAAAAAAAAAAAGGCTCGGGCTGGTGAGATGGCTCAGCGGGTAAGAGCACTGACTGCTCTTCTGAAGGTCCAGAGTTCGGATCCCAGCAACCACATGGTGACTCGCAACCACATGGTGACTCACAACCACCGGTAATGAGATCGGATGCCTTCTCCTGGTGCGTCTGAAGACAGCTGCAGTAAATTATGCCTGAGGAATTGGGGCCGAAGCCAGTGGGGCAGGCAGAGATCAACAGCAGCCACACACATGATGGCTCACGGGCATTTGTACAGCTACATAAAATAAATTAAATAAATCAAAAAAAAAAATTCCAAAGTAATTTTAAAAAAAGTCTTCTTTAAAAAAAAAAAAGGCTCAAGAAAGGGGGTGTGGGGAAGGAGGTAATAAACGTTCTTGCTCCCGCTGTTTTAGAGCAGAACTGGATGGAGAAGGGCTGCTGGCTTCGCCTGTTCTGCTTTTTGCCCTTGCTTCCCTGTCCCCTCCTATAGTAGGTCTGCTGAGGCTGGTCAGTGGTCTGTGTCACTGTGAGGTGGAACTCTCCATAGCCTGATGACTTAGTGGTGGCCAGAAACAAGCTGGATCACATCCAGGGCAGCCGCACAGGACAGTATGTCCCATACCAAGGAAGCCAGACTGAAGACTTTCATTTGAGACTTGATTGTGCCAAGTAGGCACTGGGAGCAGAAGTCTCCTGAGTTGGGCTCTCTTCTTCTGTGTGTTGAACTGGCCCTTTCCTAAAGAAGAGAGCAGCTCTAGTGTGTTTGTGTGTTGATGTAGGTATTTTATTTATTTGGTGTGTTTGGTTTAGTGCTTATGTGTGTTTATGTATGCATGTACGTATGAATATGTGTGGAGGTCTTCCTGACAGTTCTTTACAAACCCAGAGTTCACCATCAGCTAGCCAGCTTGCCCCAGGATCCTGTCTCAGCCGCCCAAGCCCCTGTATTACAGGCAACAACTACTCCTGCCTACCTCTGTAAGTGGGTTCTGGGAATCCAAACTCCGGTTCCCATGCTCACGGGGAAGCTGCTTTATCCCCTGAGCCTGCTCCCCAGCCCCGTGTTTGTGTGTTTCAATCTGAACATGGCTGTGTAGATCAGTGGCTCTCCAGCAAGGATGTGTGCCTTCTCAAGAGCCCTACAAGGTGCTTGCACACATTTCTATCTGTCGTGACTTTGTGCATGCCATTGGTGTGTAGTGGGTGAAAGCAGCTGCTCAGTGGCCCCTTTGCAGACCCCACAATCTGAAAATTCAGTTCAGTGATGTGAGCAGTGATGGAGAAACCTGGGTGTCTGTTGAGAAACACGGTGGTTGTGTGAATGTGGAGACTGGTCACTGTGAATCCTTGTCTTCAAGCACAGACATAATAGAAAATTACTTTGTGGTTGGCAATGCTAAATAAGAGCAGGCAGTAGAAGGAAGCAGTGGGTACTCCCTGCTGCAGTGGCCCCAGACTGTGCTTTTCAGCTTTTGTCCCCTCAGCCCCTAGATTGTCACAGTCTGGGGAGCAGCCTGGTTTTGAACTCCATATTCACAGACTTGCATTGAGTCTTCTCTTCTCTGGCTTCTACAGGTCAGGGTCACGTGTGTATGAGATTTGTGCACATGATGTGCTTGTGGATCCCCTGTCCTTTTTGTTGTTCAGTACCTGTAACATCACTGTATCGTAAGGGAGGACAATTCTGTGCCTGTGTGTGAGAGAGTGTGTGTGTGTGTGTGTGTGTGTGTGTGTGTGTGTGCGCACGCGTGCGTGCTTGCATGTGTATGCGTAGGCCAGAGAACCATCTTGTGTTGTGGAGATGCCATCTTGTACTTTGAGACAGGGTCTCTCAGTACATTCTGTGCCCTTCTTTGCTGTCAGCTCCCAGCCCGCCTCTGAAGCACAGGGGGTCTCTTCCAACAAAGATTCCCTCTTCTCTCTCTCTCTCCTAGGTCCTTCCTGACTGCTGTGAGAAGTGACACACTTCCAGCAGGATACTGCCTCACTCTGTATCCCATAGTACTCCTGTTGCCGTTGGTGGCTGCAGGGCCACAGTCTGATTGTTTTTCAGTTAAATTCTCTGGTAGGGTTAGGGGCTGTGGTTAACTTCACCTTGCTTCCATTCTTCAGCTAAGGTTTGCTTCTGTCCTGCTTTTCATTTATAAGGTATGATTTTTTTCCAGTTATTTTTCAAAAGCAGGGTACTTTCAGATTTAAGCAACAGAAAACCTAGCTTAAATTGGCTCAATAGGGATACTTGAGACTTTTGGACTATTCATTAAAACATCCTGAAGCAGTTGCAGTGGCCTGGGAGGGCTTGACTCCTCTCCATTTCTTCTTCTTGTGCTCTAAGGTGGTAATTAGGGGCAAACATATGACTCAGTTGGCAGAGTGCTTGCCTGCATGCCCAGCTCCATCCTCAGCACCATGTAAAGGAAGTGTGGTGGGGCTTGCCTGGACTCCCAGCACTTGGGAGGTGGAGGCAGAAGTTTAAGGTTATATTTGGTTACTTAAGGAGTTTGAAATAAGCTTGGGCTACATGATCCTGTCTCAAAACACACAAAAACTCTTCTCCTTGTGACCCCTAAACAGAGAACGGTGGATGCTGGGAGTTGGTTTCTAGCTTTAGAGCCAACAAAGACTTCATAGTCAGCTTTGTGACTGCTGGACCTTGGGGTCTAATGCTCTTGAAGTAGTGTCTTTGTGATACTGGCTTTGTGTGTGTTGGGTGTAAGGACAGCCAAGGCTCCATTTAGTGCTGGTCTGAAGAAGCAGCAGGCTTCTTTGTAATGGTGTGAATGGAGCCAAAGACGTGTGTTTGTAGAAGTGCCAAGAATCTTTGCTAGGGTTAGGAATGGTCTGTGTGAGTCTACCTCAGTGAGCTTTGTGTCATGACTATAACTTGTTTCTGGATTAAGCCAAGTATGTTGTTGGTACCTGGCTGTAACCCCAGCTTTCAGGATGCTGAGGCAGGAGGGTCTGGAATTCGAGGCCATCGTGGGCAATATAGGAGACCTTGTCTGAAGCAGCCTGTGGTTGTGTGGTACTTTACCCAGAATTCAGATACAGACAGTAGGCATGCCTTTGATGTTGTTTCTGTAGAGAGAACTGGGCATTTCTGAGGAAGAACAACAGATCAGTACATGATCATTGTTCTAAGCTGAATTTAGCATGTGTTAAAAAAATAATTTAGATTTTATGCAGAAATACGGGGTTTTGGTTTCTTTTGCTTTTTGATAAATGATTGTAACCCTGCCTGATAACCAGAGTTCACTCAGGCCTACATGGAAGAAGAGAACTGACCTCTGCAAGTTGCCCTCAGTTCTCTACATAGCTGTGTGGCACAGGCACACACAAATGCTAGAATAACTTGGCATGATGACACACACTTTTAATCCTGCAAAGGCAGGTGGATCTCTGTGAGTTGGAGGCCAGTTTGGTCTACATAGTGAGTTCCAGGATACCCAGAGCCACATAGTGAGACAGTCTCAAAATAGCAACAATACAAAACAAAATAAAAAAAAACAAAAGATCTAGAGTTAATGTCTTCCTTTTGACAAGGTCTCATTCTATAGGTCTAGCCTTGAACTTGAGGCAGCCTTGCTGCGCAGCTTCTCAGGTGCTGAAAGATTCCTGGCTTGTTCTCGTTGTGTGTGAGCATTTATTTATTGTGTGTGTGTGTGTGTGCCTATACTACAGCATCTGTATGGATGTCACAGGGCAACTTGCAGAAGTCAGTTCTTTTTTCTACACTGGCCTGAGATTGAACTCAGGTGAGCATGGCCTGGGAGAGCCCTCTTGAGCTTTAGGCCAGTGGCTCTTAACCTGTGCGTCATGTGACCTCTTTGGGTGCTGGATGACCTTTCCACAGAGGTTACCAAAAGGCCATTGGAAAACACAGATTTATAGTACGGTTCATAACACTAGCAAGATTGTAGCATGAAGTAGCAACAAAAAATAGTTTTATGGTTGGTGGTCACTACCACATGAGGAACTAACTGTATTAAAAGGTTTGCAGCATTAGGAAGGTTGAGAACTCACTGATTTAGACAGTCTCTCTCACTCTTACTGCCTTGGCCATATCTGTCTGTCTGTCTGTCTGTCTGTGTATGTATGTATGTATGTATGTATGTATGTATGTATGTATCTATCTATCTACCTACCTACCTACCTACCTACCTACCTACCTACCTACCTACCTACCTATCTATCTATCTATCTATCTATCTATCTATCTATCTATTTAGAGACAGAGCCTTTCCTTGTAACTCTGGCTTGGAACTAGCCTCTGTCTGGGATCACAGGCTTGCACCATCATGCCCAGCAGCCTTGGCTTCATTAAAAAACAAAACAAAACAAAACAAAAACAAAAAGAGAAACAGGAGATGTGTGTGAGGGATAATTAGAAGTATCAGAGAGTATTGGGATGAAGGAGCCATCTGCTCAGGCTGCTGGTACCTAGACAGTTCTCCATAGGTGCTGGGTGCTGTTCCTGTTACCTGCTTTCAGGGAATCCACTGGGACTTTGCCTGAGAGTCACACCCCTGCCTTATGTGCCACTAAACAAGAAACTCTAGTAATGACAATACACCATTCATTGGAAGATATCAGACATGCCAAGTTATGAGTTGGTGATAGATGACCTGTGGCTCCTCCGACTTTAAAGTCCTGAAAGTTGTTTGCATGTCACACATTAGTATCATCTGTCCTCATTCTTCCTTTCTTTCTTTTTTCTTTTCTTTTT
>NW_022196905.1:139307869-139319790 GCF_008632895.1 Mastomys coucha | reverse complement strand
TAGGTGACCATGTTGGATGACACTCCAGATAGGCATGGGAACATCATTTGCTTTTCTTTAGTTTAGAAAAAAATACATGTATATGAGCCATGTTTTAGAGACCTTGTAAAGATTGTTGATAGACCTGTTTGGAAGCTGAAGGCGGGGGAGGGGATGGTGCTGCCCATCACCTTTTTAATGATTCAGGGTTCTTGGCAGAAAGCCTGCCCTGGAAAACACCTTAGCTACCTCCAAACACTTGCAGCTTTGGAGAACAATATTGGTGTTTGAAAGCAATGTGTTGTAGTTGGGTTTCCACCGTGAGTTAAGATGGGGCTGTATGCTGCAGGGGTCACAGGCCCCTAGATGAGTGAGTCACAGGCCGCCTAGCAGCCACTTAGTGTGGTGGAGTTGCTATAGGACATATTAAATGGTAAATGTAGGCTGTCCTAGAACTCAGTCTGTAGATCAGGCTGACCTCAAACTTAGAGATTCACCTACCTCTGCCTCCTGAGTGCTGGGATTAAAGGCATGTGCCACCATTGCCTGGCTAGCACCATTTCTGTTAAGAGCCTTATATGTTGAGTGCTGTGGATGGTTCCCATATAAAACTAGCTTTTTTTAGTGTCTCATTGTGTAGTTCTGCCTGGCCTGGAATTTACAGAGATCCACTTGTCTGTCTGAGTGCTGGGATTAAAGGTGTGTTTACTATCTTAAAAGAAAAACAGATCCATTTCTTAGTGTTAGTATCGAATGATTCACAGACATTGTTCAGAGGCCTGACCTACTCACTTCCTGCATTATTTGTGGCTTACTCTGTTGGCTCCGAATTGCCAGATTCTACTTTTAAAGACAACCACAGAAGGGCAGAAACCTTGTTGGGTTACTTGTCTTGAGTACATTTGGCATGTAAAGTATTTGAATTCTTCTTCTCCTCCTTCTTCTTCTTCTTCTTCTTCTTCTTCTTCTTCTTCTTCTTCTTCTTCTCCTTCTCCTTCTCCTTCTCCTTCTCCTTCTCCTTCTCCTTCTCCTTCTCCTTCTCCTTCTCCTTCTTCTTCTTCTTCTTCTTCTTCTTCCTATTACTATTACTATTGATTTAAGTTTTTTTGGCATTATTTAAATTCTTAAAATTTTTTTTTTTTTTTGAGACAGAATCTTACTATGTAGCCCAGGCTGGCCTTGAAGTCTTGATCGTCCAGCCTCAGTTTCCTAAGTTTGGGGTTGACAGGAATGTGACACCATGCTTAGCTTATACTAGAGTATTATTTGAAGGTGTTGGCTATAATTTTATAAAAGGTGATTCCAACTGATGTGGTGGCTTATTTCTGTAGGTGGCCCTAGCACTTAAATGTGGAGACAGAGGGATCAAGGCCATCTTCAACTTGAGGCCAGCCTGGACAATATAAGACCCTGTCCCAAACCAAACCACACCAATCAACCAAATAACAACAAACTCCAAACCAATGTGTTTTATGTTTTAATGCATCCTGAAATAGAAGTGCTGCCTTCTCAAAGAGCCCAGCAGGGTTTACTTGCTGAATTTTGTATAGGGCTCACTATAACAGTATCAAAAATAGACTTGACTTTAGGAAAGGAAGAGGAAATGACACCTAATTTGAAATAAAAGGAAAACTACTCTCCTTGGGGGAGAGTTAGCCAGCCGGAATCCTTTCCTAGTCACTTGTGATCAGTGTGGCTTAGACCAAAGTGTCCCAGCAGGCTTTGCAGGGAGCAGGATTTTGCTGGTGCTGCTCCATGGATTCAGCTCCAGCAGGGTGAGTCAAGGGTTCAGTAGTTCTTATACTAGCATAGGCTGCGCTTTACTTAGAAAAAGAAGGACTCATTAGTCAGAAATGCACGCCTTATAGCCCAGAATTTGTTTTAGTTAGTGTTTTTAAATAGACAGTGCCTGTCCATGATGGAGAAGGCTCCCAGGGCCAGCTTGACATGCACGAGCCCTTGGCTTCAGTCCGCAGGATCTTGCAGATGGGTGGGGCACACTGCTTACCCCAGCCCTCATCTTTTCAGGTAGCCCAGACAAAGGGGTAAAGTACGTTTTCCTGCTTCAGGGTGTGCCTGAGTGGCTCAGTGAGACCCATGTCTTCTTTCCCATTTCCTGGTTGCTTTGCTGTTCTGTGAGACTAGCTTGTGAGAGGTGGCTTGTCCCCCTTTGGGGCTGAGATGTTACATGATCCTACTCTATCATGGAGTACCCTGAAGCTGTGTCACAGTGGACTCTCAGCCTGGGTCCCTTCATAATCGTCTGGAGCCAAAGTGTTTCTTCCTTCCCATCGTTCCCTAGCCAGCTGGTGCTGGGCACCGGTAAGGCAGTGTCAGCCAGGGAGCCAAACCTTGTTAAATTAATTTGTTTTTGTCACCTCCGCCCCTCCCAATTGATATAGCCTGTTCCTTTTTGGCAGTTGTGAAATGCATGATACTTTGAATGAACCCAGTTCAGATGATCTGATAGTTTGTTAAAGAACAAAGAACATCTAATGGAAGAGTAACAATTTTAAAGAAACACTAAAGTCTTTCCCCCAAATTGATATATGCCAATGGATGCTTCGTAAAACAAACAAACACCCCCCCCCACACACACACAAAATCCAACCTACTTGTTAAAAAATATAAAGAAGAAATAATAAATATTTTAATGGGATTCAAGTCTTTATTCTTGGACATAATTTTTTCACTAGAATATGGAGTTGTCAGGTTATTTCTAAGGGAAAATAAACATGGAAGCCACATCTATGGGCTGGTTCCTTGCAAGCTAGACTCACAGGACGAAGGGAATTGGAAAGAGTTTCTGTGTGTTCCCAGTTCCATCACAGGGCAGAGGTGGGAGATGCTGACTAGAACTCCAAGAGGCATTTATTAAAAAGTGTTGGGTTGGAAGGGAGCAGTTGGTAGGTCTGAGCTCTCTGGCCGCTCGAGAGTTGATTCTCAGTGGGCAGTGGAAAGGCCTAGCTGGGCAGAGGGACTGTGCACAAAGGTGTCTGCATGGGAGTCAGTGGTGGGTGAGGGGTGCAAAGTGGGAAGGGGTGGCAGCATAGGATTGGAACAAGGAAGGGATTGGAAAGAAGGGGCCGGTGACCTGGGTCCTAACCTTGGCCTGACTATAGGGAGTAGTAGGAAGGGCACACAGAGTCCTCACTCTGGGAGCGGTGGCTGCTGCTGCTACTGCTGTTGTTACTTGGACAGGAGCCTAGTGACAGGATGGTGTCTAACGAGGGAATTACCCTCTCCACAAAGTAGGACTTGTCATGTACCTTTGCCCTTTGCTTCTGCAAGTGCAGTCTGACAGTCTCTCAGGTGTTTTATGGGGACTCTTAAGTTGGCAACAAGTTAAAGCTAAATGACTTACAGTTTCTTCTAAAAGCCATTTGTTGTGGCTGGAGAGGTGGTGCAGTGGTTAGTTAAGAGCACCACCGCTTTTGCCCATGTTGGGTAGTTCACAGTCTAGTTAACGCTAGTACTGGGAGGTCCAACGCCCTCTTCTGGCCTCCATGAGCACTGCGCTCACATGTACATACCCACATAGACAAATGCATAATTAAGATAAAATATTTTTGAAGATCTATTTTATTGTTTTTAGCTATGTTTATGCATGTGGATGCATGCATATAAAGTGCTGGTGCCTGAAGAGGTTAGATTTAGGTTCCCCCTGAAGTTGGAGGTATAGGAAGTTGAGCTACCTCAAGCAGGTGTTGGGAGTCAAGGTTGGATCCTCTAGGGGACCCAGTATGCATCACTGAGCCATCTCTCTGGTACTGAAATGAAGTCTTTTGAAAGACACTTACAGGGCTGGCGAGATGGCTCAGTGGGTAAGAGCACTGACTGCTCTTCCGAAGGTCCTGAGTTCAGATCCCAGTAACCACATGGTGTCTCACAACCACCCATAATGACATCTGACGCCCTCTTCTGGTGCATCTGAAGATAGCTGCAGTAAATTATGCCAGAGCGAGTGGGGCCGGCAGAGGTCCTGAGTTCAACAGCAGCCACACACATGATGGCTCACGGCCATCTGTACAGCTACAATGTACTCATACACATAAAATAAATAAATAAAATAAATCTTTTTTTAAAAAAAAAGAAAGAAAGACACATTGTTTAATAACTATGTGCTAACCTGTCAGACAGGTAGCCAACAGGTGAGATAGTAGAGGCTGAGGTGGAGAAGGGACAAAGTTAACTTCCTGATTTGGTTTGAGCCTTGTAGTTAGAGAAGGTTGAGAGGAAACTGAATAGTTTCTACTCAAGTGTGAGACACTGTAAGTAAATAAAATGGAGCCAGGGGCTGGGATGGCAGAGCTGGAGAAGAGCACTTGCTATGTAAGCACAAGGGTCCAGGTTTGAGTCCCCAGCACCAACGCAGGCAGCACTGTCATGAAAGCTTTATAACCACAGGAGGATAGCTGGGGCTTGCTGGCTGCCAGCCTAGCTTGGGGTTCGGTGAGTGTCCTCTGAGGCCAAGTTAAGGCTTTGGAAATGCACTTGGCCCTGCCTTGAGTGTCCTGCAGGCTCACTGTCAGCTGCTTTCTTAAATCCTTCTCTTAAGTTCTAATTGGATCTGGATGGTGGCTTGTTCAGTGGGTGGTAAGCTGGTATTTGTGTGGAGATTTTTCTCCCTCCCTTTTTGGCGAGGGGCCTGATCCACTTGCACTCAGATACACAGGGAAGGCTGGTCAAGGCTAGAGTGTGCAGGCTTGAGTGCTCAGTGTGGGGAGGCACAACCCCCAGAGGCTTTTGTTTCCGTCCTTTGGCTCTGTGCTGGCTCACCCAAGCTAGAGCTATGTTGCTTTCACATCCAGTGCTCAGATTCACCCCCACCCCAAATATTCTAGAACAAGATACTGTCAAGGACTAGCTTTAATGCTTCAGGATTGGGGCATAATTCTTTTGGGGGGGGTGGCTTTTATAGAAACAAGTCAGAGTTAGTATTTTGTTTTAAAAAGTATATGTATTTGTGTCTCCATGTGGATATGTGCATTTGAATCCAGGGCCTATGGTGACCAGAGGAGGGCGTTGGATCCTGGCAAGCTGGAAGTTACAGGCAGCTGAGAACCACTTGATGTGGGTACTGCAAACTAAACTAGGGTCTTCTAGAATAGCAGTAAATGCTCTCAACCAGTGAGCCATCTCTCTCTCCAGACCCCGATTTAGTATATTCTAAGGTGAACATGCTTGTTGGAAGCTGGATTCAGCCTTGGGTTTTTTTTTTTTTTTTTTTGGTTTTTCGAGACAGGGTTTCTCTGTGTTGCCCTGGCTGTCCTGGAACTCACTCTGTAGACCAGGCTGGCCTCGAACTCAGAAATCCGCCTGCCTCTGCCTCCCAAGTGCTGGGATTAAAGGCGTGCGCCACCACTGCCCGGCAGCCTTGGGGTTTTTAATCCCTGGCACATAACCAGGTGTGTTGATGCATAGCTGTGCTCAGGAGGTGCAGGTAGGAGGACCAGAAATTGAGAGTTATCCTTGGCTACATAGAGAATTGGAGGCCTGGGTCAGATCCCATCTCTAAAGAAGAAAGGTAGATGTCAGGAAGAGGACACTGACTTTGGGCTGTGTAATAACAGTAGAGATCTGTCTGCCAGTAAAGCTTCTGTGGTTTCCGAGTAGGAAGTGTGCTATTCACTTTCATTTAGTTTCCTCCTTTCCATCACCTTAGGAGGTGGCTTGGTTTCCTGTCCCCATTTTGGAGACATGCAGAATAGTGGAGTCCATGGCCCAGTTCTAATCCACACCCCGGCCTTTGGCAAATTGGTAGGTTCATCTTTCAGCTCAGACAATCCCTACCTCACCTGAGTGTTGCAAGGCTCCAGTGAGGAAACCCAACACTAGTCATCGGATGCTCAGCTCCCAGCGGGCTGGCCTTGCCAAGCGTGTACTTGAGATGTTTCTGTGCAAGTGGACTCAAGCTCAAGTGTGGCATGGAGCCCTTGGCTTCTTACTTTACAAACTGGAACTGGAGGAGAGATTGTGTCTGAATTAAAAATGTGTGTGTGTGTGTGTGTGTGTGTGTGTGTGTGTGAGACACATAGACCAGATGGACCTTGAACCTTGGCTCTTCTTTCCCTCCCCTGGTAGATGCTGGGATTAGAAGCATGCACCACCATGCTTGGGCTGTTTCTGTGGTGCTGGGTATAGAACTTGGGCATCCACACTAAACCCTTACAGTCAGTCATTTGGCTTGGGAATCCTCTGACCTACCCTGGAAGGGATCAGTCCAAGAGTGGTGTGCGGACCAGGACGTTTCTGTCCCTTACTGGATGAGAGAAGAAAGAGGAGGGAGAATATTTGTCCTCTCCACATTGTGCTCCTTTTACCAACGTAATATTTATTTATCTTTTGTTGTCATTTACAACATGGCTGACTTACTAAAAATAGAGTATGCTTTACCTTATTAGTTATTGCAAGGCTTTTTTGAAATGTTACTCAATAATTGCAGTTGTTCAGGCTGGGAAAAAACATATCCAGAGAGGAAGATATGGTGGCACAAGCCTACAATTATAGTGCTTTGGCGGGGAAAGCATGTGGGTCAGGAGTTCAAGATTCTCTTTGACTATATAACAAGTTCAAGGCCAGCCTGGTCTACACGAGAGCCTCTGTTAGAAAAACAAAGTGAAGTTTCAGTGACTTCTCAGAGAGCTCTCCATGGTTCAACCACCCCTGCTGCACTGTGACTGTCCATTTCCTTGGGTCTTGTCACCATCTCCTCTTCTTGGGAGAACTTCATTTTATTTCTGTTTAGTCTACAATATAGGTTGTCAGTTTGAGACAGAGCAAGCAGCCTGTACCTCTGTTTGGTCAGTCTGTAAACTTGAGAACAAGGTCCAGGGAAGTTCTGTGAGCTGAACACTTACTGGATTCTAGAGTCGTTTTGAATGGGATCCAACTGTCTAAGAGCCCTGAGAGAAGGGGCATGAAATTATGATTCTAAGACTGAGTTTACCTATGTGTAGTGTACAGGTAAGGCTACTAATGTTTACAGAGTTCTAACAACTTAAGCCAGGCTGATGGCACACACTGGCAACTCTTGCACTTGGAAGGCTAAGGCAGGATTGTGAGTTTAATACCAGCCTGGCCACATAGCAAGACCCTGACCAAAAGAGAAAACAAACAAACCAACCAAAGCAAACCAAGCAACAACAAAAACCAAACCAAAAAACCCAATCAAATGAAAGTTAAAAACCACTAAAAGCAGGCCATTTGTTGCTAACAGCATGGAGAGTGTCCCAGGTGGTACAGTGAGGGCACAGTGGCCCCAAGTGGGGACCCTGCTTGCCAGCAACCCTCATTCCCATGAGCCCTTGGGCTTTGTGTGAGTGGCGGTGCCCAGGAGTCTAGACTTTTCTTGGCCATGGTGCTGTGGTTTGATCCCTCAGCTGTGTTGGTGGTGTGAGTGGACTTGTTAAATGGTCACTCACCCGCCTGCCACAGGGGCTGTGAGGAGACCTCTTGGGCAGGGGCACCAGCAAGTTCTCCTGGAGGCCGGAGACCCCAGGCATTTCCTGGGCTGCTGTCTACAGGGGTTCAGCTTTGTTCCCAGAGCAGGAGCCCAGTCTGGGAATGTTTCCCAGCAGTCTGGGGGTGGAGCAAGGAGGCTTAAGAACAGCCAGAAACTTTGTCCTCTCTTCCTGCAAGGTCTCTGCTGAAGTCTGTCTCCAGACACAGCTACAGAAAAAGACGCTCCTTTGGAGCAGGGTAGATGAATAATTTTAAAAGAACATGTACTGTTTTTGTTTTAATTTGGTAACAGTATGTCCCAGAATTAGCTTTTAACTTAGTATTCATGATATTCTTTTTTAGAAAAATGCATTAATCTTAGCCAGGCATGGTAGTACTAGCATGCCTTTAGTCACAGCACTCAGGAGGCAGAGGCAGTTGAATCTCTGTGAGTTTGAGGCTAGCCTGTTCTACATTTGGAGTTCTAGGCCAGTCAGGGCTACATAGTGAGAGTCTGTCTCAAAAAAATAAATCAAACAAAACAAAAAAACCAAAACATTCATCGCAGCAGGTTTTACTCTTGTCATTTCCAGGTTTGCCCTATAAGTGGCCCATCTCCCCCTCTCCTGGCTCAGCTGTGGTACCACTGACACCCTGCTACAGAACAGTCCCCGCTCCTAGGAGAAGCTCTGTAAAGACTGTTCCCTTTAGTTCATTGTCCCCTTTGCTAAAAGATCTATGTGTCTTTGGTCCCTTCCATCACTAGCTAGGAGTGGGTAAGGGCAGGAGCCGGTGTGTTTGGCTGTGAGGCTCAGCCTTCCTTCCTTAGCCTCCACGCATTGCTGCGTGTCTCTTCTCACCACACTGCCTCATGTGGGCTCCAAGCAGGGTGGCTGGCAAGGGTGGTGCAAGTCTTGAACCTAAATTTAGATTCCTTCAGAGGCTTTGGAAGCACTTCCTCAGATTCACAGGCTTCCTTCCCCTCAGGAGGGAGGCAAGAGTGAAGGTGGGGCTGGAAGGGCTGCCTTTGTAGACCACATCACTGGGCCTCTGTGGGAAGGAGAGCTGGTAAGATGTCCTGAAGGGTAAAGGCACTTGCTGTCCAAGCCTGGTGACTGAGTTCCAGAACTCACGTGTCAGGAGAGAGCTGACTCCACAGGTTGTCCTCTAAGTCCGTATGCATGCTGTAGCACCGTACACATCCCCATATTAATACAACATGTGGGAAAAAAGATAGGAGGGGCTGAGTACTGGTCCAGCATGATAAATACACAAACACACACACACACACATACACACACACACTGAGAGAGAGGATTTGGTAGCAGCTTGCCCACATGTACTCCATGTGTGTGGTGTTTATGGTTTTATTCTTTTGGATTCACTGTCTTCTTCTGGATTGTGATGTCTCCACTCTGATTGATCTGTTTGTTTGCAATAGCTTCTCAGTAAGTTTTGACATAAGGGGTGAAAGTCCCTTTTTTTTTTCCTTGTTTTCTTTTTGTTGTTTTTTTTTTCCAAGTTAGCTTTAGCTGTTTGTAGATTTTAGCAGGAGTGTACAATTTCTGTTTTTAAGAGGCAACTGGGGCTGGGTAGTGGTGATGCACACCTTTAATCCCAGCACTTGGGAGGCAGAGGCAGGTGGATTTCTGAGTTCAAGGCCAGCCTGGTCTACAGAGTGAGTTCCAGGACAGCCAGGGCTACACAGAGAAACCCTGTCTCTTAAAAAAAAAAAAAAAAAAAAAACATAAATAAATAAATAACAACAAAAAACAAAACAAAAAAGGGCAACTAGGGCTTAGGAAGAGGTTGTTTGAGTCTCTAGACTGATTCAGAGTCTATTGCCATTTTTCTGTTACTAACTTAGACTGTTAATGAACATGGACTATCTTTCTGTTCCATTGTCTTTTTAGTTTCTCACAGCAGTGTGTTGTAGTTTTTAGAATGCAGTGTGAGTTTTATGTATTTTTCTCTCTTGTGTTACTGTAGTTGTCCTTGTCCTTAGTTTCATTATGGATTGCCATTGCTGTGTGTAGCAGTACATTTAAATTTAGTGTATTGTTATTCTGCAGTTTCATGGAGCTCATTTCCTGGTTGACTCTGATTTTTGTGTGTGGGTATTGTGTTTGCATATATATGTTTCTGTGTATGAGCAGTAATGTGTATGGGTCCCTTAGGGTTTTCTGTGTGTGGTATTGTCATTCTTGTGTGAAGATTTCTTTCTGATCTGAATGCCTATTGTTTGACAAGAGCAGACAGTCTAGTCTTATTACTAGGAGGGAGGAGGTAATCCAGGCCTCCCCCGTGAGCATAGTGTCAGCTGTGTGTTCCGGAGATGCCCTTTATGTAAGTGAGGGCATCCCTTCAGGGGTGGGTTGTTGAGTGTTTCATTAGGAAAAGCTGTTGGAATTTGTCAAATGCCCTTTCTGTTTTACTTCTGGTTATACCATAGTTTTATCCCGCTCCCCTATTCTAATAGGGCGTATTATACCCCTTGCCTTATGTATACTAATGACATTCTTCTTCCTGGAATGAACCCTGGGAGGTGGTGCCTAGCACTTTCCATGCAATGCTGTCTTCAGCTGGTTAGTGTTGCGCAGGAGTGTCAGCATCTGAGCTCATGAGGATGCTGGCAGATGCCAACACTGACAGCTGTACCTATCCTTCACTGCACGTCTGCTGTGTCCCAAGAATTTCTCTGGAGAATTTCTAATCTGCCTCGTCATTGTTTGTGTGTGTGCCTTGGCACTCATGTAGAGTTCAGAGGATAGTCCTAGGTGTCAGACTTTGTCTTCCATTGTGTGTGAGACAGGGTCTCATCACTGCTGTGTCTGTGGACTGGCTGGTTGGCTGGCCGGAGATGTTCTGGACATTCTCCCATCCCCAGTAGGATGTCTATGGTTACAGAGATGTGCCACAGTGGCCAGCTTTCTAGGGATCTGAGCTCAGGTCCTCACTTCTGCACAAAGCACCGCCTCCCCAGTCCCTCTTCTTGTATTTTTCCCTGAACTAAATGCTCTGCTCTGCTTATTTGCCATGTGCAGACACTCCAAATCTCCTGCGGGCCAAGGTAAAAGTTAATGACTTCACGAGTGCACACATTCCACTTCCCCTTCTGCAGGCTGAGGAGCTGCCTAATGATTTCAGACAGGCAGACACACCAATGATTTCAATGATTTCAGTGTCTTCAAATGGATTGAAATTGTTTGTGGCCCAACTAGTCATGCCTTGGAGAATGTCCTGTCTACTCTTAACAAGGATGTGGCCTCTTATTGCTGGGTATTCTGGAGCTGTTAGATCTAATTGGATTATGATCTTGTGTAAGTAGTCTTGTTTCCTTGTTGACCTGTAAGGGTTTTCTGTGCATTTCTCCAATGAGTTGATGTCTCCAACAGCCATTGGAGGGCTGTGTGTTCTCTCACAGTTCTGTCAGTCTGTCCTGCAAGTATCTAAGACTTTGTAGTTAGTGTACATGTGCTTGTAATTGTTCTATCTTCTTGAAAATGGACCTTCTTGCCATTACATAAGAGTCTGGTTGTCCCCTGTGACCATTTTTTGGCTTCAAGTATCTTTGAGCTGGCATTAATACAGCCATCCCATTTGCTGGAGGTCACATTTTGTGTAGATGAGCTCTTTCTAGCATTTCACCTTCAACCTGTTTGTATGTTTGGATTGAAGAGGAATCACTGGTAAACCAGACAGCATGTTGTAGATCACGTGTTGTAATCTGTCCTGGCAGTCTCTACCTTTAATTGAAGAGTTTAACTTAATTGTGTTCATATGGTTGCTTTATTTTTGGAGGGAGGGTTTTGATAGAGAGATTTCTTAGTGCTTAAGAACACTTGCTCTTTTTGTAGAGGACCTAGGTTTGTTTTCAGCCACCCAAATTAGAGGGTTCACAACTACCTATACCTCCTGTTCCAGGGGATGAGATACCCACTCTGGCCCTCAAGGGCCCCTGTATGCACATGGTCCACATAAACTCATGGAGGCTCACATACACATATCAATAAAAAAAATCCTGTACAAGAACTCACCATGTAGCTTAGGCTGGTCTCTAAACTTACTCATATTTCTCCTGTCTGTGCTTTGCTGGCAGCTGTCACAGGTACGTGCTCAGTGGCCAGCTTCAGTCTGCCTCTGGTTTCATGTCCTACATTTTCTCATCATTCTGTCCTCTGTTTATTTTTCTACTATAGCATTTTGATTCATTTTTATTTTATTGTTCACTTTAAACTATTTTCTTAGCTGGTCAGTGGTGGCGCATGCCTTTAATCCCAGCACTTGGGAGGCAGAGGCAGGTGGATTTATGAGTTTGAGGCCGGCCTTATCTACAGAGTGAGTTCCAGGACAGCCAGGGATACAACAGAGAAACCCTGTCTCAAAAAAAAACCAAAAAAAACAAAAAACAAAAAACCAAGTCTATGGCCGTACCACCCTGAATGCGCCCGATCTCGTCTGATCTTGGAAGCTAAGCAGGGTCGGGCCTGGTTAGTACT
>NW_022196905.1:139301012-139307730 GCF_008632895.1 Mastomys coucha | reverse complement strand
TTTTTTTTTTTAAGACAGGGTTTCTCTGTGTAGTCTTGGCTGTCCTGGAACTCACTCAGTCTTTCTAATTGTCAACATGCCCTCATAATTAGGCATAAAGGTACCTCAAAAAATGATTCATAAATGGCTAAGATTGGACATTGTTTCCTGGTCTAAACAATGATTCTAACCTATCCTGGTTTATTACCAAGCTTCCCATAACTTGTAATAACTGTAGACCAGGCTGGCCTCAAACTCAGAAATCCGCCTGCCTCTGCCTCCCAAGTGCTGGGATTAAAGGCGTGTACCACCACCGCCCAGCCTACAATTAAAATCTTAATTTGTAACTGTCTAGTTTGACTTAATGACAGTGTGGTTGGTGAGGTATGTGGGAAAGATGCTCCCATTTTTCTTGTTATTGTCACAAATATCTATCCTTACCTTGTGTATTCATCACCATAGCTGAGTAGTTTGTTGTGAAATTATATTTTAAACAAAGAGGCTACAGGCTAAAACTATAGTCCTGGGCTTTTGACTTAACCTCTGTATTTTCCTTTATTTATTTTATTGAGACAGCTCCTCACTATCTAGATTTGGCTGGCCTAGAACTTGCTCTGTAGACCAGGCTGGCCTTGAACTTACAGAGACCTACCTGTCTGCCTCCTGTCTTTGCCCTAACAGTGGTACCCATCTGAAGTGCTTCATCCAGCTTCTATCACTCACTGTTTCCCTGGAGACTTTGTTCATCTCTTCTTCCTCCTCCTCTCCCTCCTCCCCCCTCCTCTTTTATTTTTATTTTTATGACCACATACAATGCTGTGGATGGGCTAGAGTTTTCTCACCCCATCCTTTGCTGTCGGAGCACTCAGTCTTCAGAGACACGCGGGGTAGCACTTGCAGATAGCATCTGTACATGCTCCAGGTGTCTGTGGACTGCACTTCCAGAGCAAGACTGCACACATGGGCTGGAGGGATGCTGGCCAGTAAAGGTTAAGGCTCATGACCAAAGGCCACATGCTCTGAGAACTGTCCTAGAGGGTTGGATTCCTGTGTGGCCTGTATTTGTATGTTTAACCCAATCTACTTGTTCACTGTCTTTTCTTAACCTTGATTTTGCTAGTCTGGCAAGCGAGAAATGGCACCTCAATGGAGGCTTGGTCTGCATCTGTTGTGTGAGGCTGAGCATCCTAATGGAGTTGGGGGCCGGTCAGAATTATTTTCTGTGTACTGTTTGTTGATATTATCTCTTCTGGAGAAGAGTGGGGCTACTATTGTACTGTGTTAGGTTTCTGGGTTAATTTGAAAAGAGTGTGATAATGTTAAATCTTTCCCGCCAGTTTAGATTTTCCTGAATGCTCAGTTCTTCATATATGAAGCTTAATTCCTATTGATGTTACTGTTCATGCTCATAGCTGGGGATCTCATCTTTTTATTACATGTTCCTTTACATGAGATCTCCCGCCCACTCACCTTTGAACTGAGACTATGTGTGTGTCCACCTTTCTTACACAATCCCTCAGGACAGTGCTTCCACTAGTTCTTGAAGATATTGGAGGAGCTTGTTTTTTACTTTGATACTTCCTGGTATCCTGTTCAGAGACCTTAGGACCCTGTGAATGTGTCAGCAGCGGTAGGGGTACTGATGCTCCGGTGTTGTCTTACCTGCTCCCATCTTTGATGGAAATATTTCTTGTTTCCTGTGACGCTTAGCACTAGGTTTTAAGTTGAAATATGTATTTCTTATCATGTTGGGAACGCTCTTCTTTCTTTAACAGGTTTTTAAAGATGGTGAAGGAATGTGAGGTTTTAACACATGCTAAGTCGTGTCTGTGGTGATTCCAGCCATCTAGGGCGGTTGGAGGACAGCCTGGAGCGCAACCTATAGGGTATCTTGGAGGAGTATGGAAGGCTGGGTAAGAGTGAGGAGAGAAGGTGGAGGGAGGTTGGAGCCACCATCTGCTGCTGCTGCTGCTGTGGTAAGACTGACAGAAACAGGGGAACAGGAAGGAGCCTTCTCTCTTCTGTGCCAAGCAGACTTTATTGCTCTAACAGAGACCTGAGAAGAAGCTTACAGGATGGAGGGCTCTTGGTTTAGAGTTCTAGAAGGTTCTGTTCATCAAGGCAGGAAGGTATGGGCAGGAAGTGGAGATGAATAACACCAGGAAAAAGCCTGAATAAGACCTAGCTAGCCCCTAAGGACATATCTCCAGGGTCCACATCCTTAAACCAGGTGCCTCCTTCATAGCACCACCTCCCAACAGCCAGATTCCAATTTTGAATCCATCAGTGGCTTGGCCACTGGTTCCCTCGTGATGTGGAAAAGTCCTTGCACATACACACTGTGTTTTACCAATCTTCTAGGCACTAGTTATTAAACAAAAGTTTACTGTCTGGGTGGGTGTATGCACACCATCCACACCTGTGGTCAGAAGACAACTCTGGAGCATTGTTCCTCCACCCCACTCCTACCCCCCCACCCCCCCACCCCAGCACCCTGTGGGATTCGTCCAGACCTGTGTACAAGCCACCTCCACAGCCCTCCTAGGCACTTCTCAGTCCAGTGACAGTCAAGATTAACCATCATACTTTAACAGAGACTTCCCTTTGCAGGAGCCAGCCATCTGGGTTCTGGTAGACATGCCAGAGTAGAGTATAACAGGGTAGGTTTGGAGAAGAGAGCGAAGGAGCAAGTAGCTGCAGAAAGACTGGTGTCTGGTCTTTTACACGCCCAGAATGCCTTTGTGTGGGGTGAATTTACCTGCTTCGTAGTGTGTCAGGGTAAACTGATGTTTCTAAATGACAGGGGATGCTGGAATAAAGTGTGCACATTAGTTATGTTAGTGGGACAGCTGGGTCTCTAGTGACTAGACGGGAAAGATGGCTTTGCAGAGCCCTGTGTGTGTGCTGCACAGTGCTTCTGAGCCCCATCCTTCTGTAGTGAGTGGGGAGTGAGTAAAGCTGGTTCCTGCTTTAGCTTGTTGGAAAAATGACTCTGGTTGAGTCTTCACCATCTATTAACTGGCCTTTGTCTGTACCCTCAGGATATCATATATAATCATGTGCTTACAGGAGGTGAATTACATAGGTCATGGTGTGGCATCTGTGGCACAGGGGAGATCAGTTTTTGGAAAAGGGAAACATTTTCTTTTCCTTCTGGTGAATGTCTTTTAGGGTAGCCACAGTTTCTGTTTGTGCCTAGAACAGTTCTACATCCAACCTGTTGTCCCGCATCATTATCATGTGACTCTTTCCCAAGAAGTACCCTGGTTAGTTTGGTGAGTGGCTTTACATAAAATCTACCGCTTTTCCTGTACACTGTCTATTTTAGACTTTTAAAGCTAAAAGGTAATGCAAGACAGGCAGGACCTCTGTGGAACCAAACAAGGACCCTTACTGTGTGCTCACAGAGATTGTTTCCAGTGTTCAGTGCTTTACTGTTTAATAGAGGAACAGTTCTCTAGGCTAGGGATTGTAACTCCGTGGAGGGTTCTTGCCTTACATGTGAGTCCCTGGCTTACTTATGGTGGGAGGAACAAATTTTTCAAATGAGTGAGCTTGTCAGGCTTTCCAAGTCACAGGTCTTGAGTGCAAGCGGGAATGCCTGCTTGTGGGCCCCCTTGCTTGGGCTCCACACTGGCACTGGCCCTGTGCCTTGTAAGTGTGGCAGGGCATGGCCTTCTTACATTTGGCTTGCTTTGCTCTCTTGGGGTTGTTCATAGTTTTTTCTCAAATCCCTGGTTTGGAAACATCTGTGGGCAATGAGTTTTAAGGACTTTTTTTTGTTTGTTTTGTTTTGTTTTTTGAGACAGGGTTTCTCTGTGTAGCCCTGGCTGTCCTGGAACTCACTCTGTAGACCAGGCTGGCCTCAAACTCAGAAATCCACCTGCCTCTGCCTCCCAAGTGCTGGGATTAAAAGCATATGCCACCACTGCCTGGCTAGTTTTAAGGATTCTTACACAAGCCCAAGCACTCTGGTTTTCATCCTTTTGGAAGGCTTGTCACACATTTTCTGGGACAGTTGTGTGTCCATGCAATTAAATTTGCTGGTGAAATGAGCAGAAACAGTTTTTGACAGCTTTGTGGTTCCTAAGACCCCAGGAGTCAGGAAAGGTTGCTTCTTTAGTCACCAATGGCCTTGAGCTGTCCTCAGCAAGCCTAGGGGAAGCCCAGTTTTCCTGCTTCCCGAACTTGTGGTTAGGAGCTCACTGCTGCTGGGAACTGCTGGGGATTGCTGCTCACCTTCTCTCTGTTCAAGGGAAGTTGTCTCCATTTACAGAGGATGTGAGACCAGGGGCTTTCCATGGGTAGCTCATGTGTCCTGGTCATGAGGAGCCAGGAAACCCAGTCTGGTGCCATTTCAAGTTCAGAGCCTAGATTTCCACTGTCAGACTTTAGTTTTCCTCAAACAGTTGTGACATTGTGTGTGTGTGTGTGTGTGTGTTTTATAAAGCTGTCATGTCTACTTAGTTGATCCCTCTCTTGCTCTGTAGCAGTGTGGGCCACTAGTCATTTTTGTTTAATTTTGCTCCTTCTGGTGACACAGGGATACACTGTGATTAAACACTTACTGTGGGTTGGTAATTAAAGCACTGTTAGGGTTTCTTTTATCTTGCCACATTTATTTGTGGGCTAGCTAGTATTTTGTCAGTCTCGCACAAACTAGAGTAAGAGGAAACTCAGTTAAGAAAATGATTCCATCAGATTGGCCTGTGGGCAAGCCTGTGGTACATTTTCTTGGTTGATGTGAGGGTCCAGTCCCATGATAGATGGATAGGTTGTCCTGGGGTATATAAGAAAGCAGGCTGAGCAAGCCCTGGGGAGCAAGCTGGTAAATAGCATTGCTTCATGGGCTCTGTGTCAGCTCCTGCCTCCAGCTCCTGCCTCTGGGTTCCTGCTCCAACTTTCTCAGTGATGGACTGTGAACAGAGAGGTTTAACTAGAAATTAACCCTTTCCTGCCCATGTTGCTTTTGGCTGTGGTGTTTATCACCACAGCGAAAACCCTGAAACACTTGGGAAAGTTCATGATTTGTCTTCAGTGCAGGAGCCTTGGGGATCAGTGCAGTGATGGGTAACAACTAGAAAGGGCTTCTTTTTTTTTAATTTTTTTTTTTTTTCCAAGACAGGGTTTCTCTGTGTAGTCCTGGCTGTCCTGGAACTCACTATGTAGACCAGGCTGGCCTGGAACTCAGAAATCCACCTGCCTCTGCCTCCCAAGTATTGGGATTAAAGGTGTGCGCCACCACTGCCCGGCTAGAAAGGGCTTCTTAATGTTGGCAACCTTGGAGTCATTTGAGCAAAGCCATCTGGGAAGGAAGGAAGGCAGAAGGATCAGGATGTCATTTATAGTCTCTGGTCTCCACCCCACCTCCCACCCTTGGTGTTTCAGCCCAGGTTAGCCTTGAGTTTCCTGTGTGCTAGGACTGTAGGTGTGTACCACCACTACACCAGGCAAGACCGCCCCACCTCTTTAAATACAGGGTATTGTGTAGCCCAGGCTAGCTTCTAACTCTCTATGTAGCTGAGGATGACCTTGGCTCTGGTTCTCCTGTCTCTACCTCCTGAATGCTGGAATCACACACATGGGCCACCCCTTCTGGTTTATATGGTGCTGGAGATGAACCCAGGGCTTTGTGGGTGCTGGGCAAGCAGTCTGCCAACTGAGCTACATTCCCAGCCCAAGTCCTAGAATTCTTAAAGTGAGAGAGGGCCACCTGTCTGCCTGGAGCCTGTTTACCCCCATTGCCGCTGTAGTGGCAGCCAGAGTTTAGGCTGTTTTCCTGTGGTTCTTGTGACCTTGTGTTCCCAGTGTTTACCAAATACTTCAAATACTTTTCCCAAATTTCACACACTGCACGTTCAGACCATAAAAGGACCCATTGAGATAAATGTTAAAGTTCTACAAATCACACAGTGTGTCTTAATGGTAGGTTTAAAAAATCAGATATGCAGAGGACTTGGAGCAGTTTAATGGTGGGTGGAACACTTGTAAATCTTTGATAGTTCCCACTTGGTTTCTTGGGTATCACATCTCGATAGAAAAGCACCCCATGCCTCTAATGTCAGTAGTGAATTGACAACTACTTCGTCCAATATTCCCTTTACAAAGGGAGAGACTTTGATTAGAAGTTTCTGCTTTCTAGAATATTATGCTGGTAAAGGTGTTCGGGGAAGTAGCAGATGACAGTCCAGGAGGTAGAGATCACGAGGGATGTGGAATGGGGGCTGGGAGGCTTGCATATCAGGGAAAGAGGGGAGTAAAGGCTCAGAGCTGGGAAGCAGTTGGCATTTGTATGCTGAGGGAAAGGAGGCCATTTGAACTGAGCCTTCAGTGAGAGGAGCCACAGTGGAAATAGGATGGGGCCTGAAGGAACCCAAGTGCATGGTGAATGCCTGTTTGCCATCTAGGTCTCATGCGTGAAACGCAGTTAAAGCTCAAAATAAGTGATTAGAGCTCAGATATCTGTGTTTATAAGACAGACATGAAGAGCTGCATGCCTGGTGGTTATGAACACAGCATAAAGCTCCATTGTTTGATTTCAGATTCTTGGTAACAGGGGCACTTGCCTAGAATCCCACAGTTGAGGGATTCGGGGTGTGGCTTAGTGGTAGAGCCCCTGCCTAGAATCCCCCAGTGAGGGGCTGGGGTGTGGCTTAGTGGTAGAGCCCCTACCTAGAATCCCCCAGTGAGGGGCTGGGGTGTGGCTTAGTGGTAGAGCCCCTGCCTAGAATCCCCCAGT
>NW_022196905.1:139281012-139300536 GCF_008632895.1 Mastomys coucha | reverse complement strand
GGGCTGGGGTGTGGCTCAGTGGTAGAGCCCCTGCCTAGAATCCCCCAGTGAGGGGCTGGGGTGTGGCTTAGTGGTAGAGTCCCTGCCTAGAATCCCCCAGTGAGGGGCTGGGGTGTGGCTTAGTGGTAGAGTCCCTGGCTATTATAGAGATTATATCTTCAAGCAGGGCAGTGGTGGCACACGCACACCTTTAGTCCCAGCACTTGGGAGGCAGAGGCAGGCAGATTTCTTAGTTCGAGGCCAGCCTGGTCTACAGAGTGAGTTCCAGGACAGCCATGGCTACACAGAGAAACCCTGTCTCGAAAAACCAAACCAAACAACCAAACAAACAATAAACAAACTTAGACTCCTTACCACTGCTGTCTTGGGTAGATTACTTGGTGTCTGTAGTGCCTCTGTTCTTCCGTCTCCTCATGTTAATGTGGAGATAATAATAGTTACCTGTATCAGGGAATTGCTAGAATTAGATGGTTCAGATAGAAAGTACGTCCAGCAATGGATGGCATATAGCAGAAGAATATACAAGCTTTAGTAGTGTAGTCATAGCTTAATGCAGTATGCGTATTAGTACATAGCTTTTATCCATATATGGGTATAGTATGCATTTACTTTCTCTTTCCTTGGAGTGAAACTGGACTTTGTGTAGGTTGTGTATTCTCTGCACTTTTGCATAGTGAAATTATGGCTCCCAAGTTTGTCCCATGTGGAGTGGCAACAGAGCTATCCTTGGGAAGGAATGTGGCCATTGCTTGTCAAGCCACGTATCCTTGGGCTGTAGCAGAATGTCAAGGTTGGCTTCATATATGTGTGTGTCCGTGTACATGTGTGCATACTTTTTATACACCTGTGCCATAGGTTTTCAGTGAGTCAGCTTTGAAAAGAAGGGGCTACTGCAGAACAGAGCTACTGGATTTCTCTTTTTTTCCCTATCCTGGAGGCAGGGTTTCTTTATGTATCCCTGACTGTTCTAGAACTCACTCCGTAGACCAGGCTGGCTCAGAGATCCATCTGTCTTTGCCTCCCAAGTGCTGAGATTAAAGGTGTGTGCCACCACTTCTCAGCTGGAGCTACTGAATTCTTGTTTATCCTTGTCTATCTGTGAAGTATTCTGGTTACTGGCAGTGATCTGGCTTTGGCTAACTTACATTGAAGAGACAGTATTGGAAGGCCCTTGGTGGCCTCTAGAACAGTTGAAAGTTAGACACCAAAATTGAGGACAAGAAAAGACCCCGACAGGCTTGGGTGTCCAGGAAGCACAGTCATGGGTCCGAGGAAGTAGCCTGGGCTGCGGCCATTGCTGCTGTCACTGGAGTTCCCCCGTAGAGCATTGCCTCCCACTGCCCATGGCATGCTGTCAAACTAGTTCAGGGACAGCTGAAATGCCTCTCAGGAGAGATCTAATAGCCATGGCTTCCACGCAGCGATCACGGCCTTCTAGAAGAGTAATCTGGTGATGTGTGAACCTCTGGTCATGTGCTTTAGTGAGTGTGAATGGTAGGTGCAAAACGACATAGTTACAGAAGAAAATGATGTGGAGCAGTGACCCAGGGCCTGTTTTCCAGTCATGATGTGGCACAGAGGTTACTGCTAAGTAGACAGGGAAGGCTGCAACTGGAGGGTTGGGCTCCAGGGTCAGATGCCTGGTCACTTCCCTTATTTGGACAAAGACAGAAAAGGAGCAGTCTCTAGGTGAACTCAAACTGATTCATCCTTTAGTAATGTAAAAAGAAAGTTCTAGAATATTTTCCTCAAGATGAAAATTTCTTAGAGATATCCCATAGGGAATTTCCTTCTCTTCTTCCCTCCTTCCCTCCCTATTATTTTTTGGCAGAGGATCCTCTGTGTTGTCCAGGCTGGCCTCAAACACAGACATCTGCCTGCCTCTGCCCCGAGTGCTAGGGTTCAAGACTTGTTTTCTTATTTTTAGAAAAAAATTTAATTACCTTTAAAATGTATACATGCATATGTGTGTGTGCATACACATACATACATGTGTGTGTGTGTGTGTGCCATGGCACGTGCTTCTGTCCTGTGGAGGTCACAGGACAACTTGCAAAGCTGTTCTCCCCCCCTAACCATGTGGGTCCCTAGGAATTGAACTCAGGTCTCCAGCCTTGATAGCAAGTGCCTTTACCACCTGAGCTGTCTTGCCTGCTCTAGAAATTTCTTTTATATGTAACAAGAAATCACATGAGCCAAGTGTGATGGCTCATACCTATAATCTCAGCACTTGGGAGGCTGAGGCTGGAGGAACCTTGTCAGTTTGAGGATAGCTTAGGCTACATAGTGAGACCCTGTTTCAAAGGAAAAACCTGAATCCTATCTCCAATCACCACCCCCCCCATCGACAGAGGGATTTCATCTTTGAGCTTATGTGTCATCCAGTGTTTTATCAGAGGCTGTGAGAGCAGTTACCATCATGATAGGCAATGTCCTCGAATGTCCAAAGAAGCACAGATGAGATCGTCCTGGCCTTAAATGGAAGGTCTGTGCACAGCTTTCGAAAATGCTGTCTGTCACATCTTGGCATCCGTTTATCTGTAGAGTCTGGTTATGAAAAGAATGTGGTTTCTATACATATATTTAAGGTACCCTGAGTCATGAGCTGGAATTAGTGCCTGACGTAATATCTACCTGTGAAGATTTCTGCTTTGTCATGTCCTAACACGAGAGCCGTGCACTTATTGCAGTAAATCATGGCAAACGCATCCAGCTGCTACAATGGCACTTGTTGTAAGTGCTCTTCTGTGTCTATATCCTTTAAGAAAGTACTGTATTAGAGTGAAGTTAGTGTTTGATTTCACAGGAATCTCAGGAAAGGGACCCACAAATGCACACGTGATAGATTGTTCTGTGACTGCTGTGTTCAGAGGAGACTGGAGTAAGAACTCTGTTCGATGGAGAACTCTGTTCTTCATTGTTTCAACTCAACTCTAAAATCACGTGGATGCTCTGTGGACGTGACTTGGGGCCAGCACCCACACTGGGCAGCTCCCATCTGCCTGTAGTCCCAGCTCTGGGTGATTTAATGTTCTTGTCTGGTTTCTTTGGGTCGTGTGTATATGTGTGTGTGTGTGTGTGTGTGTGTGTGTGTGTGTGTGTGTAACATACACCAACAATAAAGTCAATGACATACAATCTTAACATCATATTAATTGTGAGGATACTCAAAGAGAAAAAATAGTAGAATTTAAATACTGGCAAGGCTTTCTTTTATTTTTTTGTTTGTTTTGGATGTTTGAGATTGGGACTCACTGTATAGCTTTGGCTGGTCTGGAATTTGCTATATAGACCAGGCAGGCTAACATCTCCTACCTCTTCCTTTACCTCTGTCTCCCAAGTGCTGGGATCAAAGGCATGCACCACCATGCCTGCTGTATTTTATCTTGATATTATTGAAAGAGCCACTTAGTTTTTCTTTTAAGCATTTGCTGTGTGTATGTGTGTGTGTGCACACGTATGCGTGCGCATGTGCCTGCATGCCCATGTGCTTGTTGCTCCTGAGTTCTGGTGCTTGCAGGGGTCAGAAGAGGCAGTTCAATCTGGAGCTGGAGTTACAGACAGTTGTGATCAGGGGGCTGGGAATCAAATTTGGGTCCTCTGCAAGAGCACAGAGTATGCTTAATCACTGAGCCATCTCTCCAGCCTCATCACCTTTTTTTTTTAATTATTTATTTTATTTAGATGAGTACACTGCAGCTGTCTTCAGACACACCAGATGAAGGTACTGGATTCCATTACAGATGGTTGTGAGCCACCATGTGGTTGCTGGGAATTGAACTCAGGACCTCTGGAAGAGCAGTCAGTGCTCTTAACCACTGAGCCATCTCTCCAGCTCCTCATCACCTTTTTTTAAAATTGAAATATTCATTATAGTATCATAGCCGAGGAGGTCTTTGAGCTTGTACATACATATGTGACAATTTAAAAAAGGAAATCTGAATTGAGTGTTTTTTTGTTTACTTTTTTATTGGCATGGGCTTGAAATGTCAGAATTAGACTTATGAGATGGTTGCACATGTGTAATATGTGTATGTATTTAATATGTGTTTGTATTTTATCTGGTTTGGAGTGTGGGTATGCACTGTCTTACGGTGTTTAAACCTGTGATCCAAACATGAGCAGGAACACTCTGCCTGTTAAGCATTTGGACCTTCATCCTGATTCCACATGAGAAAGCTGGGCACGGCAGCATGCCTTCTGTCCATGGACTGGGGAGGTTGGGGATGGGCAGATCCGGGGGATTTACTAGGCAGCCAGCCCAGCCCAAAGGGCACGCTGTAGGTTCAGTGAGAGATCCATCTCAAAACAGTAAGGTGGAGAATTAATTTATGGAGACACCAGCGTATAAGTCTCTGATGACATGTGCACATACACACACATGCTACAGACTCAAACCCAGGCTGACACATCGAGAGCCTCAAGATCATGTCACAGTGTGCAGGGTCTGTTTATATCGGGACATCTCTGGATAACTCTGGAAGGATAACCTCGCCTCTCTGGCTCTGTATGTTCCTGTTGCTTCCCAGGGCACTGATGCCAGTTTTCTCCTCACTGGAATTCATCCTTTCTAGTCTTCTATTTCCAGCCTCAGCTTGACTATTAATAGAGCATTTCCACTGTTGACTTCCAGGCTCTGACTTAGTTAGCTATGGCTGTTCTAGCAGGGCTAGGCAGCTTACCCAGCCGGGTCCCCAGGGAAGCTGCTGTGTCTGTCTGTGGCTTGGCTTACAACTAGGAGCTGGGTTCTTTTGTTTGTTTTTTGTGCTTCTGATAAAAGTCTCTCCAGGGGGTCATGATGAAGACTTGCAGATGGCTAATTTAGAATTGGTCTGAAATATCTTTACTGAGGTCCTCTTGACCCTTGAAAGCTGGTGTACATCGGAGAGAATTTGAAGGCTGCAGTGCATGCCTTCAGATGCCCCTGGGAAGTTGCTCAGAGGTACTTGGGAAGAGCTCCCCATCCAGGGACTGCTTCAAAGACCTTGCTGATTTTCATTCTCTCTAGGTCAGTGGTGTCTTAGCCAAGGTTATACTACTTTTTGCTTATACTGGGTGAGTAGGATACACGGACTTATGTTGGTGGCCTTCCTTCGCTCTCGTGAGGCTGGCTGGACAGTGATTCCCTGGGATCTGCTTTGTGTCCCTGGCACTGGGCCGGAGTTTTCCCCAGGGGCTGGGGATCCTCAGGCTCACACAGTACAGTGTTCCTCAGGTGGGGCCACCTCCCCAGCTCCCTCTTTATTACTTGCTGAAGGCCAGTCCCAGGGATGGTGGGACTGGCCTTTTTTTTTTTTTTTTTCTTTTTGGCTTTTCGAGACAGGGTTTCTCTGTGTAGCCCTGGCTGTCCTGGAACTCACTCTGTAGACCAGGCTGGCCTCGAACTCAGAAATCCACCTGCCTCTGCCTCTGCCTCCCAAGTGCAGGGATCAAAGGCGTACGCCACCACTGTCCTGAGCTTTATCACTTCTTGAAGATTCCAGCCACAAATTCCTACATTGCTGCCTTAGCAACCAACCCCCATACCCCCTCCCCTCCTCTCTTTTCTTAAATTCCACTTAAGCTCAATTTAGAGTTTTTTACTATGTGAATTCAGTTTGATTTTCTGTTTCTTTTTTGGTTGTTGTTGTTTTTTTGTTTTTTGAGACAGGATTTCTTCTGGGTAGCCCCACCTGTCCTAGAATTCTCTCTATAGGCCAGACTGGCCTTGAAATCAGAGATCTGCCTGCCCCTGCCTCCGGAGTGCTGGGATTGAAGGCGTGAGCTATCAAGCCCAGCTCTGTTTTTCTGTTTCTTGAGCTATAAGCTTAGACTCGTGATTTATGGCTTTCATTCTTTTCCAATAAAGACATTTAATCTTTTTTTTTAAAAAAAAAGATTAGCTCAAGGACTAGCTAGCCTGAAACATGCAGATTGTCACAGAGAGTCCATACTTATAGGTGGAAGGAGAGAACGGACCTCCAGAAGTTGTCTTCACCCTCCACACTCAAGCCATCCAAGGATTATTTAGAAGAGTGGTGTTTAATGTCCAAGGGTTGAAGAGTTTTCTCTCTTCTCGTGTTGCTTCCTAGTTTAATTCCATGACCAGAGAACATACGCTGCAGGGTTTCAGTTCTGTTGATTACAAGGCTGATGTCTCCAGCTGCTCTTCTAGGTTTCCTGTTGCTCTTGAAGTCCTATCACATTTTGCTTTGTGTATTTTGAGGATTTAGGCACCAACCTGGATAGAATTGAAAAATTTTTTTTTTTTTTTTTTGGTGAGCTGATCTGTTTGTCGTTATGCGATGGTCGTCTTTATCCCTCCTAATTTTCTTTGCCCTGAAGTCTACTTGGAGTATAGGAATGTAGCTGGCCTGGCCTTTCCATGATTATTATTTACATGCTCCACCTTTCCTTCCTCTTTGAGCTGGTATGGCCATGGTTACTCATGCTGTGTACCGACCAGGGTCATACATACTCTGTCCAGTTTTTAAATGGTATTTTGCCTGCATGTTTGTCTATATACAATGTGCTTGCAGTGCCCGTGGAGACCAGAAGAGTATGTTGGGTGCCCTGGAACTGGGGTTACAGAAGGTTGTGAATCACTATGTCATTGCTGAGAATTGAACCTGGGCCCTTTGGAAAGGCAGCCGGTGTTCTTAAACCACTGAGCCACCTCTGTAGTGAGACTCAGTGTCTGTCCTATGAGTAGATCTGTAGGAATGCTGCTGCCTGCTGACCTTGCTCGGCTGAGCTTGCCCTCTAAGCAGCCTCTGTGGTGCCGTCTTTAGAATCTCTGCAGTGCTTCTATCCCTGTCTGCTGCTTAGTGCTCACCTGGCTGGCACCTGGGTCAGTGCTCCCCCCATGGTTGAGGCCAACCATTTGTATTTGAATACCATCCACTGTCATGTAGAACCCTAATCCAAGGCAGGCTATGGATACCTCCAGGTACTGTCATTTTGAGGGTTGATCCAGAGGGACCAAAACTTCACCAGGGACCCCCTGCCTTAGTAGTTAGAGGACCACAGCTCTCCTCCTGAAGGTTCTAAAAGCACTGATCAATAGGTTAATGCTGGGCTCAAGAATGGACCCTTTGGGGGGCTAGAGAGATGGCTCAGTGGTTAAGAGCACTGACTTCTCTTCTGAAGGTCCTGAGTTCAAGTCCCAGCAACCACATGGTGGCTCACAACCATCTGTAATGAGATCTGATGCCCTCTTCTGGTGTGTCTGAGACAGTAACAGTGTACTTTCATATAATAAATAAACAAAATCTTAAAAAAAAAAAAAAAAGAATGGACCCTTAGGGTCTCTGTGGCACTGCTGTGGATCTGGGCCTAGTGTGTTTTTGAGATGAGGACTCATGTGGCCTAGGCTAACCTCAACTTGCTGTTTAGCCATGAATGTCTAGAACCTCCTGTCTCGACAAGTGTACACCACCATGCTTGGTTTGTATGGTGCTAGGGATCAGACTGAAGGCTTGGTGCCTGCTAGACTAGCACTCTACCAACTGAGCTAATTACCCAGCCCTGCAAAGTGGAAATCCTGGTAGTGCTTGAGTAATACATGGATGGTGGTGTTTAGGGTGGTAGTTGGCTGAAAGTAAAGCCCATCAACAACAGCCAGTGTTCAGTGAGCCTTCAGCTTGGCTTTAAGGCCCAGCCTAAGGATTGGATTCATGTTGAGGCCAAGAGCTTGCTTCTTCTTTGCCTAAGACATTCATTCATTCATTCATTCGTTCGTTCATTCATTCATTGTACAGTGCTCTGAGTCAACTCTAGGGCTTGGTATGTGTGAGAGAGTCGTGATGCTGAGCTACATCACCCCCAGTCCATGCCTGAGTCCATGCCCCAGTCCATACTCTTAGTACTACTTAGGATGTGGGAAAGTTCACAATTGAATCAAAATGATTCATGCTATCCTGGTCACCTGGCAATCAAACCCGTGCATGTGTGGATCATGGAAACATCTCAGAGGATGTGGTGAACCTTGCTTTGTCCTCCTCAGACCCTCTGGCCTCCTCTTGTCCAAATGACTTGTTAAACTCCCCAGTGTCTTTGACTTCAGTAGGGAGTGGAAGCTGTAGTTTGAAATTATCTGAGTAATTATTTTAAAATTAAGCTGATCTATACCACCTTAGGCTTTTGAGTTTGATTTTGAGTTTCAGCACTATTTCCATTTAACAGGAGCCTTTCTTTCTATGGTAAAGTATGCTTGGTAGAGTGCTCAAAGCCTTGTTCCTGTTGATTCCTGTCTTATAGAAGGTGCTATTTATGAAGTTTTAGTTGGGTTCTCAGTGATTTCTAATACTGTGAGTTTGTAACCCTGAAATATTTAAGACCTACTGTCAGGCAGCAGTTAGTTTAAGAACGACTCGTGTTTCAGGCGTTGGTGACTTGGCCTTTAATCCCAAAACTGGGGAGGCAGAGGCAGGCAGATCTCTGAGTTCAAGGCCAGCCTGGTCTGTAGAGTGGGTTCCAGGACAGCCAGGGCTACACAGAGTAACCCTGTCCCAGAAACAAACAAACAATTCATATGTGACTGACATCTTTAAGTTGCTTATAGTTATGTTGGTTTTGTGCATCAATTTCAATTGAACTCTTCATGATCAGTGATGGGGTTCTGTGTGTTTGAGATGAGAACTGATATGGCCCAGGTTGTGTAACAAAAATGATCTTTATCTTCTGAACCTTCTGCCTCTTCTCCCTGAGTGTCGGGATTCTAGATATGCCTCACACCCAGCATTATGTGGTAGGGGGAAGCGGGGGAATAGAACCCCCCGGGCTCTGTGCCTGCAAGGCAGGCAGGCACTCTACCAAATGAGCCACATCTCTAGCTCTTAAAGCCTTGTATTGTAGCAAATTTATTTATAATCACTCCATAATTGAGAGTTGGCTTCTTATCTTATTCAACCTGGGGCACTTGCTGCTCTTCCAGAGGACCTCCCAGGTTTCGAGTGCCCACGCTGGGCGGCTCACTGCCTCCTACAATTCAGCTGCAAGGGATTCCATGCCCTCCCTCTTTCTAACTCTACCATCACCAGAATCCATGTGTCCACATTCACACACAGACATGCACAGACACAAGTACTAGCAATAGTAAAAATAATCTTTAAAAACTACAGAAAAGTATTCAGCATATGTATTTTAGAGTGGGGCCAATTTTTCTGGCCAGGTTTCTTAAGTGAACTCTCCCATTTGAGCAGAGTGTACTTGTAAACTGTACTTAACTTGACACACAATAACTTCTGTGTCAGAATTGTAGGCATGAAATGGCAGAATTGCTTAGGATCCGGATGCCATTTTTAGAAGACTCTAGCACTCACAGTGAATCGTTGTCCTTCTAGAGGCAGTAGCTTGTTGCGTGTTGTTGACATTTTGGCACTATTCTCCCAGGTAGGACTGTACATATCACTATGGTGGTAGCTGCTTTGCATGTTCTCACTTGATTTCTGTGAGAACTAAGGGTGGCACCACTGGGTGAGGGGCTCTGACGTGGAAGCCGGGCTGAAGGCAGCTTTTAATTAGATTGATTCGTAATTCACTCTGAGGGAACATTTCCTAAATATGTTTCAGGAATACCAAAGCTGCTTATACATCCTGGAAGGAGTGGGCAGGGTGGCAGTACGCTCTGAGTGTGCAGCTGAGTCCTGTCATTCCCTACAGGCCGACTGTGGATGCTCTGTCTGCAGTCTCCTGACTGTCCCTGCTTGTCCCTCCATCTGTGTATGTGTCACGTGGGTGATGTGTGGTCAGGGGAGGGAATGTCACTATTACCTGGTGGAAATAGAACCAGTTCTGACAGACGTAGAAAGAGATGGGGGAGGGGGTGGTTCTCATTATTTGCAGTCATTCAAATCCACCCACAGTACCTCCAGGACAGTGATTAGTGAGCACCAAGTCTGACCTCCTGCAGGAATGCAGAGCTTGGTTCTTGCCAGCCTCTATCACCAGCTAGCTGCCTGACAGACGCTTAGTTTAATGTACACTTTTCCTGGTTGCTGATTTGTGATGGTTGAACTCTGAACTGCCTGCTCTGTAACCCAGGCCCAGACATAACTCTGTGTGTCTAGGCAAGCACATCCGAACCCCATCCATAGCCCCCAGCCTTTAACCGTAGTAGCAGGGTGACATATGACCACTTCACAGTTGAAGACTTGGCTCCTGTCTCAGTTCAAGTTTGGCTGGTGGCTTTTTTTTGTTTTTTGTTTTTTCATTTGTTTGTTTTTTTGTTTTTTCCTCTTCCCTTGAAGTCTGTGTTAAGGGACTGGAGGAGGATCAGTAGTAGAGTGCTTACTGCCTTACAGAGGACCCACATGGCAACTCATAGCTATCCTTTTTTATTTTTTAAACAGAAATACATGTCAAGGGCTGGAGAGATGGTTCAGCCTTGCATCCATGCTTGGAAACACTACCCAGCACTTTATTATCACATTTGGGGATTGTTTTAAACACCGACAAAGCAGGAATCTATAAAAAACTTGACACCAGGCAGGCTGTGAAAGACAGCTTGTTTATGGTAGGGAGGCCAGCAGAGTGGCACCTCACCTGACCTTAGCCAGGCAACACACACTCCCAATGACTCTGTAGCTTTTTGCAGTTCTGAGTGTAGTGCAGGTGGGAAGGTTAGGGTCTAGAGAAGCTGAGCAGTTTCCCTTCTGGTGCCTATCTGATAAAGAGCCAGATTTTGAACTTGTGAGTTAGTACTTCTAAAACCCTCGCCTGTCTATTGGCCTGCTGTAGTGGAGAATGATTCTGCATGGCCCTAGGCTTCTGTAGTTGACTTTGGAGTCTCCACACACACATAGGGCAGAGGTGGACCGTGGAATTTGTGATATATGGCCAGCAATTAAGCTCAGTGACCCATTCTGGGAGGCAAAGACAGAAAACCCATAACTTAGTCTGGGGTCTAAGCTGTGGAGAAGCCTAGAAAGACAATGGTGGCTTTGACTGGGGACATCTGGGAAAGGAACCTGGCAAGACATGTGCTATATTTGAAGTAGTTTGTGACTTTGAGCTTCCTTGGTTGGGCCACTTTCCTAACTGTCCCTACCTAAAGTTGCAAAGGCCTGGGTAGCTCCTGACCTTGGTATGTCCTTAGTCTGTGAGACACTTTGCTCCTGCTGACAGCTGACATGGGAGGGCTGCTGGGCTTTCACTTTGGCTGTGTGGCTTAGCATGTGTCACCAGTCAGCTCTGGCTCATTCCAGAGAGCTCCTTTCCTGCAGTGACCCTGAACATTGGCACAGCTGGAGTTTGTGTGTGGACTGGATGGGGCTATCCTACTTTCTGTATAGCCCCAACTCTGGGTGTGTGAGGCCTCAAGAAGATGCCCTCCTCCTCTCCCCCTCTAGTGTTCTCGAAAGGACGTTCTGAGCCCAGGCCGAGCAGATCTGTAGAAGCCTGAATTCTCAGGGAGACTCCTGGGAGTTTTCTTTGAATCCCTACCCATTATCCTGCAGGTATTTCTCAGTAGATGCCAACATAGCAACCTGAGAGCAGTGCTTCCTGAGCTGCCTGTATGGCCAGACTGTATCATATATACAGCTGGTCTGAGTTTGATGAATACACATTGTTTGAACTTCTCCAAATTTGGTGTTTCAAATTGATGTAAAGCAATAAATAAGTACCCCAAAGCTGGTGCAGTATTTTGGGAATGTGTTTCTCTAAGATTCTTGGGATTTGCATACAAACTCCTGAAATACCCAGATAGTAAATATTTTATGCTTGGTAGCCACTATTGTAGCTACTTGATTCTGGAGTTGTCGCCATAGATACCAAGCAAGCTCATGAGCGTGGTGGGTGCTAGCAAAATTTTACATATAAAACCTGGCACAGTTCAGCAACAGGCATAGATCAGAGCAGCCAGGCACTTTTCTGTGGGGTTAAATTCTTGCTGAGACCTGACCCTACTATCAAACCATTCAAGTCATTGGGTATTGTTTTCTTTTTCTTTCTTTCTTTTTTTTTGTTTGTTTTTTTGTTTGTTTTTTTGAGACAGGATTTCTCTGTATAGCTCTGGCTGTCCGGAACTCACTCTGTAGACCAGGCTGGCCTGGAACTCAGAAATCCATCTGCCTCTGCCTCCCAAGTGCTGGGATTAAAGGCATGCGCCACCACTGCCTGACAAGGTTTACTTTTCAAATGTTTAAAGTGTGTGTCCATGTGTGAGTATGTGCATGTAAGGGCAGGTACCTGCTGAGTCCTGAAGAGAGCACTGAGCACCTGGAGCTGGAGTTTCACGTGGTTGTTAGAAGTTAGTGGGCGCGGCCTCTTTCAAAACAAGGAATTTTCTGTTGTCTGTCTGTCCGTCTGTCTGGGCATCCATAAGTACTCACACAAGCAGATGCATACACCCTTAGTTTTTTTGTTTTAGGCAAGGTCTAACTCTGTAGCCCAGGCTGGCCTGGATTCTGCTGTGGTCCTCTTGGCTCAGCCTCTTGAGTTCTGGGATTACAGCAATGACCCAGCACTCCTGGTTCTCTAATGGTTTCAGACTTTAGCTGACTCTGGAAACCTTGGGGAAACAAGACCTCAGATGTGGGAGATTACTCTTAGAATGGAAAACAGGGTGTTTGTTTTGGTGTCCGTCAGACTCTGTCTTCCCTGCCCCACCCACAGGTCACGTGTGTTCCCCTTCTTGGTCTCTCCCTTTCTCTGTTCTGTCCCTGTGGTGGGCTGGGAGTTGATTGAGGTTGTTATGTGGCAGGAAAGACAAGGGTTCTCCCTCCAACAAGGTGCTCCCACCTCCCTCTACTGCAGGGAAGGGAAGGGCTGGATTTGGAGCTGCTCAGCCAGGATCAACCAGTGGTTACTTAGTTCTCAGTCAGTAGAAGTCAGCTAAAGGCTGTGTGCAAGCAGCGATGAGATAAAAGATTTACATAGTTGGGTTTGCAGAAGAGTTCGCCGTAGGTAACAGAGAGAAACTTTGAGCTTTGACTGCTGGAGCACACTGCCAAGTGTGTGCTCCTTCACTTCCTGTGGACTAGTCCTGATGGGAAAGCTTTTAAAAAAAAACAAAAACCAAATCAAAACACAACACCAATCAGCTGCATCTTAGCTTTTTAAAAAAATAATCATTAACTTACACATTTATTTTATATATCTCTGTGGTGGGTGGGTGGTGGAGCGGGCGAAATGTATGCCCTTGTGAAGGTCAGAGGACCTCCTTCGAATGTTGGTTTCACCTCCCTGTGGGTTCTGCAGATCAGAGTTGCCATCAGGCATGGTGGCATCTTTTCACTGAGCCATCTTCAGTCCTGTTGCTTTATTATTTGGAGGGGTTGCTGGGGATTGAGCCGGAAACTTTTTGTATGCTGGGCAAGAGCTCTCCCTGGGGCCATACCAACGTCTCATCAGTTAGATTTTCAAGACTCGGTAACCGTCACCTACCTCAAAATGTGCAAGAAATGGGGGAGGGAGGGGCAAGTCCTAGGATCTGCCCACCATGTCTGATTTTTTTTTCCTTTGAGCCTGTCCTGAATCCACCTACCCTTGCAAATAGCCAATCTCACTTCCACAAAAACAAACCCCCAAACCAAAGCAAACTCAGCTTTTTGTTTTGTCCTGAGACAGATCTCATTCTCATCAAGGCTTGAATTCCTGATTCTCCTTATCCCCCTCTTGAGTCTGGGTACCTACCTCCACACCCAGTTTATGGTGGGCTTTAATGCTGCTAGGCTCAGCTACAATCAGCTACAGCCCCAGACCGGGTTCTTTTGAGTTCCTGTCTTCTGCTTGTAGCTCACTTTGAAGGTTCTTCCCACTTGTCAGGGGGAAGTTGTTCATTACCTTAGATTGACCCTTGCCTGCTGCAGATTCTGCATCAAGGGAGTTAAAATCTGCTTGGAACTAATAAAGACATAAGGAGTTTTATAGAACCATACAGGGTGAGCTTTATAGAGCCATACAGGGTGAGCTGTATAGGATAACTGATGGGATGGGAGGCTTCAGGTAGCTCCAAGAACAAGGTCTGGACAGAGAGGAGGAGAGAGGAGCACATGGGAGGGCTGTGTGCCTCTTGGGGACCTAGATATATATGCACACAGCAGTATGTTTGCATGCATTTCCATGACTGTGTGGGCTCACACTGTGTGTAGGCACTGACATACATCAATATGAGTGGGTGTATGAACCCGGCTTAGGGAAAAGCTGCTGTGGTGATGGTGATCACATGGGAAGGGCATGCTGAGTGCGGGCGATTAGACTTGATTTACAGTATTGTTATTTTTTAAATTTACATTGTTTTGTGGGTGGCACTAATCCTGGCTGTCTGGGATGTTGTATAATGGAGTGCTTTATTCACTTACCCAACAAATCATGATTTCATGTTGAAAATGAATCAGAACAAGGAGGTGCCAGTGCCTGTTGTGGTGATCCCCACTGGAGGGTCGCCTGGGGCGGAGCAGTTGAGGCCAAGGAGGACAGGCCAACTGAAAGCTGTCACAATGGTGAATTGAGAGGACTGGGTGAGGGATTCTGTGCAGTTAGCCAAAGCCATTTCCAGTGCCCATCAGCACAATGCCCTAAGACTGAAGGGCTTGCCTCACAAGAAGCAAATACTACTGATGGTAATTTCCAAATCATTGTTATGTTTGCTTTTTATTTTGAAACAGGGCTCCTGTGGTCCAGGTTGGTCTGGAGTCCTGACCCTTGAGTTTCTGGCTCTTCTGCTCCCACCTCCCGGGTACTGGGATACAGTTAGCAACTACCATGCCTGGTTTACATGCTGCTAGGAGTGGGACCTAGGGTTTTGTTCATGCAGTGGCCCCAGCCCCATGTCTGCATTTTTACCAATATAGAGTTGGACCATAAACTTCTGAGGAGTGAGGCAAACTTCACACCTTTAAGTTTATTTCAGTAATTTTACAGGAGTCTTTCAATTTTTACTTTTTAGTTGTTAATGTAGATGTGTGTATGTGCCCAGGGAGGTAGAATTAGAGTTATAGGCAGTAGTGAGCTGCCCATCGTGGGAGCTGGAAACTGAATCCAGGTCCTCTGCAAGAGCAGTATGTGCTTTTAATCTCTGAGCCATCACTCCAGCCCCCAATTCAGGTTTTTAATAAGAGCAGAGCCCTTTCCTGTTCTCCATGTGGAGCCACTGGCAGCCACTGGTCTACCTCCTGTGTCCTCAGTGTCTGCTTGCTTGTTTGGGATATTTCCTGTGAGTGAATAATGCAGTATACATCAACTGCTTCTGGTGTTTCAGAGTCCATGCAGTCTGCTAAAGGTGAACCCATGATTTTAAATTCATTTGTCATATTAGTATCCTTCCCATGCTTTTATTTGGTTTTGGTTTACTTGTTTTATTAATTTATTTATTTGAGACAGGATTTTGAGCCTGGACTACTGATCTGCTGCCTGAGTCTTCTGAGTACTGGGGTTCCAGCTACTCACCACCACACAGGGCAGATCCCTCCCCTTTTTGCAGCTGAGCCATATTCCATGACCAACTTGCCACGTTTGATTTTTGCCCGATTACATGATGGGCACATGAATGGTTTCTGCTCCCCGATCCTCGCTTCCGTTGTTGTTTCTCAGGAACTAAGAAATTCAGGGTCACTGGCTTGGGAAGCAGCTGAGTTTGGAAGGTGCTCATGATGATCCCAAGTTTGAATCTCCAGGATGGATGTAAAAAGCCAGGTGTGGCAGCACTTGCAACCCCAATGCTAGGAAGTGGGAGGCTGGCCCAGGTGACAAAGCTCTGGGCTGGTGGACACTGTTTCAAACAGTAGTTGGATGGCCCTGGACCTCACACTCATTATTCTTCTCTGACTCTGGAACATGTGTTTTTCTGTGTATGTGTATGCAGTTGTGTGCGTTTAGAGGGAAAACCAGCAGTTGTCCCCAGAGGCCAGGAGTGCCACCGAGGGTCTTGTCCCTGAACTCTAAGGGAAGCAATTTTTAGGCAGTAGGGAATCTTGGAAATTGTGGAGGATTTTGGTAGTGTTGAAGAATTATGTGTAGGTAGCAGGGATGGTATGAATCATTGTCCAGAATTTGAATTGGTTTACTTAGTGGGCAGACTATTTATCTGTCACTCTGAAGTGTTACTTGATCAACATTCCATTTAATAATTGGCCAAAGCAGTCAGCCAGAGGCTGCGTTCCTCTTCCGGTGCTTGAGCACCCTGGCCAGCTACTTTAAATCTTGTTGATAAACGTTCAACAGAAGTGACTTTCTGAGTAGAAGCTAGCAAGGTGGCTCCTCCCTGTAATCCCTGTAATCCACTGGAGTGGAGGCAGGAGGGACACAAGTTCAAGGTCCTCTTAGCTACAGAAGAGTTTGTGGCCAACCTGGGTCCATGAGACTGGGAATCGGAGGAAGCCCCGAGTGGGTGGGTACTGGGTTTTTCCTTTCCTTTCCTTTTTTTTTTTTTTTTTTTAAATTTATTTATTTATTATATGTTAGTACACTGTAGCTGTCTTCAGACACACCAGAAGAGGGTGTCAGATCTCATTACAGATGGTTGTGAGCCACCATGTGGTTGCTGGGATTTGAACTCAGGACCTCTGGAAGAGCAGTCAGTGCTCTTAAGCACTGAGCCATTTCTCCAGCCAGGGTGGGTGCTGTTGACATGAACATGTCAAAGACCCTAGCCTTAGACCATGGGAAAATGGCAGTCTTCCCTTCCGGGCCATGTGTGGCTGTTGAGAGAGTGAGCAGAAAATGTCCACCATAGTGTTCTGCTCCTGGGTGTTTCCTGCCTGAAGGCTGCTCCCGTGCTGAGATGGCTCCTACTGAGACTAGCTCCTGTTGAGCTGTCTATGCAGACCCAGCCTCCTTGTCCAGCTCTCTGCAACAATCTGGGTTCTCCGTCCAATGTACACATGCTGGGCTTCCAGGGTGCTGAGCCTTGTCTGCCAGAGAGCCTAGGCCACCCGATCCCAGCTTTTCTTCTGTCTGTCTTCCCTCACTGTCCTAGTCTGATCCCAGTCCCTGGAGCCGTGCTAAAGACCAAGCAAGACTTGGTCTCAGAAATTAAAAAGTTCCAGAGTAAATCTCTGTTGTTGTAGCAGTGTGTCTTTCACAGTGGCCTCACAGAGTCCTGCTGAAGTAAATGCACAGCAGCGTGTTGACTTAACCTCAGTACTCAGGAGGGTACTGGCTGTTCTGGGTTGGTAGCACTTTAATTGAGATATAAATACTATATGCCACAATCTGTCACTTTTTAGTATACTAGTCAGTGGCTGTAGTATATCCTGAAACCACCACCACCACCACCACCACAGTTAATTAGAGTTTCCCTCACCCCAGAGAAGCCTTGCCTACTTCCCCTGGCTCCCACTGGCCTTCTTTCCTAACCTGCCCTCGAAGTCTTGTTATTTGTAGAAGTTCTTCTTTGGCTTTTATTCTTTTTAGTTTTTGAGACAGGGGTGTGCATATGTACCAGGGCCTGGCTGTGGTGGTTGGAGGACAGCATGCAGGTGTGTGTCTGCCTTCCTCCATGTGGATCCTAGATGCTGAGCTCCAGGACCCTAGGCTTTGTAGTGGTTATCTTCATGCTAAACCATCTTCCAGCCCCTAGCTTGCTTTTGGTTTTTGTTACAGGATAGCTGTAGCTCTAGCTGTCCTTGAAATTCACTGTGTAGACCAGACTTTGAACCCAACCCATAGAGATCTCCTGAGTTCTGGGATTAAAGGAGCAGGCCACCACCCCTGCCTAGCCTAATCTTTGTAGATCAGGACCTGGTCTCTGGCGTAATGGTTAGTACTACTGTAGTCTGTTTGTCTGTCTTTCTTTTTTCTTTTTCTTTCTTTTTTTTTTTTTTAAATCAATGTGGGTTGTTTGTCAGCTTTATCATTTGTTTATAGTTTTTGGGTTTGTTTTGGTTTAGTTGAGACAGTGTCTTATTATTTAGCCCAGGCTGGCTTCAAACTGTGGATTCTCCGGTCTTGGACTCCTGGGTGCTGATAATATAGGCATGTACTACCCTCTCTCCCTGCCCTCCCCCTGCAGCCTTGGCTGGTCTTCCCCAGCCCCCATGTGTGTAGGCATGTTTTTGCATATGTTTGCATATGTGGGGTTTGGGGGGCGGGGAGGTGTGAGTGTGTCCATCCATATGAGTGCACAGGCCTGTGAAGGCCCAAAGTTAATGTCTGGAATTAACTTTTCTCTCTTCTGCCTTATTCGCTGAGGCAGGGTCTGTAAATCAAGCCCAGAACTCACTTAAACGTGGCTTCACCTTCAGAGGTAGGAATTATAGGCTGGCTGCCATGACCACCACACATTTTCATCAGTTCTGGAGATCTGAGCTCTGGTCCTGACTGTTATGTGACAGACATTTTGACTGTTGAGCCACCTCCTAGCTCCCTTGCTAGTTTCTCACAAATGAAATTTGCCTCTGCAATTGGAGGTAGGATTTTGTTACTGTGTTCCACAGCTCTCAGTCCCACATCGCCTTTTGTTTTTAATCCAAGAGCTGTTCTAAAACTTTAAAAAATCTTGTGCTGTGCGGGTTGAGATGGAGTTGGTGTTTTTCTTATATGCCGTGACTGCCGTGGGAGAGTTTGGCAGTTCCTAGTTCCGCAGCTGGGATCTCCTGCCTCAGTCAAGTGCATGAGAGGCAGGAGGAGGTGGGGGTGTGATAGAGAGATGTTGCTTGAGGCACTGTCCTTCAGTCACCCCAGATTCTGTCCTGTGTCCCCCACCATCCCTCCTGGGACCTTTCCTGCCCATATACCCATGCGGGCATGCTAGGAATGTTGCCATAAGTGGAGCTCTGGGAATGTGTGGAGGAATCTCTCTCCTGCTGCCTTTATTATACAGTGAGGAGGCGGCAGGGATGGACAGACAGGAAGGAGGACGGGACAGCAGCCTCCTCATCCTTACCTGAGCCCCAGTGCAGTAGGAAGTGGGAACTTGGGATGGCAGCATGGCTACAACCTCACTGTGCTCTTTTGGTGCTGAGGTTGCTCCAGGGCTGTGTGTGTGCGCGCACGTGTAAAAATGCATTCTCATTCTCTGTTTGCCACTTTAAATGGAAAAAAAAATGCAGTGCAGCTAGCAGAACAAGCAAATGGACATCTTCAGGGCCCTTTGCAAACTATTTTGTGAATCAGTTTTTGAAAGAATCTATACTGAGGAGAGTCTTGGATGCTCTGTATTTTTTGCTGAGTTGAACCTCTTCTCTTTGAGTTGCCTTGTCCTCTTCTGATGTATTTATGCACCAGCTCGGAGCAGTGCCATGGCCAGCCTGTGGAGTTGGCTGTTGGCGAGGCTCATAACTGGCATATTAACAACCTGAGCAGAGGCTTCGCAGGGTGAGCTGGCACAGCACTAGCAGCTGGCTGAGAAACTGACACCAGCTCCTGGCCCTCCCATCTCTTCTACAAAGTCACTAATCATTTGAAAAATAAGATTTTCCTTATGAATGTTTTTCCTATAGTCATTTTGAAGGAAAATTGAAAATTATAGCATGAAACAAAGTAGGAAAACTATGCCATATTACTTAATGTCATTCACAACTTTTTTTTAAAATTTTGTTTTATATTTAGTAGAGTTTAAAATCTTGGCTCTTACTGTGGTACAAGCCCAAAATAAGAACA
>NW_022196905.1:139199080-139280307 GCF_008632895.1 Mastomys coucha | reverse complement strand
GGATTTGTGGAAAGATACTGTGTAAATTTGGTTTTGTCATGGAATATCTTGTTTTCTCCATCTATGGTGACTGAGAGTTTTGCTGGGTATAGTAGCCTGGGCTGGTATTTGTGTTCTTGTAGGGTCTGTATGACATCTGCCCAGGATCTTCTAGCTTTCATAGTCTCTAGTGAAAAGTCTGGTGTAATTCTGATAGGCCTGTCTTTATATGTTACTTGACCTTTTTCCCTTACTGCTTTTAAAATTCTTTCTTTGTTTAGTGCATTTGGTGTTTTTATTATTATGTGACGGGAGGGATTTCCTTTCTGGTCCAGTCTGTTTGGAGTTCTATAGGCTTCTTGTATGATCATAGGCATCTCTTTCTTTAGGTTAGAGAAGTTTTCTTCTATAATTTTGTTGAAGATATTTACTGGCCCATTACCTTGGAGGTCTTCACTCTCTTCTATACCTATTATTCTTAGGTTTGGTCTTCTCATTTTGTCCTGAATTTCCTGGATGTTTTGGGTTAGGAGCTTTTTGCTTTTTGCATTTTCTTTGACTGTTGTGTCAATGTTTTCTATGGTGTCTTCTGCCCCTGAGATTCTCTCTTCTATCTCTTATATTCTGTTGGTGATGTTTGCATCTATGACTCCTGATTTCTTTCCTAGGTTTTGTATCTCTAGGGTTGTCTCTCTTTCTGATTTCTTAATTGTTTCTATTTCCATTTTTAGATTCTGGATGGTTTTGCTCATTTCCTTCACCTGTTTGATTGTGTTTTCCTATAGTTCTTTAAGGGATTTTTGTGTTTCGTCTTGAAGGGCTTCTAGCTGTTTACTTATGTTCTCCTGTATTTCTTTGAGGGTGCTATTTATGTCTTTCTTAAAGTCCTGTATCATCACCATGAAAAGTGATTTTATATCTGAATCTTGCTTTTCCGGTGTAATGGTGTGTCCAGGACTTGCTATGGTGGGAGTATTGGGTTCTGATGATGCCAAGTAACCTTGGTTTGTGTTGTTTATTTTCTTATGATTGCCCCTGACCCCACCATCTGGTTATCTCTAGTGCTACCTGCCTTTGCTAAAGCTGACTGGAGCCTGTCCTTCCTGTGATCCTGGTTGTGTCAGAACTCCTCAGAGTCAAGCTGTCTCTGTGATCCTGTGATTCTGGGATCTTCTGATCCTGGGCATATTAGAGTTCCTGGGAGTGGAGGTTCCTTTGGGTGTTGTGGGACTGACTGCAGAGCTTGCGCGCAAGGTCTGCTCAGGACAGCAGCCCAGAGAGACCGGAAGGAACCCTAGCCACTGGGCTGGGGGACTTCCTGTGTGCCTGGTCCCACTTGTCCCAGTTACTCCTGGTGTTGGGACAGATGTTGGGTCCTCCTCACCTCTGATCCTGGGCATGTCAGAGCGCCTGGGAGTGGAGCTTCCTCTGGGTGTTGTGGGACTGACTGCAGAGCTTGCGCCCAAGGTCTGCTCAGGACACCAGCCTAGAGAGACTGGAAGAACCCGAGCCACTGGGCTGGCAGAGTTCCTGTGTGCCTGGTCCCGCTGGTCCCAGTTACTCCTGGTGCTGGGACAGATGTTGGGTCCTCCTCACCTCTGATCCTGGGCGTGGTAACTTTCTTGAACCCAGACAAGCCGCTATGTGAAGGAAAGCGCAACACAAACTTAGTTTAGAAACAACAGTAACTCAATCTCTGGGCACAACAACTAAAATCCTAACAATCCTAACTTGTAAGCCTTATTAAATCTAAATCCTCCAGTGGTGAATCCTGACAGATCTGCCATTGAAACCAGGAGACACTTGTAGCTACATCTTGTTCTCACAATATTCCTGTCCAAAAAGGATTCACAACTTTTTACAGTTTCATTTAGCTCATGCTGTCCTTGACTTTGCTGTGTAGCTGAGGTTAATCTTGAAGTGCCAATCTATTTCTCTACAATCTACATTTACTTCTCCTGGGATCATAAGTATGTGCCCTTACATCCAGATGTGGGTTTTTGCTTTTGGTTTTGAGACAAGGTCTTACTCTGTAGCCTTAGCTGGCCTAGAACTCATTATGTAGACCAGGCTAACCTACAGAGTACAAAGAACCAGCAGCCTCTGCCTCCTGTCTGAGCACTGGGATTAAAGGTGCATGCCCCTTTTAATTTTTTAAAAGAGATTTATTTATTTTATGTATATAAGTATATATGAATACACTGCCCTCAAACACACCAGAAGCGGGCAGCAGATCCCATTACAGATGGTTGTGAGCCACCATGTGTTTGCTAGGATTTGAACTCAGGCCCTCTGGAAGAGCAGCCTGTGCCTTTAACAACTGAGCCACCTCTCCAGCACTCCCCTCCCAACCACCCCCTTTTCTTGATGCAGTGTTTCTCATAGCCCAGGCTAGATTTAAAATCACATCACCAAGGATGACCTTGAACTTGTAACTCTCCTTCGTCCAGTGTCATGCTTGACTCCATCCAGATTTACACAGTGCTATGGATTCACTTTGCCCTTGTGTTCTCCAGTGTGTATTATTATCACGCAGGAGCAATGTGTCCTCCAGAATAGGGTCATGTTATACAACCTGTTTGGTTTTTATCCTTTCTTATTTGTTTATGTTTGTTTTACTTGACAGATTGACTTTAAAGGATAATTTTAGTGTTTCTAAGATACTAGGAAAATAACCAAGCCTTTCCACACTGCCTGGGAGCTTCCCCAGTTCACAATGAACTGGAGCTCTTCCAGTCACTGTTGGCTGGGGTCCTAGGGTCTCCCTAGTTTATAAGAGTGCTCTTTTTTACTTCTTGGGCTCCTCTCTGGGGACAGCCTCTCAACCTGCTGTTTGGAGGCCTGGGCAGTTTCTAGAACTAGCTAGATGTTTTGTAGACTTAACTCAGCTAGAGTTTGTTGGATGTCTTTCTCACTCAGAGTCTGGAGGAGGCAGACCCCTGGGACACCATTGTCAGTTGCCTGTCACAGGATGCACCAACAATAGAACTTAACAGCCTTACCTGGGCTGTGGCCCCTGCCTAAGGTTGGCTGTGTTGACTTGATTCCTCCCATTATGAAGGCATTCTGTTCTGCTCCTTCCAGCCTCATCCATATGGGGTACCTCTGTACCCTTGGGGCATCTTCTTTCCTGGTTACTGCTTTATGGCCTCATTTAGTCATATCAGTATGGTCTTCTCATGGACAATGATGGCTCTGTTTTGGTTAAAGCTTAATATTACCTTGTTTCATTGTGTAGAATGTTCCAGGCTGGTCCCTATCAACTGTTAATGACTCACCCCTTTAACCAGTATGAGGTGATCTCCCTTTAAAACAAAATTTTTAAATTTGATTGTTTTGCATATATGAGTATTTGGCCTCCACATATACCTATGTACCATGTGACGAAAAGAGTCCAGGAGAGGGTGTGGGGAATTGAACCCACGTTCTCTGGAAGAGCAGTGGGTGTGTGTATTCTAACTGCTGAGCCATCTTTTCAGCCTATTGATCTCCTCTTTTGAGAGATTGTCTTGTGTTGCCCAGGCTGGCCCTTATCTCCTGTGCCTAAGTGGACCTCCTAACTCAATCTCCCTAGTGGCTGGGGTTATAAACATTTTTGGTCCTACCTGGCTCCTTTTGTATGCTTTGTGCACTGAGATGCATCTCAGTGGCTCCTAGGCCTTGTCTCTCATTTGTTGAGCTCTGATCCTCTAATATTGTAAGCATGTTCTGTATGCATGCTTCATATGTGCATTTCCAGTGATTACATACCACAGGGTGGAACTGATGGCGCAATGATCAGCTAAAAGAAGTTGACGGATCTTCTTATCCTGCCTTTGGCAGCAGTGACTTGAACATTTTAATGTGACACATGGCCCCATCAGAGTACTCACTGTTTAGTGCAGCAGCAGACTTCAGTGACCTAGTGTGGTTTCCCTCATACAGTAGATCAGCTAAAAACCCTTTTCCATGCATTTACTTATGGGGGGAGGGATGCTCACGCCACAGGTGTGCTTATGGATCTATGGAGGACAACAGGTAGGAGCGGGTTTCTTCTTTCACCTTGTAGGCCTTGGAGATGGAATTCAGGTCCTCTAGCTTGGTGACTTTATCATCTGCTGAGTCCTGGCCCCAGACAGATGAGTGTTGATCAGTCATCCGCTCAGCTGGGTCATCTTGAATGGTGGTGTTGCTTTCTGTCTGCTATGACTCACTCTACCTGACTTATACTATGGTGTGAATGATGGCTAGCTAAATAATCAGATAGCATGCACAATAGCCCTGAGTACTATGTAGAAAAGACAGGGCAGAGAAACTTGATCTAGAAGATGGTGGACTTTGGGGTTTCTGAGGCACGTGTGTGCTTCCATGGCTTGTCACCTCACCAAGCCTGGCCCTCTCCAGATGCAATTCTTAGCCTTCTACATGTGAATTTATTAATGTAGTACTTGGGCTGGTGAGATGGGACAGCAGCCAAAAGAAAGAATTCTGACAGCGATGTTTCTTGCTATTATTTACTACGTCTCCTCCCCAACCCCACCCCCATTTGTTTTTCTGTCTAGTCTAATGATGGAATTAGAGACTAATTTACTCGGCTTTTATCTGTGGAATCACAGCCTTCCCCTTTACTCTCAGCAGCTGCATCAAAAGAAAGACATGGCTTAGGCAAACGAGCTAGGAGCCAAGTGTGGTGGCTCATGCCTGGCACTCTGGGGGGCCAGCCTGGGCTAAATAGTGAGCTGTTGGTTAAAACAAAACAAAACAAAACAAAACCTAGGGTGAGATCAGGAGGTTTAGATTCAAGAGAGACTCTTCTACCTGATAACATGGGACACTTCCAGGTGGTGGAATTAATTCATTGTTTTTTCTTCTAGGGTAATGATAAGATCCATTTTACCTATTGAGAGACAGCTGGGGTTTAAAGATCTTTGCTCTTCTGGAAGATTTTGTTTTATACTGTATAAACTTATGAGGCCAGCCTAGCCCTGAAAGTCAGTTTTAAGCAGTTGTAAAAAGTAAAAAACAAAAACCCTTAGTTCACTCTGCCTGAAAGTCAAGCCCTTGGGGTCTGCCAAAGACAAGCAGCCTTTGTTTTTCTCAGTGCTATGTCCTCGGGAGCTCCATCAGACCTTGGTGTGTGGTCCACCGCCAGCAACGTGTTGGTTAAATGTAAAAATCTATTGCTGCTCAGAACACCCAGCTCTTCCTAACTAATTTTAACCCCACCCTTCCCTCTTTCTTTCTCTCTCCCAAGGACTTGCATGGCCTAGGCTAGCTTCCAGCTTACTGTATACATCTGACCTTGAACTTCTGACCTTTCAGCCTCCCCCTCCCAAGTGCTGTCACTTCAGGATGCACCATCACACCTGGCTCACGTGATGCTGGGGTGGACCATTGGGCTGCCTGTGTGGGCAAGCATCCCAGCAGATACATTCCCAGTAGCCTTAGTTTTCTATGATCAGTTAAATGCCTGTAGAGTAGTAACCATGGGTAGATGTGTTGCATGGACAGTGCCTGCTTACCCTATGAGCAGCTAACTCATGCTGTCTACTGCGGCTAGATCCACTGTAGATTGTATTTTTAAATTCTCACATAAAGGATGTGCCAACAGCCTAGCACATTCCATTGACAGATTTCATTGAGTGCTTCTGGCGAGGGCACGGATGGGTCTGTGTGACAGTCTGTTCCCTAGGGTGGTGTTGGAAGCATCCACTTTATAAACTGTTCATAAGCTCCTGGTTGTAGAATTACCTTGAGCTTTTTAGGAAATCGGAGACAGTTAATAACTGGGGACACGTCCTTGAGAATCATGAGCATGGGTCCTACATGTGACATTTGAATTACTGACATTGGAAAGGAGAAATAAACAATTATATGGGGACAGCATTCAACAGCTAGCTGATCTTGAATACTTCTGGGTTATAGTATTTAGTTAAAACTTTCACTGATAAAAGGCAAGTCTTTGTTTAATTCAAGACAAGGAAATCTGTTTTCTACCTATAAATGTTCTGTTTTTCTTGACCACAGTTGAGAAACACCTTATTGAAACTCAATGGAAGAAAGAGACAGGACCTGGGATAGTGTTTTAGGTTTTTTTTTATTGTTTGTTCTGTTTTGTTTTGTTTTTTGAGACAGGGTTTCTCTGTGTAGCCTTGGCTGTCCTGGAACTCATTCTGTAGACCAGGTTGGCCTCGAACTCAGAAATCCACCTGTCTCTGCCTCCCAAGTGCTGGGATTAAAGGCATGCACCACCACTGCCCGTCTTAGTTATTTTTTTATTGTTATGACAAAATACCATGTCCAAGGCAACTTATAAAAAGAAAGTGTTTAATTGAGGGCTCGTGGTTTTAGGGGGTTGGAGTCCATCCTGGTGGGAACTCAGTAGCAGGGAGGTGTATATGGTGCTGGAGAAGGAGCTGAGAGCTTACACAGATGCACAAACATGTAGTGGGAGGAAGAAGGAAGGGAGGGAGGGAGGGAAGAGGGAGAGAGCACTAACTGGAAACCCCAAAGCTTACCCAGTAGCACACCTCTTAATTTTTCCCAAACAGTCCACCCAAAACCAACTGTAGAGGAAGCATTCAAATCTATGAGCCAATGGGGGCCATTCTCACATTCTCATTCTAACCACCAAGGTTGGGAATTGTTCTATTGAGACAGGCTCTAAGTGAGACTGATTTCTTATCTTCCAAAGCTATGCGGTACAGCAAGCAATAGTTGAGAAGAAATGAAAGATAAACAGGAGCCCTGCAAATTGTGTCCTGTGAAGCCAACTTCTTTTCCCAGAGAGGAGCTATCCTATTTCAGGGGGGTGATCCAGGGGATTAAAAAGCAGCATTCAGAGGTTGGTGCATAGCTCAGCAGTAGTAGGCCTTCCTAGAATCCCTAGGGAGGGGCTGAGGCAAGGCTCAACTGTAGAGGCATTGCCTAGAATCCCCCAGTAGAGGGGGCTGGGGTCCTGGCTCAGTGGTAGAAACCCTGCCTAGAATCCCTTAGTGGTAGATAGAGCACCTGCCTAGCATCCCCCAGTGAGAGGCTTGGGGTGTGGCTCAGTGGTAGAGCCCCTGCCTAGAATCCCCCAGTGAGGGGCTGGGGTGTGGCTCAGTAGTAGAGCCCCTGCCTAGAATCCCCCAGTGAGGGGCTGGGGTGTGGCTCAGTAGTAGAGCACCTGCTTAGAATCCCCCATTAGAGGGGGCTGGGGTCCTGGCTCAGTGGTAGAACCCCTGCCTAGAATCCCCCAGTGAGGGGCTGGGGTGTGGCTCAGTAGTAGAGCCCCTACCTAGAATTCCCCCAGTGAGGGGCTGGGATGTGACTCAGTGGTAGAGCCCCCGCCTAGAATCCCCCAGTGTGGGGCTGAGGTGTGGCTCTGAGGTAGAAGGCTTGTCTGCCATGCACAAGGCCTTGTAAAAAGTAAAATTTAGAAACCATGTAGCTCAGTTATGAGTTTCTTAGAATTCAGCATTCTAATAAATCCTTAGAGAACATCCCTTAAGGTGTAAAAAAAGGCTCTTGAGACATTCTTAAAAGTTCCATAGTCCCTGGGTTTTTATTGCGTCCTTTTTGCTGTGTACTTTTTCTTCTCTTGTTGTAATGGTTTGAAACTATAGAACATTCTTCTGCTACTGGCGGACTCTTGTTACTAAAGTCACCTTAAGAAATGGCAGCTTGGGCTGGTGAGATGGCTCAGTGGGTAAGAGCACTTCCTGAGTTCGGATCCCAGCAACCACATGGTGGCTCACAACCACCCGTAATAAGATCTGATGCCCTCCTCTGGTGTGTCCGAAGACAGCTACAGTGTATTAAGCCAGAGCAAGCGGGGGCCGGAGTGAGCGGGGCTGTCCTGAGTTCAATTCCCAGCAGACACATGATGGCTCAAGGCCATCTGTACAGCTACAGTGTACTCATATACATAAAATAAATAAATCTTTAAAAAAAAAAAAAAAGATTCTTACTCTGAAGAATGAACTTTGTTGGATGGCAGGATGCAGGGCCAACATGCTTTGAACTCCAGTCTTGGGGAAGTGGTCATAGGATCCAGGTGAACCATTGTGGAGGCTCCCACAGATCTTGCCCTCATTCATTCAGCCAACCAAGCAATGACTAGATTTCTCAACATTTATTGATCACTAGTTTACACTAGGCCCTGTGCTGTACTCAGAACACAGTCTCTGCTCTCTCGTGTCTGTTCAGTGGCTAGGTAGGCAGTTACAGGGAGCTGTACTAGGTTATTGCCTGGTCCATGTGTTGACCAGCTGTCTTTAAAGTCTCTCTGTGTAGCAATTAGTACTCTGGGCTATGGGGACAGAGCGGTGAAGAAGGAAGTCCCAGCTTTCTTTTCGGTGCAGGTGGATGTCTACCTGGTTGCATGGCAGCAGGTTCCAGCCTCTGAGGAGAACAGCAGTACCTGGTGAAGTGGAGTGGGTGAATTTCTGGGTCCTGTGAGATTGGCTTCCTGGTGCAAGGGTGGAAACCAGCACACAGCCACTGAGTCAGACTGTTTAACCCATGAAATTAGAAAAGGAACCCTGCCCTAGCTTGTGCTGCCACATCCTATGAGAGTGAGTAGAAGTGCTTTATAAGACAACAACAGTAACAAACTTGAAGTGCATTTTAGTGTGTGTGTGTGTGTGTGTGTATGTGTCTAAGTCAGAGAACAACTTTACGGAAGTTAGTCAGCTTCCATTGTACGGTCCCGGGATTTGAATTCAGGTTCTCAGGCTTGCTGGCAGGTGTCTTTTGCTGAGCCATCTCCTAAGCCCAAAAGTGACATAGTGATTAAGTGATATAGGCGTTTACAGGTGGCAGCAGTGGATTGGGGGGGTAGGAGTAGGCAAGGGCATACATCTCAGGCCCCGCACGGAACCCAGGCAGTCCAGCTACTGCAGCTTAGCTTCGCCTTGCCAGTTCTGGGGCAAAGTGCAGCTCAGCATCCCATACTCCCATGGCCCTAGTTCACAGGTGTTTCTGTCCTTTTGTAACATGACACAAAGAAGAACACAAGTTTTTCTCCATTTAGTGGAATGTTCATGTTTATGTGGGAAGTTGCAAAGCCAGGGTGAAGTGTTTCAATGGGTCGCTCAAGCAGCAGGGTCAGCTCTGCCCTGTGCTGCAGTTTGACATTCCTATTTAGATCCCTATTTAGTCTATTTAGATATAAGCTACAACCAACGCGATTGTGTATATTTATTTGATTTTTGTTTTTTTGGGTTTTTTTTGTTTTTGTTTTTGTTTTTTTTTTCCGAGACAGGGTTTCTCTGTATAGCTCTGGCTGTCCTGGAACTCACTCTGTAGACCAGGCTGGCCTTGAACTCAGAAATCCGCCTGCCTCTGACTCCCAAGTGTTGGGATTAAAGGCATGTGCCACCACTGCCCGGCTTGTTGTTGTTATTGTTGTTATTGTTTTTTAAGAGTATTGCCCGGCAGTGGTGGTACACCTTTAATCCCAGTGCTCGGGAGGCAGAGGCAGGCGGATCTCTTGAGTTTGAGGTCAGCCTGGTCTACAGAGAGTTCCTGAGCAGCCAGAGCTACACAGAGAAACCCTGTCTTGAAAAACAACCAGCCAAACCCATTTGTTTTAATTGTGTGTGCATACAAGAGTGCAGATGTTCTCAGAGGCCCCTGAAGGGCATTGGATCCTAGAGCTAGCCAACATTACAGTAAGCTATGTGGCCTGCCTGTCATCAGTGTTAAAAACCAAACTCAGGTCAGAGGACCATTATGTGCTCTTTGCCACTGAGCCATCTCTTCAGATCTCAATTTTGCCACTTATCACGTCTGAGGATTTCCTGAGTTTATATGAGAGTTTACAGGTCAGTGGCTTCAGGATAGCGGCCTTGAACATTAGAGCTTCATCCTGCCTTGGGCAGCACTTCTGTTCTTACTGGCCCCGACACTTAAAGACAATTTATTTTTAGATTTGTGAGACAGGGGCTCACCATGTAGCCTGGGCTGGCCGGGACTCAGAATCTTCCTGCCTCCACCTCTAGTGTTTGGGATCACAGGTGTAAGTGACAAGCGTGGGGCTGGGGTAAGGCTAGGGCTTCCTGCCCCCGCACTCTCTTCTAGCAGCGAAGCTGCATCCCATGTTCTCTGACAGCCTTACTAACAGGTTGGAAGCTTTGCAATGGTAGTTTTAGGCACCCTTTTCCTTCTTTTTTTCCTTTTGCTTCTTTTTCACAGGCCCCTGTCTCTGAGCTCATGCTTTAGCCATTGCCCCAGCTAGACCATTCTAAGGATGGAAGCCTCCTACTTCAGAGAAACCCACCTCACTGGGTCACTGAGGTGGGAATGTTCAAGTCATGTGGTTCTTTTTTCTTCTTCCTTTTAGAGGCAAAATGTCAGACCAGGGAGGCCTGTGACTCTTGATCCTCCTGCCTCCACACCATGCCCGTGCCTCTTCATGCCCCTGCAATCATGTGCTTCTCAAAATGTGATTAGGAAAGAGTAGGTGACTGGTGACCAGGTCAGTCAAGACAGGTATGTCAATGTGGGTATTCTCACGGTGTGAAGTTAACGCTCTCAGAGTTTTGTTGTCTCGTTTAATTAAAGAACGTTTTAAGGTGGAAAAATGACAAAGGCCTAAGGTCAGAATGTGGCAAAGCTGTTTAAGAGACTAGTTGGGTGTTGTCTAGACTGTACCATTGGGGCCGGCAAAAGTGCTGCTGAGGGGCGCTGTGGGAATCCTGTCCCTAGTGAGGCTTCCTGGGGGAAGTGCCTGGCAACTGATGTGAGCAGCCAGACTCAGTTCTGGGGTGTCCATGAAAAGCTTGGTGCCGTGATTCACACATGTAATCCCAGGCTGGGGGCATGGAAGCGCATTGGCAGATCTTTGGGCTGCTGCTACCTGGTCTAGCCAAAGTATTGAACTGTAGATTCAATGAGGAACCCTGTCACAAAACAGGAATCCGGTGAGATGGCTTGTTGGGAAGGCACTTGCCTTGCAAGTCCAGATGACATGAGTTTGATTCTAGATCTCACAGAAGGGTGGAAGGAGAACTAACTTCACATACTTGCTGTGACTTACACACCCATGTGTAAACATATAATATTATACACACACTGATTAATAAATATTTAAAAATTGATAAGGGATTGAAGAAAACTCCGACATCAGTCTCTGGCTTCTTCATGTGTCTTGCACATGTGCATGTGTACCCACAGACGTGTGCGCGCATGTACACACACATACACACACACACACCATACAATACATACAAACATGGACACACAGAGCAAAGACAGAGACAGAAGAGACACAGAAAAGAAAGATGGTGAACTTGGATATTAAGAGGAAGAAAGAGGAGTAAAAAGAATACAATAGATAAACACCAGAATGGCTGTAATTCCTGCACTTGGGAGGCTGAGGCAGGAGTATTGCTACCTTGAGTTTGAGGCCAGTATGAGCTATGTAGTGAGACTCATTCCGGCAAACAAAACAAAATTGAAAGTTACAGCAATGGTTTCTAGGAACAGATAATAGGAAAGCAAAACACAGAGGAGGGCTGAACTGGAATAAAGCTCTCAAACTGTGTTGATGATGGTGTCACAAGCTGTTGACAAGACACTCTCCCAATTTTAGGGCTCAGGGAACGTGGTGTGATTACTCTTTCCCAGCCACTGCTTGGGAGAGCAGGCAATGTCATAGGAAACCATGGGATGCAGGAGGGGGACTTGGCCAAAGTCAGGGGCAACTTCCGAGTTGGTGGGAAGCCTCTCCTGTGCAGAGGAGAGAATAGCAACGGTGGGAACTAGGGATAGGAATGCCAGCACTGGGGAAGTGAGAGCAGGAGGCTCTGGAGTCCAGAGTCGGCCCCAGCTGTATAAATGGGTTCAGGGCTAGCTTGGAACACCTGAGACCCAGTCTCCATGAAAACCAAAGCAACTGAATGGCAGCCCCGCTCTGCTGCCCTGTGTGGCCCTGGAAAGGAAGCTGAATTGTCTGTCCATTTCCTAGCTTTTCTTTGTCTTTATTTTAAAGAAAAAATACCAGTTCTCCTATAAAGAACCTGGCTTCTATCTCATTACGTGGCTAAGGATGACCTTGAACACCTGATCCCTTTGCTTCTACTTCCTGGTGCTGCCTTTGCAGGCCTGAACTATACCACACAGGGCTTAAGGAGTGCAAGGATCAAGCCTAGGGCTTCTCGTGGATGCTAGGCAAGCGCTCTACCAACCCCAGTCTAAGGAAAATATCCTTTACTCACTGCTATGTCCCAAGAGCCCCGCATGTAATTAGAGCATAAGTGGGTTTCTTTAAAAACAAGGGGCACAGGCATGGTGGTGAAACCATTTTAATCCCAGTCCAGGTGGGGGATGGAGCAGGAGGATCTCTGTGAGTTGGAGGCCAGTTTCAGGCAGGCTGGAGTAACACAGTTGCCTTGTGGTGTCCTGTAGGAAGAACGTACTTCCTGTTATCCTGTACCCCTCCTGTGGAGAGAGGAGGACCAAGAGAGGATGGAGACTGCAAATTGTCAAATACTATTTTAGCAGAAGAAATTCTTCTCTTTAAAGTAGACTTCAGTGACCCCCAGTGACCTGTACACAAACCGAGGCAGGGTTTTCTTCGCACTAACATTACTAAGACCGTTTTATGATGTCATCAAATTCCACTGGAATGAGCTCTAAATGAAAACATCAGTGGCTTTGTGAATATGAATGATGATTCTTATTTTTAAAAACTGAGATCAGAATTACTCCATTAAGAAGTCTCTGGATTCCAGTACCTCAGAAAACTGGGGCCCTGCCGTGGCAAGTGATGTGGAGATGGAGGTCAGGGTGTGCTCCGTTCAGAGTTTGAAAGGGAAAGCCAATGGAGCAGATTTATTTATTGACAAAATCTTATGTAGCCCAGGCTGGCCTTGAATTTCCTGTGTAGCTGAGGATGACCTTCAACTCCTGATCCCCCTAACTCCACCTCCCAGGTGCTAGATTATGGGTGAGTGCATCTGCACCTGGTTTATGTAGTGCTGGGGTCACACCCAGGGCTTTCCCTGTGGGAGAGTTTGCGTTTGCACAGTGAACTCAGTATCAGCCTTCACCCACCATGCAGCCTGTGGTTCCAGTCATCAGAAAGGTTGGGAATCAGGCACGTTATCAGAGCCAGGAGCAGATGGGTTGTTGCCTCAGGGTGGGGAGTTTGAGGTGACAGAGAGGACTGCTAATGGGAACACGCTTCTTTGGGGGCCATAAAAATATGTGAAAATTGATTGTGATTTGTTAGCTCCTGAATGCACAAGAAACCCTCAGTCATGTGCTGTTTAAGTGGAGGAATTGGGTCGTGTGTGGGTGACCTCCCTACAGATGTTTCTTAAGAGTGAAGCGCACAGTGCAGCATGAGCATAGACCACTACATCCTTCAAAACCAGCAAAACTGGGGAAACAGACCAATAGGACAGTGCATTGTGTGTCTCCTCTGTGTTCCCTCCCTCTATGTAGCAGATGTGTGATGAGATAAATCATCTATATCATCTAGTCATCTATCATCTAGCCGTCTGTCTGTCTGTCTGTCTGTCTGTCTGTCTGTCTGTCTGAGGGCCTGGCCATTGAGTTCAGGCTGGTATGAAACTCATTACCTAATCCCAGGCTGTCCTTGAACTCATGGTCTTTGTTGTGATCATAAAAAGAGAAGAGCTATAAGAATATGTTCTGGCAGGGTGTGGGGGAAGGGGGTGCCTCGGTGGGCCCATGCCAAGGCATCCCTTCCCCCTGAGGGACCAGACACATGCCGGTATAGTATAGAATAGAGTTTAGGGCATGGGGAGGGATAAGAGGGTAGCCAAGGCAGAGAAAGGCAGAGAGAAGGAGAGAGTAGAGAAGTAGGGGATGGCCATGACCAAGTGGGAGAGGGGGGAAGGGAATGGGGTGAGAGGGGGAGCAAGGGGGCAAGAGGCAAGGTGGAGAAGCAGGAGTAAGAGAGGAGGGGGCAAGCAGCCCCTTTTATAGGGCCAGGCCTACTTGGCCATTGCCAGGTAACCATGGGGAGGAGCATACTTGGCTGCTGCCAGGTATCTGTGGGGGTGGAGTTTATACTGCCTCACTTCCTGATGGTGTGAGTTCAGGTGTGAGCCCCTCACTCATCAGATGCTGCTGCAGCTGGTGGTGCTATCAGTTACATTCTTGCTGTCTGCCAATACTGTTTACCTGCTTTAAAGTTACATCATTTATTTATTTGGGGGAAGGTGCAAGGGAGCTCACACAACACTTTGTAAGAGTCTGTTCTTTCTGTCTGTGGGTTCTGAGGATTGAACTCAGGTCATCAGGCTTGGTGGGAAGCCCCTTTACCTGCTGAGTCTTCTTGCCAGCCCTTTACAGCCACCTCCTCCCCTTCCTTACCCATTTTGTTGTTGTTGTTGTTGTTGTTTTGTTTTTCAAGACAGGGTTTCTCTGGATAGCACTGATTGTCCTGGAACTCACTCTGTAGACCAGGCTAGCCTTGAACTTACAGAGATCCACCTGCCTCTGCCTCCAGAGTGCTAGGATTAAAGGTGTGTGCCACCTCTGCCTGGCTCCTGTACAACCTTCGAATATGCAGCATATTACTTCATCCCACAACACTCTGGGAAAAGCTCTGCTTCTTCTACTGTTCTTCCCTGCTTTCCAGTCTCCAATCTATCAAAGTTTGTATTTGCAAAATCGACCCCCCCCCCACACACACACATAGAGTTATCAGAATACTCAGAGTGCATAGCTCCCTTTGTTGTTAAGAGCTCTGTAAAGGTAAATGCACCAGCTCTTTTAAAAATTGGTGTTTATGTAGCTTTAAAACATACCAGTAATTCCATGTCTGTGTTTGTGCATTTAATGTTTTAAGCTTAAATTACAGTGTTTAAATTTGTTGATTCTCCAATTTGAGGAAAGACATTTTTTAGATAGTTGCTAGGGATGTTTGTCTAAGGTGACACAGTTTGAGAGATGACTGGCATATTAACTTCTGTGATTTTTCCCCTCCCATTACAAACACTAAGTGTGTGGAACATTCACTGTATCAATGTTAACTCCAGTGTCTGCTTGTTTTCAGTATTGTGTGCCAAGAACCTTGCAAAGAAAGACTTCTTCAGTAAGTACCCCCATCTTTGTTTGTATAATATAGTTTATGTGCTTCTGAAAATTAATTTGTGTGTGTGTGTTTCCCATAGCATGCATGTGGAGGTCAGAGGACAACTTGCAGGAAGATCTCCCCTTCCACCATATTGCTACCAGAGATTGAATTTAGATTTTGTTGGCCCCTGACATTTAATTTAAAAAAACAATACAGTGGGTGTAGTATTGTAAGAGTCTAGGTGTGCAGAGCTTGACCAACGTCTTCCGGCTGCCCCCAGCATAGGTCTCTTCCCCCATCGCAGTCATGCCTACGTCCCCTGCTTCCTGACCTGGTAGCTGGTAGGCCTCTGCTCTCTGTTCAAATACAAACGAGGCATTTACGATGTAAGTGGCTTGGCTAAAACTGCCAATCCAGTTTTACAAAATAAATTCCATTTTAAAACATCTGCAAGGGAGGAACTATAAAGTGCTGAGGGCTGCACCCCTGAGCATGCCTCACCCACCATGAAGTCAGTGCCTACAGCCCTGAAAACTCCCTCAGCCCCATCCCAGGGGACTTGCTGCCTAATTGGCATCCTCTAGGCTTTCAGAATGAAGAGACTTAGGCTCAAAGGCTTTATCCAAGTAGCCAGGAAACTCCAAAGTAGTGGCTCGAAGCCCAGCCTCTCTCCAAAGTCTCCGGCTTGCTGCTTGTCTGGCATCAAACCTGTTGCATTCCCATGCGACCTGGGGACTGGTGCCGTGATTTCAGCTAACACAGGCAAAAGATCAGTAACATTTCTGGGGACTGTGACTGTTGAGAAATTTACTTGATAGATCATGTTTCTACATTCAGTCAGTCCCTTTAGTGATGATCAGAGATGGGCTGGCTCAACAGACAGATCGATCCATGTCTGTGTCCAGTGTTTGTCACCGCTACGAGTATAGCTCCAGGAAATCTGACTCTTGTAAGCCTTTGCAGTACCCACACATGTGCATACACACACACACACACACACACACACACACACACAAGCAACTTTTAAAATGTAAAACTCACCAGCGATGGACATTTGGATTTGAGCCTGTTTCCATGCTTTTCTGCTTAAACAAGTGTGAAGGTGTAACACGAGGCTCAGAACTCTTTGCTAATGGAGAGACTGTGAAGTGTGACATGAGCGAGCCTTATCCCAAGGGGTGATCTGCCATTCTATGCTCTAGGATGCCACTGTGCCACTAGGTAGACTGTCACTACATCTGGGTATTTCTGCTCTCTCTCCCCAGGACTTCCCGACCCCTTTGCCAAGATTGTTGTGGACGGCTCTGGGCAGTGCCACTCAACCGACACTGTGAAAAACACTTTGGACCCAAAGTGGAACCAGCACTATGACCTGTGAGTCAGACCCCTCCCTGGGAGACCCCGGGGCAGCTGAAAAGCGCTGTCAGGCTTGGAGGAGAGACTTAGAGAAAGAAAAAAGATGGCTGACTTTACTGATAACCAAAGACTTGACGAATCAAATGCATGTTGCCAACTTCCCAGTCAACATCTCCTGATATCTTGGTGTTTGTTTTTATGATTTGGTCCTTACTACAGTGGCACTGAGATCTTGGACATATCAACCCCCTTGTCATGTTAGCAGAAAACCAACCAACCAAACAGGAGTCATTATGATTCATGACCTAGTGCTACTTTTTTTTTTTTTTTTTAGTGAAACTATGTTTACAATTAAAAAACAACCCAGCATACAGTTTTGTATATTCATTCCAAATTTAGAGCCCTGTTTTTATGTGGACACATGTCCCTGCACAACAATTATTAACATGAACTGCACTGGATACATAGGCGTGGCGGGTTTTTTTTAGTAGCATTTGCTTTTTGTTATTTTCATCACATGGCTTGGACTGTGGTTGCCATCTGTCCTGATAGTTCTCTCTGTGGATGTGCCCTAGGATTGAGTGGGGTTATTATCTTGGTCCGTGTACCTTTGTGCATTTTGGACAGTGAAATTGTAAGGAGCCCCAGTGTTCTCTGTTAAGCCTGGGTCACTGGTTTCCAGAATGTGAAGCATAGTCAGCCTCTTTACAAGATCTTATCACATGCTGGGCCTGGTGGTATAGGTTCTGGAGGCTGAGGCCTAATTTACAGAGCCAATTCAATCTGGCTCTTATGTGGGGAGATGTAAAGAGAGACAGACTGAGGTAATGACTCACCATTGTCTACTCGGTGACTTGAGCACACTGGGCTTCCTTACAGGAGGGAGAGTGAAGGCTGACTTAGAGGAGCTGCTGCAGTTCTGAAAGCCCAGCCCAGCACCAGTGAAGCGCTCTGGAAGCTGGGCAGCTCAGCAGCCTAGGGAGTCTCTCTTCTCAGCAGTCCCTACCGTATAACTCTGGGAGGGGTGGGAGGGAGGGACCTTGTGAATCTGGTAAGTTTCGGGACTTCTTGAGACTTGTGAGTTGCTTACTTCCTGTGTTTTAATGAGATTCCTTTAGAATTTCCTGAGTCTTAGAAGGTCTCCTTCTGGTGTAGAATATTTCAATTCCAAGGAAATTGTTTCACAAAGCCTGGGCAACTTAAACTCCATCTCAGAATAAGAAAAGTAGTTTTGTTGTTGTTGTTGTTTTGGTTTGTTTGTTTGTTTTCTTTTTAAGGGTAGCTTAAATATAGAATGCCTGCCTGTTGCTCTTCAGTTCAGGTAGAACTCTTGCCAGTGAGGAGTTAAGGGTGTAGCTCAGTGGCAGAGGGCTTGCTTTGGCCCCTGTGAGGCCCTTGGTTCAGTCTCTAGTACAGTAAATAAATGAATAAAGGAAAAAACAAATTGCTTATTATAACATGGTTACCTACACTCACTGCTTGTGTATGTGCTTGGAGTCCTTTTCCCATGCCTAGTGAGGTATGGCCAGTTCTGCCCCCACTGCCAGGATTCTGAGTCAACCAGATGCATGTAGTTGAGGATGTCATAGTTCAGACGTGTACCTGAACAAGTTTGCATGCTTTCACAGGTACGTTGGGAAAACTGACTCTATAACCATCAGTGTGTGGAACCACAAGAAGATCCATAAGAAGCAGGGGGCTGGCTTCCTGGGCTGCGTGCGGCTGCTCTCCAATGCCATCAGCAGATTGAAAGATACTGGCTGTAAGAACCAAATGCTCCTCTGCCTCTCAGTGCATCCACAGGAAGCTTAGGAGGCACCCTTTCCTTACATTTACTTGAATGCCGAATACAGAATTCCTGCCTTCCTCCGTAGTTAACGTCTTTGGGTTAAGTTTTGAATTGTTTGTTTGCAGACCAGCGTTTGGATCTATGCAAACTAAATCCCTCAGATACTGATGCAGTTCGTGGCCAAATAGTGGGTAAGAATTTTCTCATCTGCATAAAGGGACTTGGATGGAACCCACCGTCCTGCTCCCAGTGCGGACGGGTTCAGGCTTCCAGGGTAGAGCATATCGGGCCATCTCTCCAGTACTAAGCCTTTCTTCTTGTGTGGTTTCCATTCTTTTCTCTAGTTCCCTTCATCCTGTCATTGAAACTGAGTTACTATGACTCCAGTCGAGATGGGAGGTTGTGGTTTATAAATGTTATGCTACTCAGCACTGGAATGGACAATTGACCCTTGTCTTGTCAGGGGTGATAAGAGCTGAGGCCACATGGGCAGGAGCTGGAGTGTATGGCTTTTCTGGGAAGCCCCGTCCTATGGCAAAAGCAAAGACAATGTGTGACAAGTTCATGTAACTCAATTTAAAGTCAGAGGACTCCATTGTGTGGAGAGAAAAGTTAAAGTGTACTTGTTGCATAGCCTGCAGGCATTCTGATGGAGTGACATCTCTGAGTCACTGTCCCCTTGCCCACTCCGTTCTTGGCAGTGTGTTAGGGGAAAGCACATGCTGGCTCTGTGTGCTGTACAGAGCCAGTGGAGCAGCAGCCAGGCTGAGTCACTCGAAACTCCAGATGCCTCAGGTCCCAAGACAAGGAGCGGTGCATCCACCCAGAAGCAACTTGAGGATAAAGTTCTCATGCACTGCGTCCCACTTGGAATTACTTCTTTCTTTTGTGGAGGGATGTTGGGACAAAAATCAAACAACTGAAAACCTAGGAGTAAAATTTTTTTCTAGTCTGCACCAGTGAGATTAGAGCTTAAATGCTTTTTTAGGTTGAATGTGTTTGTACCTTCACTAAACATAGACCTAGTCTTAAGATGGAATAACATTTTTTAAATTTTTTTAATTTATTTTATTTATGAATATACTGTAGCTGTCCTCAGACACACCAGAAGAGGGCATCAGATCCCATTACAGATGGTTGTGAGCTACCATATGATTGCTGAGAATTGAACTCAGGACCTCAGGAAGAGCAGTCAGTGCTCTTAACCGCTGAGCCATCTCTCTAGCCCCAAGATGGAATAAATTAATGAAATGAAATATTGTGTTCTTCGGTTTTCTGGGGATAGGGTATGAGGAACTCAGTACCTTTTCTGCTCGCTGCTTTCAAGGACTATTCAAATGGTTATGTGGTATGTACATCTGTTGGCCTGAGGTACTTCACACTGAAAACAGGGGGGAGGTGTAAACTCACTTCCTTTGAATGATACTGGACATATGTTATGGTGTATCAGTGGCTCATTGTGCTGCAGGGGTCTAGAGCAGCCCTGGGTGTTAATGCAGGCTCTTCTTTTGTGTTGTAGTCAGTTTACAGACTCGAGACAGAATAGGCGGTGGAGGGTCAGTGGTGGACTGCAGAGGACTGCTGGAAAACGAAGGGTACGTATGCCTACCTCAGTGCTGCATAATACCTACCATGATGTCTGTCATGGTGCCTACTGTGATACTAGCCATGTTCTCTTTCCCTGTGGGAAAGAACCCTCAAACCGTATACTGCTCTGTAGGATAAAACTGCACCAGGCTTCCATACTAGTTTATGAAGGAAGGTGTAATAAACCCAGGGATTGTACCCCAGAGACTTAGGAACCAACCCAGGGAAGTTCCTACCAATTAGAGGTGACAGTTTAGCTGAGCACAGTGATATATGCCTGTAATGTCAACACTAAGGAGACAGAGGCAGGAGGATCCTGAGTTCTGGGCCAGCCTGAGCTATAAAACAAAGAAGCCCAAGAAACACCCAGTGTTTGTGTAGGTCAGCCTTGATGTCCTTCCTAGGAGACATCAACCCTGGCTCTCTATACAGGCTCTTTCATTGGCTTGGGGCTCATCAGTTAGCCCAGGCTGGCCAACCAGTGAACCCCGGGGATACCCCTGCCTCCTCCTCCTCTGTGCTGATTTTAAGCACACACCACTACACTAGCTGGCTTTGAGTCAAGTCCTCCTTGCTTGCAAGGGAAGCACTTTCCCAGCTGATCTGTCTCCCCAGGCCCTGGACTTTGTCTTAATCATGATTTATAAGACAATTAGAGAAATTTGAACATTGACTGGTGTTTGATGATGATGGTGATTATTATTTATTATTTTGGTTCAGCAACAATAATGGAGAAGTCACTGGCATTAAAAACAACAACAACAAAGTGGCCCATGCTAAAATATGTATGGGGTAGGTAGGATAGTAAATGCAGGGATTGGACTGGCACTAACCCCTTGGTGGGGAGGAGTGGAGGGCAGCCTGGAGACTCCCTGTGATTACCTGCTGCTTTTGGGGGTGGGGGGAGGCCCATTGTTCTGGTCCTTCATGTTATGCATGCATTGAAAATTTTCAATATAAGGTTTAAAAAGTATCTGGTCATAAGGGAAAGTGACTCATTAAGGCAAATTGTTTTTGAAACTGCTATGAGAAGGGAGAGAATGTTTAAAAAGCACCTAAGAGTCAGTATTTTGTGGAACCAAGAATTTTATCCTGGAGTAAAATAACAAAGAAAATGGAGTGTGAGGAACACCTTCTGCTCCACCTCCCCCATCAGGTAGCTGAACCCTCTGGGGGCTCTGCTAGAGCTCTACATCTCGGCTGCCTCTGACCTGTTCCTCTCAAGAGTCTCTCTTGTTGGACCCTCTGAATGTCATGAAACTTTGCATTAGGAACACTGTCACTTGTTAGAGGGATGTAGAACTTTGAATGTGGCCTTTGCGTGTCAGTCTTGTGACACTTCCATGATGTTTCCATGCCTGCTCTGCCCTTCCCTTCCAGAACCGTGTATGAAGACTCAGGCCCTGGAAGGCCGCTCAGCTGCCTCATGGAGGAACCGGCCCCATACACAGATGGTACCGGTGCAGCAGCAGGAGGCGGGAACTGCAGGTTTGTGGAGTCTCCAAGTCAAGATCAGAGACTCCTGGTACAGCGACTCCGAAATCCTGAGATTCGAGGGTCCCTACAGACGCCCCAGAACCGACCCCATGGCCACCAGTCACCGGAGCTGCCTGAAGGCTATGGTGAGTATAAAGTGCTCCCTGTGGCTGTGGTAAACACCAGGACTAAAAGTAGGTTTATTAGGCTTATAAGTTATAGTGTGTCCCGAGGGAAGTCAGGCTAGGAGCTGGAGGCAGGAACTGAAGCAGGGGCCATGGAGGAGTGTGGCTCACTGCTTGCTCAGCCTGCTTGCCTGCTTGCTTTTTTGAGACAGTGCTCAGTCTGAAGCCTTGACTGGTTTGGACCTCACTCTATAGATCAGCCTGGCCTTGAACTCAGAGATCCCTCTGCCTCTGTCTCCTGAGGGCTGGGACTAAGGACAGACATGTGCTATTATGTCTCACCTCACCCTGCTTTCTTATACCATCTGGGACCACCTGCCCAGTGGGCTGGGCCATCCCAAATTAATAACTAATCAATAAAGTATCTCACAGACTTGCCTACAGGCCAATCCAATGGAGGCATTTTCTCAATTAAGACTTCTGTTTTCCCAAATAACTCTAGCTTCTATCAAATGACAGAAAACCAATCAGGACAGCCAGGGATTTGCCCTGTGCCCCTGTCCTGTGCACAGCTGCTAATGGCCTAGCTGTGCCTTCCATGGCTGTGGCACTGGATGACCCGGGCCACATATGGATGGGAAAGTTGTAATGAACTCTGGGGCAGGCTTCCCTTTTCTCACACATACCAGAGAAACAGGGAAGTGTGAGGGAAGCAAGGAGACTCAGGGTGGTCTGAGATTTGAGAATAGAAGGGACATCACTGGGATGGAGTGAGCAGAGCCATGTGGCTTTGGTGGCAAGAAGTACCAAGAAGGGACCTTGTTCAGCAGCAGATCACCCAGATGCAGGCACTAGGAGACAATGATGGAAGGTTGTCTCTGTGGCAGAGGAGGTGGAGCCATCTTCTCCAAGGCAACTCAGTGAGGGAGGCCTAGGAGAAATGGTTCTATCCAAACGTGGGGACAGTGTAGAGTTGAGGAAAGCAGCCACAGCCTTGTAATTCCTTTTTCTGTGATCATAAAGAGTGTTGAAAGAAGCAGGGACAGGGTGCACACCAGGAGTCACACTACTGAGGATGCTGAGGCAGGAGAATCATGAGTTCAAGGCCAACTTGGGACACACCACAAGACCTGTGTCAAAACACCAACATAAACAAGCAAGCAAGCAAGCAAACTAAAATAAAAACTTAAGAGTCTGAAAGTAGGATTAGAGTGGAAAACTAAACTTACTCACTCACAGCCCCTTTCTCCTACAGAGCAAAGGACAACAGTGCAGGGACAAGTTTACTTTTTGCACACGCAGACTGGAGTCAGCACGTGGCATGACCCCAGGATTCCCAGGTAGGTCTCACCAGCCTGGAGAGCCAGTCCCTCCCATGGAAGCTAACAGTGCCCTGTGAGGGGGAGATGGAGGCTGGGACTTGCTGGGCAGGAGTGTGTGTGTGTGTGTGTGTGTGTGTGTGTGTGTGTGTGTTGGGGGGGACTGAAAACTCGGTGGGCATTGGTAGCTGTTGAAATTGGTCACTTGGCCATCTACTGTGATCTCTTTGTACTTTTGTAAATGCATAAAAGTCTCCATGATAAAAGTTAAACAGGAGAGATAAAGACTCTGCCACCTTTCTCTCTTCTGCTTTACTGCCCCTCTTGCTTCAGTCCCTTGGGGACCATTCCGGGGGGAGATGAAGCTTTTCTATATGAATTTCTTCTACAAGGCCATACATCCGAGCCCAGGTCAGAGAGACCCCTGCGCCAGAGTTAAGTTTGTTTCTCTCTTTCTTTCTCTCTTTCTCTCTTTCTCTTTCTCTCTTCCTTCCTTCCTTCCTTCCTTCCTTCCTTCCTTCCTTCCTTCCTTTCTTTCTTTCTTTCTTTCTTTCTTTCTTTGCTGTTTTTCTTTTCTTTGTTCTCCTCTTACAATAGCGTTACTACCTAAGAGACCTTGGGTAATGCTTGGTTCCTTTTTATTCATCATCTCCCCACTTCCACCCTGCCCCCAAGCAGCTTCCTGTTTTTGGTGTTGAATTTATAATTCAGGGTCTGTCATTTGCATGGGAATATTACCTGCAAATGAATGGGGCACCTCTTGGTATGTATTGTAGAAATGACGGGCGTCTGTGTTAATCACTAAAGCATCTTGAGCAGGCAGGTGTGCTGGTCCCTGCTGACTGGATCGCAGTTAAGTTATCAAGGGGCCAGAGTGAAAACACCTGCTGAACAGGCGATGCCTTGTGGCCGTCATGCCATTATGTGCTCTGTCCCCACAAGTCTGGAAAGTGTGGGCCTCAGGAACTTTTCAGTAGAGGAATCTTTGCTACAGCAAGTACCTGGTTTGTTTGATTTGTGATTCATATTAGCTTGCTGATGGAAGTCAGGTGTTTCCTGCTAGTCTGTCCCTCTGTTGTGTAAGGAAGAGTATTCCTGGGGTAGCCCCCGTTCCTTATGGTGGACACAGACTCTCAAGGAGTGTGTTTTTTACCTGCCATGTGTGGCTGCCGTTTGTAGGCCAGAAGCTTGAACTTCCCGGAGTCAGCACGAGGTGCAGTGTGAGGGAACATGGGCACCTTGCTAGGAAACCCCTGTGGCTGCCACCAATCCTTGGTTCTCAGTGGGATAAAGCTCTCTGTACGTTCGTTTTGCTAGAGACCTTAACAGTGTGAACTGCGATGAACTTGGGCCACTGCCTCCAGGCTGGGAAGTCAGAAGCACAGTGTCGGGAAGAATCTATTTTGTAGATCACAATAATAGGACAACCCAGTTTACAGATCCACGGCTTCACCACATCATGAAGTAAGACCTTAACATCCTTGCTGGTCTCTTTATAATTGGATGCTTCTTTACACCAGTATTGGTGCGCGCACATGTATATGTGTGTGTGTATGTGTGTATGTGGGGGTGGTGCAAGCGACAGTGATGTGGATGTGTGCAGAGGCCATATGTTAGTGTGAGTCCTTCCTCCATCACTCTCTACCGTAAGCCTTGAGCAGCATGGTCTGGAACGCACTTGACTTCTCTGACTGGCTAGCAAGGCCCCAGATCTGCCTGGCTCTGTCCCTAGCACTAGGGTTTTTACTTAGGTGCTGGGGATCTGAATGTGGGTCCTCATGCTCACTTGCACAGCAAGCACTTGACTCCCTGAGCCATCCCTCAGCCCCACTACAAGTCATTTTCTTATGTACCTACTATTGTGTTTGCTCAATAGTTGGCACAAACAAATAAGGTAGATATTTGTTGGACAGTGACATGGTTTGAGACAGAGATTAGCATGACCATTACTAAGGCTACACATTGCTGGCGCCCTTTTCCTTCAAGCAGCCTAAATGAAGGGCTCTGAGATAATAGCAGGAAGAGGTTCTCCAGCAAAACCTGCACAGCACATTCTGTAAGGGCCACCTGCTGCTGCTGCATGCTGGTTTTTTTCCAGGCATTTCTGCCTTGGAAGTGGGTGTGATCTTTTGTGCCACTCATAGTCAGTAGCCCACAGACAGCCTCACAAAGCTCTCTGCAGCTTACATAAGTGGCAGGACTTGAATAAAGCAAATGCCAGTTGTCCCTGGTGGCCCACATCCTGTTACTGGCCTTCATTCTTAGCGAACAGGGCTTGGAATTTTGATCAAAAGGAAGAGTGGGTGCCTCTGGATGTCACAGGGAGCCTGCTCTTCATAGGCCCTTCCAATAGTGTATCAGCTGGTACCAATGACACGTGTAGATGTATAACACAATGACAGTTTCTGTTGTAATTTTCAGTAATAATATAGCAGATTGTATTAGGGTTCTGTAGAGGAACAAAAGTTATAGAGAATGTATATATGTATGTACACACACACACACACACACACACACACACACACACACGAATGATTTATAGGCTGTGGTTCAGCTAGTCCAATAATGGCTTTCTATTCTGTCCATGAGGCTGTGATGTGTCTCAGTGTATACTCAGTATACTCTTGAATCCTGAAGAACTAGGCTCTAATATCAGTGAAGGAAATACACTTGCCGGAACGAGAGGAAGCAGGCAGAGAAAGCGAACTTCCTTCTTCCATGTCCTTCATTTAGGCTGCCAACAATGGTGTGGCGCAGGTTCAAAATGGATCTTCCCACTTTAAAAGATCTGGAGTTTTTATCTTCCTACTTTAAAGATCCAGATTTGAAATGGGTCTTCCCACTTCAAATGACTTAATTAAAAAGTGAACAAAGCCTCAAGGTGTGCCCAGCCATCTGGGTTTTAGTTCATTCCAGGTATAGTCAAGTTGACAACCAGGAAGACCCCTCATGCAGATAAATAACATCGTCTTTATTGTACCCCAGACCTGTGCCAGGCTGTTGTCACTCATCTGAGCAGCCCTGTCATTAGCAGAGCCTGCTGCCTGTGTGCTGCAGGCTGCCTGCAGCTCTCTGGCCTGCCCAGTGACCATGTCTCCTCTTTGCAGTCACCAGTGCCAACTCAAGGAGCCCAGCCAGCCACTGCAGCTGCCCAGTGAGGGCTCCGTGGAGGATGAGGAGCTTCCTGCCCAGAGATATGAGAGAGATTTAGTCCAGAAGCTTAAAGTTCTCAGGCATGAGCTCTCTCTTCAGCAGCCCCAGGCTGGTCATTGTCGCATAGAAGTTTCCAGAGAAGAAATATTTGAGGTAAAGAATTGTGTCTTGCTAAACCATAAAGCCTCGTGGGGAAGTACGCAGGGAGGTTTGTGTTAAATGAGCTGTGTTTGCCATCTGGATGGACTCTGCTTTATGCTTGGTATTTAAAGGATCCGTTTTAGTGATGTTCCTGTTGTTTAGTTTTTATTATTGCTGGATGGAGTAGCACCTGCTTTTTATCCCAAGTATAGGGAGTCAGGGGCAAGTGGGTCTCTATGAGAGGCTAGCCTGGTCAATATAGTGAGTTCTAGGACAGCCAGGGATAAACAGTGAGACCCTGTCTCAAAAATCTTTTTTTTTTCATTGTGGATATTTATCATACAAAGACATTTCATCATGTCGGCTCTGCCTCTCTCCCAGCCCCGACCCTACGATTTCTCCCTCTTACAGTCCTGTGTTTTCCTAAACTTCCACAGATATGTATATATGATTTTATGTATCTGTAGAACTTGAGAATTTTGATTGTGAGAAACAAACACTGTTATTTGTCTTCTAAGACAGGCTTAAACTCACTCGCTGTGATTATCTTTGGTTGCTTAATTCTATGGATACAAAAATTCCAGTGTCTGTCCACATCACATATTCTTTATTCACTCCCCTGTTGTTAGACACCAGGTTGGCTCTAGAATTTAGCTGTTGTGAACGATCTGTGATGACCAATCATAGAGTCTGCTAAGTGCTCTGAGGTATATACATGGTATGCTGTAGATGTAGTTGTAGTTTGTTGAGGAACCTCCAGACTGACTTCTGTGGTGGCTGGACCACTTTGAACTCCCACCGGCTATGTAAGGCTTCCTTTGTCCACACTCCACAGTACTTACCATTTTCTTAACAGGGGTGACATGGGCTCCCCATGTAGTCTCTGTGTAGTGCATAAAGATTCTTCTCCCCCGAGGGATCAGTTTTACTGTCTAGTGAGATGCAGGGTTTGTGTGGACCTGGGCTCAAGCTGAGCGGAATTGTGTGTCTGTCTCTGACAACAGTTTTCAGTGCTCAGTGGTTTTCTGTGCAGAGGCTAGTGACTCAGGACAGGAGCCCAGCTGGTCTTGAACTGTGTAGATCATTCCTCAGCCTACGGGTCCCCCTCATACCCACTCATTCCTTCAGAGTTTCTGCTGGAGCACTTCCTTCTCAGAGACAGTGCATGGCTATTTGGCCCTGGTCTTGTCTGGGAAGAAGAAGGAAAGTGAGGCCCCCAGTGAGGGGCTGGGGTGTGGCTCAGTTGTAGAGCCCCTGCCTAGAATCCCCCAGTGAGGGGCTGGGGTGTGGCTCAGTGGTAGAGCTCCTGCCTAGAATCCCCCAGTGAGGGACTGGGGTGTGGCTCACTTGCAGTACTTGACTAGTATGTTCCAGTACCTGGGTTCCATCCTCTGTGCTCTCAAACAACATTGTCTTTGTGAACCTGTGGTTTTGATGTGTAGGAGTCATATCGCCAGATCATGAAGATGCGGCCAAAAGACCTGAAGAAGCGCTTGATGGTGAAGTTCCGAGGGGAGGAAGGTTTAGATTATGGTGGAGTGGCTCGGTGAGTTGCTAATTCATCCTCTTCCCACATGAGTGGCAGGCTGCTTGTAGTTGCCCACTTCCTGAGTGTCCCAATGGAGCATGCCCTGCTCTGCTGTGCCAGCATCTCCATGGGGCACTGAGGCTTCTCCTGCTGATACCACCAGTTAGAAAACATACGACGTCACTTTTTAAAACTTGTCGTAGTCAGGATTAAGCTTTCACACTCCTTCTTCACCTCATGTGTCTGAACACAAAACTCCCAGGGCCACCCCTGAACTTAACCAGGCGGCAGTGTGGGGTGGGGGGAGGCACGCAGGTACTTGTTGTATCCAGGGGATCTTAGAAAATGCTGCCATTCTGGTTGGAATAGTTAAAGGAAATCTAAGAAGAACAGTGAGAAGCCTCATTCCCGTCCAGTTCTTTTCACTTTGAAGACAAGGCTTCTTAACTGTTGGCATTTGCTCTAAGAGGCATCCGGTATCATCCAGGCGGCCAGATTCAGGCTGCTACCTCTTGATGTAGGGACCTGGTCACAGACAGACTCTGGGCAGTAGTCGGGAGTGCTAACGTTCTGCTCTCATATTGGGCTCTCATCAATTCTTCATGTCTGCCACTCAAGCTCCTCTGAAACTTTTCTTTTTAAAGATTTACTTCACTTTATGTGTGGGTGTTGTGTGCCTATGCACTATGGGCATGCAGTGCCCACAGAGGCCAGAAGAGGGCATGGGATTCCTCTGAGACTGGAGTTATAGGTTGTTGTGAGCTGCCATGTGGGCACTGGGAATCAAACCCAGGTAGCCTGCAAGAGCAATGAGTGCTCTTACCACTGAACCATCTCTCCACCAGCCCCTCTACTTTTGAGTTACAGAATACTATTTAGCCCTTTAGAATTTAATTTGTCTTTGCATTCTATTTTTTCTCTTCCTTGCCTATTTCTTCCTTCTCATTTCCCTGTCCCAGAACTCACTACATAGCACAGACTGGTCTAAAACAAGAGTATTCCTCCTGCCTCAGCTTCTTCAGTACTGGAATTAAAGGTATGAGCCACCACACCTGGCTTCTTTTTAAAACCAGGCTTTGTCTTCCTTGCCCCCATAAACTTGAAGTTGCCCCAGGACAACACTTGGCAGCAGTCTCCTTAGAGACCTGGTCTGTCATGGCCGTGCAGCCTGGACATCAGCATCAGCCTCCTCTGCTTCTGGAGCAGACCCTAGACACTGTTACCCCACCCTCCTCTTTCTTGGTTTCTCCCTTGCAGAACAGCTGTTTGGTATAGTTTTCTTCTGTCTGTGCCCCTAACAGCTATCTGTAATGAGGAACTTGCTTTAGTTCATGGCCACATTCCCAGTTCTAGAATGGCTGATGCTAGGCTCTCACCTTTGGAAGTAGCTGCTGTACGCAGGAGTCGCCGAGCTCACAGCTCTCCTTCCAGCTGAGTCTTCTACTTTATTTCCTATCTCCTTCCTTCTCTGCTTTCTGCAGGGTTTCCTCACCTCATCTTCCAGTGCTTACAATGGGCCGGTGCTCTAAGTTACTATATAACACACTAATTTATTGAATTCCTTTGTAAGTAATCAAGTATAAAATGAAGAATTAAATATATCTAAGGCATTATTAAGTTCTTTCACCGGAGAGCCTTCATCAGGCAGCTGTGTGTTGTGTAGGGACTGCACTTACTAGTCACCAGGTCTGGGAACCTGCAGTGACCTCGGTGCGGGTGCACATGGCACATTCTCAACTCCCACTCTCTTGTACTCTTAACATGACAAGGGACGAAGTGCTTAGAGAATTGCACAGGCAGCAGCTACACATAGCCAAGGAGGCCCCTGGTCCTTAAAAGATGCTTGATGGAAGTACAAATGGGGGAACCTCAAGCTTATGTGGGTTTTGGTCTGACGTATCTGTGTGTCTTTTGTTTGCTTCCATCCCTTTCATGTACAGACAGTTTTGGTCTATGCTGCCCTCCCCAAACCTGCCTCCTTTCTGTTTGAAGAGTCAGAGACTGCACACTAAAATCTGAGCCTGTTGTCTCGAGGGCTATCCATTTGAAGGTGCTGTACCCTGGTATCTTCAGGATTGGACCCATCCCTATCCTGGTGCCTCCCCTCACCCCATTCGGTTTTTAGTGGAAGTGGTTATTGTGTTGGCTGGTTTTAGTTTGTGTTTGTTTGTTTGTTTGTTAAGAGTAAAGTGATTTAAGCATTAAAGGAATTTATAAACTAAGTTAACCAATATATTCCTGCCAGATTTCTAAAACCCCTGTAATGTTTTTAGATTCATCTAAGTTTTCTTTGCATTGCACAGTGATGAATGGGCTGAGGAGTTGGCTCAGTCTGGAAAGTGCTTTCCCTGAAAGCATAAAGACCTAAGTTCAAGCCTCAGAGCCCAAATAAAAGCCCGGCACTAGGCATGTGCCATAATCTTGGAGCATCCTTGGGGCTCGCTGTCCAGCCTGCCTCCAAAAATAAGCTGAGAGCAATTAAGGAAAACAGGAAGGCATCCTCTGCCCTTCACATGCACACACTTCCAAAAAAAATTTAGAAAATGAAAGTGCTCTGTGCTTATGGTCTAAAGTAAGAAATCAACAGGAAATTAGAAGAGCGTAGGTGTTTATAAATTCTGTTTTCCTAGAGCTTGAAATGTTCACCTATCAAACTCTTATTGTAGAATGCTTAGAAACTCTAGCTGATACTGGTGGCTCACACCTTTAATCCCAGCACTTGGGAGGCAGAGGGAGGCAGATCTCTGAGTTCAAGACCAGCCTGGTCTACAGAGGGTATTCCATATTCCAGTACACACTCAGGACTACACAGAGAAACCCTGTCTTGAAAAATAAACAAACAAATAAGCAAGCTGGAAATGGAGAGGTGGTTGGCAGTTAGAGCACATCCTGCTTTCTCAAAGGACCTGACCTTGGTCCCCAGCACCCACAAGGCAGTTCACAGCTTGTCTAACTTCAGCTCCAGAGCATCTGATGCCCTCTTCTGGCCTACTTGGACACTGCATGTATGTGGCATACGTCACACACGCCTTAAAAACAGTCTGAAAATGATACTGTTAGCACATGTGAGCTGTGTTGTTATTGTTCCCAGGGAGTGGCTGTATTTGTTGTGCCATGAAATGTTGAATCCGTATTATGGACTCTTCCAGTATTCCACGGACAATATTTACACACTACAAATCAACCCTGATTCTTCTATCAACCCTGTGAGTATTACAGTGAGGAGTTGCGAAACCCAGCTGCAGTTTCTAAGGCAAACCTAGTCCCCCAATTATTGGTGACTTAGAGAAGATGCTGGGGAGAGCTCAGGGCATGGGCAGGGAGGATTGGCTGGCTGGGCCAGATTCCAGTCAGGTTTGGATCAGGAACCTGCTATCCGCAGGGGAGGGCTGTGGATCTGGGCTGCTTTGTGCCTGAGTACTTTACCCTTTGAGGGAGCTCTGGTATGGTAGTAGATCATGAGTTTTTTTTTTTTTTTTTTTTTTTTTTTTTTGAATGTCATCTTAAGAGCTAGGTTACCAAATCCATACTCTGATCAAAACTGGAAAAGTTCCATAATTAGCGCTCTTGGGCCACAGATATGAATGTTCCACATGTGGTGGGATTAAGGGACACATCTAAGGGAAATCTGAAACCATGGAGCACTTCTGTGGGACCACATCCAGTGTGACAAGGCCACAGAGCTGAAACGAGGGACTATCTCTACTAGAGAATTCAAATACAAATAAACCTGGGGAAAATGGCTCAACCACAGACTGCAGAGTCACATAGAAAGCCAGACATGGCTCGGCATGGTGGTATAGGCTTTAACTCCAGCTTTCAAAAGGCAGAAGCAGGCAGATCTAGCGTTAGAGGCCAGCCATAGTGAGATCAAGAATAGTCAGGGCTGTGTAGAAAGACTCTGTCTTAAAACACCAAACAAACAACAACAAAAACCCAGATGCCAGGTGTGGTAATCTGTGCATTGGAGAGGTCGAATTGGCTGATTCCTGGCGCTCACTGGCTGGCCAGCCTAACCCATAAGATCCAGGTTCAGTGAGAGATCCTGGCTCAAAAAACTGGGCAGCAACTGAGGAAATGAAGGTGACCTTCACATACACCACACACTTGTGTGTGGGGGCACGAGCACACATGCACGCACACACACAATGGGAATAAACCTTTACCCAGCCTAGAAACTAAGTCCTGACTCACTTTCAGAAACACATGAGCTGTCAGTACTTAAACAGCAGAACCCCTCCAGTTGAGGAAGAAGCAAGCAGCACACCCTTCCTAATTGTTGAGGTCTCCACGCCCTTCATGTTAACTAAGTTCTCAGGAAGAGATAGTGGACGCACACATACAGAGTGTTAGGCCAGGGTGTTGAGGTGCACAGCTGTCACTCTGATCTGAAGGCTGAGGCAAAGGATTGAGGAAGTACCAATCCCGCTGGAGTTAGGAGTAAGTGAAGCTGGGCCTCAATGGCAGCCTTCTCCTGTCTGGCCATGGGGAGGTGCTGGGCAGCTGAGTGTATGTCCTGTTAGGTCTAGACTTGTGGGAAACATGTGGGAAGTGGGTGTCCATGCCTGCTGTTCATCTTCCTAATGGCTTGCGGTTCTCTGGCGCCCCCTATAGGACCATCTGTCTTACTTCCACTTTGTGGGTCGCATCATGGGTCTGGCTGTGTTCCACGGACACTACATAAATGGGGGTTTCACAGTTCCGTTCTACAAGCAGCTCCTGGGGAAACCCATCCAGCTGTCAGACCTGGAGTCCGTGGACCCGGAACTGCACAAGAGCTTGGTGTGGATTCTGTAAGTGTCACCTTTCTGCCCCACAGCCCAGAGCTCATGCTGCTGTTGTGTGTGCACATTCTTTTGGGAGAATAGGTGTGAAGTGAAAGAGAGTAGCAGAGTTAACTATAACAACATCAAGCATTGGGTTACAATTACAAATTAACAAAACAGATGTAGTTGTTTAATTCACTTGTATTCTTCTCACACGCTGGTTTGGCTTGTAATTAGGTTTGATAATAAACTTTTCTTGGTTTGTGTTGGGGGACAGAGTGGAGAGAGAGCATACAAGTATGTACCCCCATTGTTTCTCAGGTGATCTGCAGAAGGCAAGAGAAAGTTTCAAAACAAAATTCATGTTTAGTTACCTTTGTTTTAGAGTTAACCAAATGCTTTGCAGGGGGCAGGAACAGGGTGAACCTGTGTACCTGTGGAAGACCCAGGCCCTGACAAGTTGGGGATGCTGCTATGTGGAGTTTGGTTTGGGGGTGGGGGAGGAAGTCCTCCTTGGCCTTGCTTGCTCCACTGTACAGGGCCATGGGGTGTAGGGGCTTTCCTGTGGGGAAATGCTTGTCAAGAAGTAGGGCATAAAGAGTCAGCCAGTGCTTTTTGTGGGAATGGCCGCCTTTGAAAGGCTGCCTTGAGAGGAGAGAAGCCTCATTGTCCTGGCTTGTGTCCTTTTGACTCAGCTGCCTCTTCATAGGCCTCCTCCCAGATGCAGTTCCCCAAGGAATTAGGCTTCATGTCCCCTGATATTACAGGATGGCTGAATGGTAATCACCAAGTCAGGGACACAATGAGGCCCTCTCCAGTCCCTTAGGACCCCTGGCATAGGCCTAACCAGACTCCTCCAGTCCCTTAGGACCCCTGGCATAGGCCTAACCAGACTCCTCCAGTCCCTTAGGACCCCTGGCATAGGCCTAACCAGACTCCTCCAGTCCCTTAGGACCCCTGGCATAGGCCTAACCAGACTCCTCCTGTCCCTTAGGACCCCTGGCATGGGCCTAACCAGACTCCTCCAGTCCCTTAGGACCCCTGGCATAGGCCTAACCAGACTCCTTCTGTGTCTGCAGAGAGAATGACATCACGCCTGTGCTGGATCATACCTTCTGCGTGGAGCACAATGCTTTTGGGCGGATTCTTCAGCATGAACTGAAACCCAATGGCAGAAATGTGCCTGTCACAGAGGAGAACAAGAAGGAATACGTCCGGTAATACGCAGGGCTGGCTTCACTGGTGACATGGAGCGAGCGGATGGTGTTGTCAGGGTCACCTGGTGTAGAAACTCCATGTGACAGCCCCGCTCTTGATGCAGAGGTTTCTGCCAGTGTGTCTAAGGAGCCCACTACAGCATCCCAGTGCCAACCTGAGGGACAGTTACGTGTACTGGCACTCAGAACTGTGGGTGGATCATATGGCCACATGTGCCCTGCAGACCCATTTGAAATTTTGGCTGTTCAGGAGGTATCATCAAGGCCTCCTGCTCTTTAGTGGAAAACCAAAACGGCAGAACTGGTTTGCTATAAAGACTGGTGTAGCATAGTTGTGGTGCACTGTGAGTCCAGCACTTGGGAGGCTGACACAGGAGTTTCGGGTCATTCTGAGCTACATGGTGAGCCAATTCCAGCCTGGGCTTCCCAGACCCTTCCCCTGGATGGGGAGAGGAAAAAAATGAGACAAAGCCAGGTGGGATGGCACAGACCTCTATAAGCACAAGTTCAAGACCAGCCTAGGATATATAGAACCTTGTCTCAGAAAGATAATAGAGAGGGCTGAAGTGATGGCTCTGTGGCCGAAGCTCTTGCTGCTCCTCCAGAGGACCAGCACCCACATGGTGGTCGTAATGGTCTAACTGTAGTTGAATAAATCCAACACCCACTTCTGCTCTCCACAGGCACAAGGCACACACTATGCAGATATGCAGGGGAAGCATGCATATGCTTAAAATAATAGTAATTAAATTACAATAATAATAATTAAGGATAAGACCAGACCTGCAAACTAAAAGCTACTGGGGAGGGTAGGCGCGGGCTTGTGTCCCCTCAGCAGGTTCTACGTTAACTTCATATGTGCTGTCACTGCACTGTGACACTGTCACAGCCACTGTGGGGACACAGTGCTTTCAAGGTCTCTTCCCAATTACCTGCAACGCATGACTTCCCTTTCAGGTTGTATGTGAACTGGAGGTTTATGAGAGGAATCGAAGCCCAGTTCTTAGCGCTTCAGAAGGGGTTTAATGAACTCATTCCCCAACACTTACTGAAGCCCTTTGACCAGAAGGAACTAGAGGTAAGTGCCAGGTATCCTAGGAACCTCGGACAGGGAGGCTCCTGGCAAGCCTCTGCGTGGGTGAGCTTGGTGCAGAGGGAGACTGAGGGTACCCGGATAGCCTCATCACGGGCTGAGCAGTGTCTATCCCCTTGCCAGCAGTTACTGACTGACTGCAGGCATTGTCCCAGGTGTTTGTGCCTTGGACAGGCCTCCCTCCCCTCAGCCCGTCCTCCACTCTCCACTCTGGCTATTCATAGACTAAGAACATACCGCCATGGCCTCAGACAGTGACTCATTCATCCCTCGCCAGCTCTGCCTGGTGCCAAGTGGCCTAAGCATTCCAGATTGTTCTCATAGCCGTCTGCCCACTGTGAGACTGAGGGCTTTGGAGTGGAGCCTCTCTGTGTGAGTCTTGAGCAAGCTTTTAAACAAGTGGACAGCGTGCTCCATGTCCTCTCATTCCACATGGCCTGTTGAGTTCTGTTAGTTGTTCCCAGTCACTCTTCCCTGGTGCACAGCAAACTCACACTCCAGGTTTGGGGCATCAGCTGACTGGTAACTGTGTGACTGGTAACTGTGTGTCTGCTGCTTGCCTTTGGGAGTTGAACTGTCGCTGCTGCTTGAGTATCAGTAGTCTTGAAGGGGGGGTGGGGACAGTGTCTTAGGCATTTGAGGATAACACCCAGCCTGTTGCCCTTCCCCAGCTGATAATAGGTGGGCTGGATAAGATAGACCTGAACGACTGGAAGTCCAACACTCGGCTGAAGCACTGTGTGGCAGACAGCAACATCGTCAGGTGGTTCTGGCAGGCGGTGGAGACCTTCGATGAGGAAAGGAGAGCCAGACTCCTGCAGTTTGTGACAGGATCCACAAGAGTTCCTCTTCAAGGTTTCAAGGCTCTGCAAGGTGACTGACGTGTAGTCAGGGCCATTCCTGAGGTGTTGAACAGCAAGATTTGGAATGTGGGCCATTCCACTAGAGAATGAGGGTGGCCAGTGTTCTCACAACATATACTTAGCAGTGGGGTGCCTGGCAGGTATGTGGCCACACTGGAGCCCCTATGGGCCTATGGATCCCATGTGCCCTTTTAAAATCCAGGAGCAGCAGAGGCTACTGGTAGCTTCTGGTGTCCCCTTATCCTTCTTAAACAAACAGCCTAACCCAGCCTGTAGGGAGGTAGAGTCAAGTGGAGGGTGCTGGAGCTTAATTACTCCAGAACTTGAGCTGCCCTGGCCTCAAAAGACTGAGCCCACCTTATTTCGTCATGATGCAGGAATGAAGAGACTCTGCAGGAGTGACACGTTCCTCTCCCAGCACCCTAACTAACCCTTCTCTCAGCACAGGCTGCTAGGAAGCCCTGCTAAGCCTGCGCCTGCTGCTTCTCCCAACACTACAGGGGTGGATACAGCAGAGCGTGCAGCCCCTCGTACATCCTGGCCAAGGAGGCAGTCATTCTGTCCGCCCCTCCCGGAGCCTTCTTCCTGCCCTGCCCTGCCACCCTCTGCCCTGTGAACATGAGTGTGTAACACACCCATAGTATGACAGACAAGTGTGTAACACACCTACAGTATGACAGACACTGGCCTCCATAGCTTCAGCAGCAGGCAGCTGGGAAAAGCCACAAGCATCTAGGAAGACCAGAATAGAGAAAAGTCCAGTGGCTGGTTGCTTTCTGTCAAGTAAAATGTGGGGACCAACTAGTCTCTGCCTCAGCTACTCCAAAAAGAGGTTCCTGGGGCAGGTCATACGTAGGGACTCTAAGCTCCTAGGCTTTAAGCCTGCCACACTGCCACAGGGCCTCCTGGCCAGGTACTCCCAGGCTTTGTCTCTGAAGTGCAGTAACTAGAATGTTGTCTTGTAAGGCTCTACAGGCGCGGCAGGGCCCCGACTGTTCACCATCCACCTGATAGACGCCAATACAGACAACCTACCCAAGGCCCATACCTGGTAAGCTCTGGCTCTGTGGGGTCGGTCCTACGGCCTTTGTGTCTTCTTCAATGTAACCTCAGATCACACCCTAGGGTCAAATGAGACAGGACTTGAGTCAGTGGGTCACTGCTTTGGGAATCTGATTTTGTTGTGATGTACAGCAGTTAAGGCTATGGCGCCACCTTTGGGGACATAACCTGAAGGCTAATGGATGTCTTTTGGTCGAGTGTTGTGCCTGTGTGCATGTGCCTGGTAGAAAGGGGTAGTAACTATTGTCTGTCTGATGTGCAGCTCCACATTTTCCTTCTCAGAACTTTATTGAAAGGTTCTATCTTAGGATCACTACTTCTCCTTCAGGATTCTAGTTCCCAAGGTTGTTGGGATGCTTCATGGTAAGACAGAAGGTTTAAATGCTGGCTGTGACTTAATGAAGATGTGTGAGATGAGTGGTTTAAATATATCCCAACTGCTGTCCACATCTGCAAGATGGGCACTACATCCATTGCCAGGACCATGTATGTAAGACCCCAAGTCTGCCTCAGCGTGGTATGGCTTGTGTTCCTACAGAATAGGTGTGTGATATTGAAGCATGGCACTTTGTCCCTTCATAAGGCTTCTGTCCTTCGGTAACTTAGCATGTCTAATCTAGATGTGGGGGGGGAGGGCACAGTGTAGCCATGATCCAGTCTCTAATATCATTCCCGACTGCTCTGTGCCTGAGACTCACAGGCCACTGCTTTCCTGTTTATTGACTTTTAAGTTACTGTGAGACAATAGATGTGTCTCTTTTCACCAATACTTGAAATGAGATTCCCATGGAAACCTTGAGTTCCCATCTTTCTAGGATTTGGCGTTCTCTTACTTTGGAGACCCAGCATGCTGTGGTGGGGGATTGACTGACCTCAGTAGGAGACCTAATGGTCCAGTGCAGACTACTGTCAGGCCAGGGCTGCTTTGCCATGTGGAGAAGTCACATCCAGAGGCAGATCAGCCAGCAGAATGTGAGCTGACATGCTGATTGTGTGGGTCTTGACACGTTGCTGTGGGTTGACTGGAAGAAACAAACACAGCAAACAAGAGCCTGTGTTGAAAGCAGACGTGCGTGTGCATTTTCCCAAGGAAGACGAGACGTTGCCACACCCACCCGCTGCCCTGCCTTCGGTGGGTCTGAGGGCTGAGTGCCCCTAGAGGTGACTCTGGCCCCTTTGTCCTCTTCCAGCTTTAACCGGATCGACATCCCACCCTATGAGTCCTATGAGAAGCTCTATGAGAAGCTGCTGACAGCCGTGGAGGAGACCTGTGGCTTTGCCGTGGAGTGAAGAGCAGCCAGTGGCCACAGAGTCTTGCTCACAACCACCAGACCCAAAGCATATGGCGTCTGCACGCCTCCCTCCCACGTGGCGGGCTGAGGCCTGAGATTCCAGAAACCGAGGGAAAAGGCTCGTCTCCCTCCTCCTTTGGAGAGGGCAGGCCAGGGGACTTTCATAGGTGGCTCCCGCCCATTTATTCTCCTTTATTATAGTTTGCCCACCCCTCCATCACCCATCCAATAAAACACAGCCAGGTTTCGCCCTCAGCCTCCTTGGCATGGTGGGAAGGCTGTGGTGTCTCTGGGAGCATTGACCCATGGTCAGGAGCAAGCTGGGCCCCTGAGGGTTTGCGTGGTCTCTGTACTAGCTCTCCCTTCTGACTGTAGCCTCAAAGCCCCCGTCAAGTTCAGCAGCTACTGATAGCTTACTGAGCTCAAATTCCAGAGGCATCTGTCACAGGCTCGCAGCCTGTTCAGGTAGCAGGTGGATTTCTAAGCAGGAGATAGGTAAATGCACAGTGGAACTTGCTGGAACTCCACAATGGCAGGACACTTGAGGCAAGATGTATTTTCCCCTTTGAGAGGTAACAGAATTGCAGCAGCCTTCACTGGAAGCCCAGGTACTACTTTTCATGGTATCCTGACTGAAAAGGTTTTGCACAGGGGGAAAAAAAAATCTTTAGAAGTACAATTTGTTGTGTTCTCTACCCAGTCTGAAATTACCACGTCATGGAGCTAAGCAAAGAATAACCAAAACCAGCCTCAGACCCCCAGGGGTCCAGCTCTGCTCCCATGCCTGGGGATCCGGAGGCTCCTGGCTGTCTTGAAATGGACTTTTATATGGGGATTGCTAAGAGCTAAACTAACAGAACAAATTTGTCACCACAGCCACTGGACGGAACAGCAGGAGAGGCCGCTGACCTGAGACCCCCTGATGCAGCTCCTCAGGGTTGGTGCTGTGCACAAAGCAGGGTGTGATGGAGCAGTGTGGCAACAGGGTGGGGGCTTTACCTCCCTACATGGCCCTCTTCCCCAGTGGCAACGGTGATGCTAACAGTTCTACTCAATTTGCTTGCTCAGTCTTTGTCTTCTGATGAGCAAGGCCAAAGCCAGCCTAATGCATCTCTAACACCACTTCAGTTGCACAAGGTTCACAGGCGCTGACTCTTGCGGCAGAGCAGCTGGATTCAGGCAGCTGAGCTCTGGTGGACGGCAGAGCAGCAGCCAGGTTTCCATTTGTGGTTTTGTTGTTTTTGTTTGTGGTGGGGGCGAGAACAGGGTAATTCATTAGCAAGACATTTCATTGGTACTGGGGTTCAGGTTCAGCCACGAGTTCAAGTTGTATGGGGAATGATCGGGAAGGTCCTATTGGGCCACCAGCTTTTGTGTTCTTTCTGTTGCTTACCCTCAGGCTGGGGATAGGGAAGTGTCTTCCTCGTGTTCCTGCTGCTTCCGTCCAGTGTGGTCTGGAAGCAGCACTGAGGTGATAGGATTCATAGGTCACATATGCCCCTAACCCAAGAGGTTTGTCCAGCTCGGCCACTGGCACTGGAGAGCATGAGTCAGCTGCACTCTGGGTTGCCAGGTTTGGGGACAGAAAGGATGCTAGGATGACCTCACCGCACAAGGACCGAACCCGCCCCACCTCCCACAGACTAGGGCCTTACTAGTCTCTCAATTCTGCCTTGCCCCAGTAGGGCTTCTGTACTTCATCTGCCTTCATGCTTCTGAGGGTGTTGTAAAACCCAGCTCCCTGGTGACTCGAGGATTCAAAAGGCGCAAGGAAGCCTGTGCCCTAAGTCTCAGCCAGGCCATAGGAAGCAGCCAGGCCCTGCAGAATGACACTTCTTCCTGGAGACTGGAAACCCTGCCCGTTGCCTTTGCACACTAGCCCAGTCTGCAGTGATGAAGGAAACCAGGGTCCTGTGCTTTGGGGATGTGCTGCCCGAGTGTCAAGTCATACTGTCTGTGTTATGGGAGTGATGGGGGACATGCCTTAGGAGTCCCGTGTCAGAAGCCCTCTGAGGAGATCCAGAGGTTGGCCCCTCAGGGGCTGACTGGTTGGCACACATACCACCCACTGAGGCTTCTAATGTGCCTGCATTGCCTGTGGGTCCCCACATTGCTAGTTCTGAGTGTCACAACCTCCCCAGGTCTGTTCATGCGCAGCACTGTCCTCCGTCAGTAGCGCTGCGCTTCCTTGTCTGTCTACCATGGTTAACCCCTTCTGACACCCCTCAAAGGACACTGCGCGGCCAGCCCACGGCACAGCTCCTGGTTGCCCTGCTTGGGTCTAGGTGAAGCCCTCTCATGTAAGATCTCGATTGCCAGCCCTCCTGGTGGCCCCACATCACCCAGATGCTTCAGGAGCCCGGCTCTCCAGGCTCCCCTCACCAGCGGCTGGTAGCCACACTCAGGGACGCAGCAACCACCACTCTGCTCCGCAGTGCTTCAGAGAGGACGCACCAGGCTGCAGCAATGGTGTGGCAGCAGGTCCAAGTCTCATGCTTTGTTAGGAGACTCTGCCACAAGGTGGAACACTGGCCCCTGCACTGGCTTGGCCACACGGTCAGGTTCAGGTCAGGTGGACGCTGGACTGACCTTCTGCAGAGAATGTGCCCCACCCTACTGCAGCCTGGGGGGCCACATGGCAGCCTTCTGAAACGGTGTGGTTTTTTAAACTGTGTTTATAATGTATTCTAATTTATTTTGTAAGGTCCTGTTTGAAGTGCTGCTGCTACCCCTAGTTGCTCTCCCAGTTTTTATTGCCCATTTTCCTGTGACAATTGTACACTAATGTTTTGTTTTATGTCAGAATCAAAAGTATTTAAAGAAACGCTAGTTCTATTTAATGCAGTTGTGGAACCAGCTGGAAATACAAATCGTTGACTGTAGAGCAGGCTGGACCCAGGAGGTCAGATTCATTTTGTTACATATGCAATAAACTCACAACTTTACATTTTTCTTTTTCATTTTTTCTTTCTTTCTTTCTTTCTTTCTTTCTTTCTTTCTTTTTTTTTTTTTTTTTTTTTTTTTTTTTTTTTTTTTTGGCGCGCCTGTTACTTTGTTCATGTGGAAACAAGATTCTAGTGTATTTACTTCTGCAAGCAATAAAGTCCAGCCTCCAAGGAAATGAAGACAAGCTAGAATTTTGAAAAAAACAAATGAAAATAGCAGTGCTAAGCAGACCCAGTAAGTATATATCCAACCTGTCCCCACCACCTCGGGCTCTTGGTGGCAGCACTGAGCCACACCAGCTGCTGAGCGAAGTCCTTTCACAGTACAAGTGTACACACCTCTGTTGGAATCCGTATCACAGCTGTTGGGTCAGCGTTCCCCGGGTTAATCTCTTGTGGACCCTTCCTACCGCAGAGGCTTTTCATAACACTTGTGTGGGAAACTTGTCTCAAGTCAAAAGCCCCACTTGCTCACCTATGACAGGATGCCACACCTCCTCACAGAGTCCTCATAGAGGAAGTGCTGTGTGGGTCATAGCTGCTCCAGAACACTAAGCTCCGCTCCTTTCCCGAAGGGTCTTGGTCTCTTTCATGTCTGTGAGAAAACAGAACAACAGACTGACTTGAGCTCAACAAACTTCCCTCACAGTTGTCCTACTGAGGAATTCAAGGTCAGGTCCTAATAAACAGATTCAGTATCTGGTGGCAGTGCCACCCCCTACCATCACAACAGCAGAGCCTCCTTGCCTCACACAGCAGCAAGGGGAGGAGCCCTGAGGTCATCCTTGAAGGTTCTACCTCACACCCAGTCACCTCCTGGGACCACTGTCAGGAGCTTAGATACAGGATAAGAGGTGGGGGGTGGGGGTTGAGAGGGGACACAAAAACCACAGCCTCAGGCTCTTGCTTCATCAGAGCATCCCAGAGACTAGCAGGCTGGTGTCGCTAGAGATGATCTGGTCGCTATGCCTGGAAAACCAGGTGACTACAATTGACTCTCATCCCCAAACTTAGGGCTGCCCAAACTTAGGGCTGCAGGCCACACGCCCAGGCTTTCTTGCCGCCCCAGGGCCTAATGCTGGGACAGGGGCAGGTGGGAAGGACATCCTCCACTCAGAATAGTTGCATGCAGAATTTTACTCTCACACTAGACTGGGGCAGCGCCCAGCCACTGTGGGCCCCATAGCTGCCGCCCTCAGTCCTCCCCATTCAGGTACCTCCTGGAGTGGCTCTAAACTCTTACAGTCCCCACTTGGTTTCAGCAGGTGGGGTGACTAGCCCCCGCCCATCCATGCAACCCCACAAGGTAGCCGGAGGCACCACAGTAGGCTCCCTCCCACTCCACCACTCTGTTCTACTTACTGGGCTCTTCTGCTATACAGAAAGGGACAGTCTGCCACCTCTACCCACAATGTCCTGTCCTTGCTCAGTAGTGACGACCTCCTTACCTGCCTGGCCAGCTTGCTGCTGCACATTACTTTGGTCGCGGGACTAAGTGTCAGGTGGTGACAGCGCTGGGGACTCCAGCAGGCCCAGGCCCAGTTGTGGAAGGGTCTGCTGTGGAGAGGAAAAAATGACATCATCAATTAGCTCTTACAGGGCTGGTGAGATGGCTCAGCGGGGAAGAGCACCGACTGCTCTTCGGAAGGTCATGAGTTCAAATCCCAGCAACCACATGGTGGCTCACAACCACCCATAATGAGATCTGATGCCCTTGTCTGGTGCTTAAGACAGCTACAGTGTACAGCTACAGTGTCTGAAGACAGCTATAGTGTGCTTACATATAATAAATAAATCTTTAAAAAAAAAAAACCTTTAAAAAAAAATTAGCTCTTACAGAGAGAGACAGTGGCACACAGGTCACCCCAGCCTGAGGGAAGTGGAGGCAGGAGGGTCAGGAAGTCAAGATTAGCCTTAGGATCATGTGGAATTTTGGGCTAGCCTGGGTTACATAACACTACCTCTAAAGAAAAGAAAGCCAAGAGTTGGGCCACTGAGATGGCTATGGGTAAAAGTACTTTGCAGCACTGCCTGGGTGACCTGAGTTCAATCCCCAGATCCCTCAGGAGAAGGAAAAAACAAAAACAGATGCCTGGAGATTGTCCTCTGACCTCTACACGTATACACATTGCACATACAGTAGTAATTTTTAAAAATGACCCTAAGGCATTTACTACATCGTCTAGTAAATATGCAGTAAATGTTGACCTTTTAAGGAATCAGAGACCAGGAGGCTGTTTAATAGAGCTCCAGCTCTGAACAGAGAGACGGGCTCAGTGGGAAACATGTGAGCACGTCTGAGGGCCCAAGTGCCGGGAGCTCACAGTGGAAGGAGAGAATCTCACACAGTTCTCTGATCTCTGTACACATGCCTGTAAACACCAAGACACCAGGTGGTGCACATATTTAGTCTCAGGAGGCAGAGGCAGAGGCAGGCAGATGTCTGCGTCTGAGACCAGCCTGGACTATATACATGGATCTCCCTGAGCTACATTGTGAGACAGTCTCAAAACAAAACAAATCAAAAAACCAAAGCTACCTTGGGCTATACAGCAAAACCCTTTCTGAAAGTCCAATAAGAAGGGATGGTGGGTGAGAGCTGAGCTAGTGGCAGACAGGAGCTGCCCTGGACAATGTCCTCAGACACATCCAGTCCCACCCAGGAGCTCAGTTCCTGGCTTATAACCCTTATAACAGCCTCAGATAGCATTCTAAAGGCTATGGACCCAGATTCCTGTCTCAGGAAAGCAGCTGCTTTCAAAAGCATAGAGGGGGGAGACAAGGGTGGACGAGCATACTATGCAGAAGGAAGCAGCAGGCCCAGCAGTCAGCCATGATGGTCAATCACATTGAGTCCTGTGTCAACTGCCCTGTCATGAGAGCTGAGCCCAGACAGCCGAGTGCAAGGCCCAGGGAGGACAAGGGGGTCTTTGGAGAGGACATGGCTGGCTACAGGAACCTGCCCAGGAAGCAGCAACTGTATGAGGAAAGGGAGCTCTAAAGAGAACGGTATGGTTGAACTAAACACTTAGCTGAAACCAGTCAGAACATGGTGCCTCTTGCCTATGAGTCCAGCCCTTGAGGCTTGCACGAGAGAACTGAAGTCAAAGGGCAGCCTGGGCTATGCAGCTAGACCCCCATGTCAGCAAAGTAAACTAAGTAAATATGTATCAAAGGGCAAAGAAGGGTAGAGTTGTCAGTATCCTTCAAGTGTGTTTTTTAAAATTCTCAGTCTGGAGAGATGGCTCAGAGGATCAGAGTTCACCTCTAACTCCATCTCTAGGGTATTTGGCCTCTGTGGGCACTCACATGTGGCAGACAGGCAAGCAGGTAGGTAGGCATGATGGATACATACACACACACACACACGCACACATGCACGCATGCACACCATAGGCAAACACATCATTTGGCCATAGTCAAAAAAAAAACCACAAGTTCTAGCAGAAATGATGTCACTAAAGAATCAGATGTTGCAGGCTAGGAAGATGACTCAGTAGGGAAAGGACAAGTCCCGTAAGTGTGAGGACCTGAATCCGAATCTTTGGGACCCATGAAGAAGTTGGACATGGTAGCACATATCTGTAATCAAGGTGCTCTGGTTCCGGTTGACCTAAGAGGTGGAGACAGGAGAATGCTGGGATTTTTGTGGGCTAGCTTAGCTGGCGTTTATAGCAGCAAGCAGGAGACTGTCTCCATACCTGAGATTATCTGACTACACAGGCCCACCATGAGACACAAATGTCTGTATTCACACACACACATGCACACACAGACGCCACACACTCAGGAACTCAAGACACACATGCTCACACATGCACAGGAGTGTGCGCCTGTAATGGTGGTGGGGGCCCGGGAGGGGGGCTCCCTGAGGCTCACTGGTCAGGTTTCGCAAAAGACCCTGCCCCAAGGACATGGTGCGCAGCTGATGAGGACCCCTGACTTCGGGCTCTGACCTCCACATGTACAAGCATGCACATGTACACACACGAGAAAGGGACTTCTGCTTCAACTGGGAGCAAACGTCCCAGGAGAGAGGTCAAAGGTCACCCAGGCACACTCTGAGCCAGATGAGCAGCTTCACAGCCCTTCTCAAAGCCAGTTCATTTCCCCAAGGCACAGAAAGCCTCATAGTCCATAAACTCAGGCCATTGCTCCTGGAGGGCTCTCTCCTCCAAGGGTCTTTGCTGGTCCAGAACACCCTGTACTGGCCACGGAAATATCTGTACCTAGGATCTGAGTTCTACCTGCTGTCCACACAACTGCTTTCTAAGATCTAGAGTCCCAGACAGGCACTGTTCCCACTGCACTAGAGGAGCCATGACTATCGTTTCTACCATATAGTGCAGATGGTGCCATGACTCAAGTTCAGACCTTGCTAAACAAATGATGAACGTCAGAACAGAGTGAGCCTCCCACGGTAACATTACCATTCCATTCTCTTGATAGGCAGCGTTAATTCTCCATTTGTGGTACTCTCTAAAATAGTCTGTATAGGGGCTGGAGAGAGATGGCTCAGTGCTTTATGAGCACTTGCAGCTCTTGCTCTGTGCTCAATATCTGGCACTCACACTGAATGGCTCACAACTTGCCAGAATTCCTGTTTGGATGGTCCAGTGCCCCCTACTGGCCTTAGCAGGTACTGAATGTGCATGGTATATACATACCTATACACATACATACATACATACATACATACATACATACATACATACATAAAAGCAAAATAATCCATATATACAGCAATGGCTTCTTTTGTTTTTTTGTTTTTTTTTTTTTGTTTTTTTGTTTTTTGGCCTTGAACTCAGAAATCCACCTGCCTCTGCCTCCCAAGTGCTGGAATTAAAGGCATGCGCCACCACTGCCCAGCCGGGTTGGGGGTGGTTTTTATACAGCTGAGGATGGCCTCAAGTTTGCTGTTTGGTCAGGTCTGGCCTTAAACTTCTGGTCCTGCCTCTGCCTTAGTACTGGGATTACAAGCGTATGCCATCACATATGTTTTGGGGTGGGGGTTGGAGGAGCAGGAGATGGAACCCGGGGCTTCATGCATGCTAGACAAGGCTTCCACTACATCCTCAGCCCTAATAACTGCTATCTTTAAGTATACATTTATTTACATTATGGATATGACTGTTTTGCCTGCAAGTTGTATGCATACGCACTGGGAAGCCATTGGATCCCCTGGAAGTAGAGTTACAAATAGCTGTGTGCCATTATGTGGGTGCTGGGAACCAAACCCAGGTAGGTCCTCCACAACGCTACAACTTCTCTTAACCTCTGAGCCATGTCTCCAGCCACTAATAAAGTCCTTTAAAAACGTCTCATCATTGTGTATGCACGTGGAGTAGAGGGTGTACACCACAGCGTGCACACAGAGGTCAGAGGACAACTTTCTGCAGATGGTTCTCTCCTTCCCCTGGGATTCTGGGAATCAAACCCAGGGTGACAGGCTTGTGCAGCAAGCCCCGTTACCCACTAAGCTGCCTCACAGCTCTGTAATAATTTCTTTTCTTTTTTCATTTTTTTTAGATTGATTGATTGCTTGCTTATATGTAAGTACACTGTAGCTATCTTCAGACACACCAGAAGAGGGCGTCAGATCTCATTACAGATGGTTGTGAGCCACCACGTGGTTGCTGAGATTTGAACTCAGGACCTTTGGAAGAGCAGTTGGTGCTCTTAACCGCTGAGCCATCTCTCCAGCCCCTGTAATTAATTTCTTATACTCAACAGTTGCATGGCTTTTGTCCTCCCTGGGTCTCACTGGTGTTACTGATGGCACTGCAGCTCAGACCATATGGTTAAGTTTTAAAAATGGGAATGGATGTCCATCCTCTCTGACTCCTGCAGCGGCAAGAACAGCACTTTTGGTTTGCTACCTCTTGAGTTCTTTCTCTCAGCCTGGAAAGAGCAATTTCCTGTTTGTCTTCTTAGTGGTTTTGATTCTTTTCCTCATTTAGTTTAATGTTGGCAGCTAAGTTCTTATCCAGAGGCTCAAATGGAAACTGAGCAAGTTACAATCCTTTGGGGCTCACTTTACAAATACACTTGACTTAAAGGGAATTTTATGAGGTAATTTTTCCTTTTTTCTTGCCTAGAAGGATAGGAGGCCATGGCTGCTGGTCCCTGGTGCCTCGGCCGTCAGCTGGACTCTGACAGGTTCCCTACAGCTTATCTCTGTGAGCCCAAGGCTGGATTCAGTCTACTTTTATGGCACATATACTTACTTAAATAAAATGTAGTTTGTCATTTAAAAATTTATACTTTAGAGCTGGAGATGGCTTGGGGTTTAAGAACACTTGGTGCAATTGCAAAAGCAACCTCATGGTGGTTCACAACCACATTTAACTCCAGTTCCAGGGGACCCAACTACCTCTTCTGACCTCTGCAGGCATCATGCACACATGGTGAGCATACATACATACATACAGGCAAAACACTCATATATGGGAATTAGAATTACTTTTTTAAATTTATGCTTTTGCAAATTATAGCTTCATGAAAAGAACAACACATTAAAAATAATGTCTAGCCTGAGGAGATGGCTTAGTCAGTAAGATGGCTGCCTCCTGAGTGTGAGGACCTGAGTTCAATCACTAAGGCCTACATAAAAAGGCAGGCCATAGCAGCATGCTCTAACGTCAACACCAAGGAGGCTGGGCCAGGCAGCCTAGCCTTCTTGGTGAATTCCAAGCCAGTGGGAATGCCTGTGTTGAAGGTGGGTGGCGTTCCTAAGGATTATGTCCATCACTGTCTTCTGGATGACCATGTGCACATGAACCCACATGTACATACATCCCTGCTCCAAAACACACATATATACAATAAGTGTCTGGAAATGACATCAGCAGTATGGTGGACGGCAACATCTTAGACTCAAATGGTCCAGATAAGAATGCAGATGATCAACTGGAGCAGACTCCAATGCCTTCCTTATATATACATAACAGCCCAAGCCATACCATCAGACTGCTGAGGGACAAAGTCAAAGCAGAAATCCAGGGGCTAGAGAGATGGCTTTGCAGTTAAGAGGACCCTGTAACTCCAGTTGCAGGGGATTTGACATCTGGCTTGCCCTGCACACATGAAATGCACACACAGACAAGTAGGCATGAACATGTAAAGATATGTGTTATTGTTGGTTAAGTTTCCTCCAAGATTGAAGCATTCCATCCATGAGGGAAGCTCCTTTAAGCAGGAAGGTAAATGATTCAAAATAGCTTCAGGATGTCCCTAAAACTGACCAGATTCATCAGGCTCCCACTGCCAGAGTAAAGAATAGAAGCTCAGAGTCCCTCCCAGATGCAGCAAAGCTGAGGGTCAAGGAAGACTCTCAGACAATCCAAGTTGCAAAGGAGATTCCTGAGACTAGGCCAGAATAAAAATAAGTAAATAAATCTTTAAAAGGGGGCTGGAGAGATGGTTCAGCGGTTAAGAGCACTGACTGCTCTTCCAGAGGTCCTGAGTTTAATTCCCAGCAACCACATGGTGGTTTACAACCATCTGTAATGAGATCTGATGCCCTCTTCTGGTGTGTCTGAAGACAGCTACAGTGTATGTATTTTTATCACATAAATAAAAACAAACAAATAAATCTTGAGACCAGGCCAGCAATTTCTCAATAAGCAGGATGCAGTGGATTTAAAGTGCAAAAGGAGTGCCGAGAACACTGTTTGACAAAATGAAGGGAAAATTAAGACATTCCCAGATTAAAATACAATGATGAAAACCAAAAATCAGGTACTTCGTGGCCACTGATACTACCTTACCTGTCTCGGCTTGAGATAGGACGCTAGCAGAAGCCGTGCAAAAGCGCAGCTCTCCAGTGAAGGCAAGTATGTGCTCAAACAAAAGTGGGCATGAGTTTATGAATGGTTTAGTAGTGGGCCACATTTTTCTGCATGACTTGAAAGATAAATGCAAAAAAAAAAAACAGTTAAATCTATACTATGAGGAAACAATGTACAAAGATGTAATTTTTAAAATTTATTTATTTATTTATTTATTTATTTATTTATTTATTTATTTCAGAGGTGAGGACTGAACCCAGGGCCTTGCGCTTGCTAGGCAAGCACTAGCTACCACTGAGCTAAATCCCCAACCCCAAGATTTTAAAAGGGGTCAGTATTTTTATTTATGCATCGGCATGGCAGTTTGTGGCGGGCAGGAGAGGATGTCTGGTCCTTTGAGGCTGGAGTTACAGCTGGGTGTGTGTGTGCCTGGAACTCTGGTCCTTTACTAGAGCAGCAGGTCCTCTTAACCAGGAAACCATCTCTCCAGCCCCACAAAGCTGCAATTTGACATTTACAAAATGAGATGGGGCAGAGCTGTTTGTAAAGTGTATGAGATTAAACCTGGCAGAGATTCAAATCAGACTGTTTTAATTTTAGGACATTAAGAGTCAACAAATCTATAGAAAGTGTTCATAAAACTTGTTATCAGTAGAAATGAGGAGGGATTAAAAAATGTGTCACTATAAAACACAATCACTGAACCACACAGGAAAGGCAGCCATGAAAGAGACAAGACATGAAGAAGCAGTGAGACAACAGGATGACAAACCACAGCATGAGCCTTCCTGTCTCTAATTATTGTAAATGTAAATGGGTTAACCTACTCCATCAAAGGACACAGACTAACAGCATTGCATTAGAAACAAACCCAGAAACCAAGACCCAAGTTTGTTCTTCTATCTACAAGAGAATCACATTGGACCTTAAGATAGGCAGAACAAAACAAAAGGACTTTATTTATGTGGTACACAAGTGTGAGTGGGTGGGGTGGGCTATGCCAAAACTAACCAGAAGCAAAGGACACAATGTAACATCAAGTCAGTAAACCAAGAGACACTATTATAAATGTCATTAGGTCTCAGCTGGCAGAAGCAAACCTGGTGGGATGGAAGGAGAAAGCGTCTACCCCACAGCTGGAAACTTAACACCTGTTTTCAGCAGACACAGCAAGGAGAAAGGTGCGATCCAAGAAAACTGGCACACTGCACAGGTCTATCAGCCTGTGATAGACATAATATGCAGAGCAGCACAGTGTATGTATGTATGTATGTATGTATATATGTATGTATGTAAATGTGTATGTCTTTTTTGAAGCACTGGAAACTGAACTCAGGGCTTCATGCACACCAAGCTTGAGCTCTCCCACCAATGTACAACCCTAGCCCACAATACACACTTTCCCAAGGGCACCTGAAATACCACTTGGGGTCAACGTTAGGCCACAAAGCAAGTCTAAATTCTTACAAGGCTGAAGGCATGGGCTGGTGAGGTGAGTCTGCAATTCCTGCTAAATCGGACAGCACTCCGAGTTTCACTCCGTGGCAGAAGGAAAGAACCACTTTCTGAATGTTGTCCTTTGACCTCTAGATGTACTGCACACCCCTGCACACTGAAGTCCTAGCATGTTTCCCAATCATAAATGGGGGAAAAAACCTAGAAACTATAGCAGAGATACTGAAAAAGTCACAAGAGCATTAAAATTATACATTGTATGACTAATGGTTCAAATGTGAGAACCAATGGTTGAAGTAAGATGTACGAAATGACCCAGTTTACACACACACAAACACACTATCAGCTGACTGTTGGTCACCAGGACCCTTTCAAACAGAACAGCCATCGGCAAATAGTGTTGCAGAAGAATTAAGCTGGCTGCACACTTTCCTTACACCAGATAATGTGTTAACTCAGAATGATCCCAAAATATAGAACACGTCAAAATTGAATACTTATTCTGAAGCAGGAGGATTGCCTCAAGTTTAAGGTCAGCCTGGGTGGCCACACAGTAAGTTCCAGGCTAGCCAGGTCTAGGAGTAAAACCCTGTCTTAACAAACTACTCAACAGAGGGCTTGTGCAGAGCTAGGGTAGAGAGCTTTTCTGGTCTGCACAATGCTCTGCGTCTGATTTCTAAAGCATAAGCGGGCATGGTGATGCATTCGCTCTCATCACTAGGAGAGAGATGGAGGCAGATGATCACAATTTAAGATTATCCTTGGCAACATAGCAAAACTGAGACCAGCCTGGGCTATACAGGACTCTGTCTTTAAAACACACACACACAAACGCACACGCGCACACGCGCGCACACACGCACACACACACACACACACACACACACACACACACACACACACACACATGCAGCCTACCTCAAAAAGGTAGTCCTCAAGTAAGTGCCTACCTTCTGAATAGGCCGTCATGAGCACAGCTCCAGATATCCCACAGGGCTGGGAACAGCTCAGCTCATGTCACCACAGCATCCTGGATCTCCTGTGGAGGGTCCTCATCTTTTCCAGTCTGGATGGCACTTGCTAGGTTCATACTGGGGGAGACCCCTTTTTGTCCTGCCCACAGCTATAAGATTGGCTGAGCCTGGAAGGGAGCCTTAGGCCTTGCCCCTACCAGGAGCACTAACTCTAGACTGGCTGGCCAAGATGACAGTCATGGGCTGCCTTACTGCTCACCCTTGGGCAGCACAATGACCTCCTTGTCACCATTGGCCACCAACTCCCAACATTCCAGCACCTAAGACACATTCTCACAAACGGAGTGATTCTCCAGAAGCTGAGGAGCTCAGATAACCCATAAAGGACCAGCAGGAACGTCAAGTCAGATGCACACCATCCCACTCCTCAGCCTCAGTCAGTCTGTACCCAGGGCTCAGTTCAGTGGGATAGTGTTCGGATGGCTGAAGTACAATTCCACTTGTTCCGGGACTGGCTCCGGGACCTTGGAGGGCTCCTCCCCCTCTCTAAGAAGGCAATTCTTTTTCTGTAAAGTGTAGAGCCATCCCTCTCCTCAATGGAGGAGGGCCCACAGAGCTTAAGCACTAGGGATATACAAAGACTCCAGTAAGGCTACTGGGGCCAACCAGCCACGAAGGAGCTTGTAGCCCTATGCTGGGGTGGACTGTTAGCTTCCTCTTGGAGGACGGAGGAGGGAGGAGTAAGCTTAGCCTCAGGAGATGCAGGCTGCAGACAAGGGGAAAGCAGATGAGAGTCCAGGGCCAAGAGGGGGTCGTGATCCATGCTGTGTGGTAAGCAGCTGTGGAGAGCCTTGTAGAAAGTTGGCACCTGCCCAAGACACACTCCTTTAGACTCCTTGGGATCCTGTATCAGGCCGATGTCATAGCCACACACTATAATGGGCTTAGATCTACCTGTCCTTTGATCCACACTGCTTTCCCAGGGTTGAGGCACAGACACAGCACCAGCTGTGCCTCCCACAGGGTCCACGTACATGGTGAGTCAGTAGGATGAAGACGGACAGGCTCACTGCCAGGTCAGGACTGCCGTTCCTGTCACCAAGGGCCACCGCATCTTCACAGGCAGCAAGCACCAAAATCTAGAAGCCACACCCTACTCTGTCCAGGAGGGGCCAACAGGTGCTGAACTGGAAGAGGCGCCACATGGAAACAGACACTAATATAAAAATAAGGGACAGCAAATACTTTTATAAAATATTTATTCTAAAAAAAAAAAAAAATCACACTGTACAAATTTAGCTAGAACGTTCTCAATGCTCAGATTTATAAAAATGTCAACATAACAGACTAAAGGGGACAAACTTTCACTGCTTTCTTTTTAAATTAGGAGGGAAAAACAAAATGATTTTCTTGTCTTTTTTTTTTCTCTGGTACAATGATAGTAAATCTCTAAAAGATATCCAACAAGCCAGCAGTAAGAAGTGAAAGGCTGGCCTGCTGGCCTCCACAGCTCCGTTTCTGCACAGCTGAATCGGAATCTGATGAGACCAAGGGCAGCTTTCCCCTGCGGGCAACTCAGGCTCACTGAGCCACATCATCAGACTTAGCGAGATTTCCAAACCAGTGATAGAGCGTGAAAATCTGTGCTCAGAGACGCAAGCCTGCCCAGCTGTTCCTGATTCCTGTTTCTCTAACACTGGGATTTCCTAGACCCTGCTGAAGGTCTGTGCACAGCGCGCAGCTGCTCTGAGGTGTACTTTCTGGAAGTTAAGGGATGGAGGGGACCTTCTCAATCTGCCCTTCACACTGAGACAGGAGTACCACACGGAGTCCCAGTCTGGGGCTCAAGTTAAAAAGCATCTCAGAAGCTGCTGAGCTTGGCTCTGCCACCTCCAATGGCCTGGCCATCCCTGTGTGCAGGGGCCTCTCCAGGACTAATCCCATGCTCTTCCACACACGAACTACTGGGAAGGTAACTGATAAAGTGGGGAACAAGGCAGAGAGAGGTCTCAACAGCCAGAGGCTCAGAGGCTGAGAGGCACATTTCACATTCTGGGTGGGGTGGCAGCTGAGGTCACAGCCACGGATGCCAGGCAGGGTCCATGCGACACAGGTTGTCCAGGCTGTTGGCAGCAGCCACCAGGGTGTTCACCTTGCTCTCCCCACCGTCAAACTGGGCCAGGTTGTGCAGCCGGGTCATGATGGCAGTGACGGCTTTCTGAACTAAGGAGACCAGCTGCTGGCTGTCCATGTTCTCAGGCTGCCCCGCGGCCGACAGTGGAGAGGAAGTGTCCTCCTGGGTCTTTTTGTGCCAAGCAATGATCTCATCCCGGAGCACAGTCTTCAGAATGCCATCCACCTGTGCAAAGGAGAGGAGGAAATAGCTGTGTCCCACCAGGGGTGACAGGGGTGACTGGGCATCACCCAGGGGTGATGGGGTGTAGACCCCATCTATCATGAGCAGCCAGGGCCAGCTGCCACCTAGGGACTGAACACAGCACTGTTCTCTGGTATAATGTCAGGATAATCTCATGAGAATGCACTGAAACCCAGCCAGCATCCTGGGCACACCGAGAACACCAGGAACGGCAGGCTTCAGTGTTGTGTCCTCTCACTGTGCTCACAGCAGAGGTGCTGAGGGCATCTTGGTGAGGCAGGAGAGTGGAGGGCAAATAAATTCAGCCCTAGCTTGGCTTGAGCTACACACACAGCCCTCTCTGAATAAGGCCACTGCACCCTTAACCTATAGCTCCCTACCAACCCTAGTAACTCCCGCTCCGTGGCAAACGCGTCCTGGAACATATCTGGGAAATTAGGGGCACTAGGCTGATCTGGTCTGGATTGGACTGGTTTTAGATATATGTACAATAAGACAAACTGCCCTCTGAATTAACATCCAGGAGAAAAAAAATGCCCTATTTACTATCTGATACCTATGAACACAGAGCATTCGTGAGCAGACAACTGAAGCTTATAAAACTCAAGGCTGTCAATCAAAACCAAACCCCATCTACTTCACACCCTTAGGAACCAACTCCTCCTCCTGATGCCCCCCTGCTATATATGCCTGCTCGTCAATTATTTGATTTTTAAATATTTTAGATTAATTTTATCTTATGCATATGAATGTTTTTGGCCAACATTCTGTTTACCACTTGTGTGCCTATGCCCACGTAAGTTAGGCATCAGATTCCCTAGAACTGGAGTTACAGATAGAACTGGGTCCTTTGCAAAAGCAACTATTGATATTAACCACTGAGCACCCACCTTTTTTCTTTTTAAACAAGAGCCTCAAAACACCTCATCTATAGCAGCAACCACTGGTACTATCAAGGCCTTGCATGTCTCTAGGTGTTGCATATCTCTTGGGCCTCACTCCTTGCTGGCAGGCAGCAAGCCAGAATTATTTTAGCCTTTCATGCCAAGATGGCCTGTAAGATGGGAGCCGATGAGCAGCAGACCAACCAAGGACCCTAGATTCCTTCTGGCAAAGTGGCCTGCCTTTCATTCTGCACATCTTTAGCCATCGAACAATTCAAACCTTCTCCAAATACTCCATTATAACATCTCCCTCCTTGTTCACAGGCCTCAAGTGCCACCAAGATCACAGGTGGAAGGAGGGAAGGAATTGGCCCACCCTTCTCACAGAAGATGCTGAGACCCACCTTGAAGTTAGGCTGGGCAAAGCACCGTGCAACAGCAATCATGGAGGCAGTCAGTGGGCCAGAGACACCAATGGTGGTCAGGAACTCAGATATGTTGGGCGTGAGGCGGAAAGGGACTGGACGGTTGGCATCTAAGTCCCCAGTCGCATCATTTATGTCAAATCGGAAGTAAGCAACATTCAGCTTGCCTGTGTCCTACATTTCAGAGGGAGACATTTTTAAGGCCCACATCGGCAGGGCACAGTGGTCAAAGCAAGATCTGGCTGTTAAGAGCAAGTTACCTGAGCAATCTGTAACATCTCAGGGTTGAGTCTATTTAGGTGCAGGACAAACTCTGCAAAGCCGATGAGTGCCAACTGGATGGTGAACATCTTCCGGAAGGTCCAGTAGTCTGTAGCGTTGGGGAAAGTATGCAGGGCCCACTCCTTCAGCATGCTGCGGGGGACCATGTTGCTCTGAACCTCTTTGAGAATGTCTCGGAGGACCTGGAACACATCACTGTGTGACTCTTTGCCCATGTTCCCTAGCAGATTGAAAGCTCGTGTACTGCAACTACTGGTTTACTTAGCGCCTCTCTGAACACTGCAGACTGCGTTCCCTCAGAGCTTGATGTCACCACTGCCTGCACAACTGAATGGAGGCCATAGCTGTGTAGAACACGCCTCTTAGATCAATACACAAAACTACTTTCACCCTTGCTGCTCTGGACACAACAGCCAGCTAACAAAAGGGACAAAGGACATCCTCTTTAAATCATGTACAGAGGGAAGTGACATAAACCCAAAAGCTAATCAAAAAAGAGAAAAGACATTTTCATGAACTCAGTTTTGTCTTGCAAGACACCAAATCTCAGGAACAGCTTCAGCCCAACTGGGAAAGGCCAAAACCAATTTCTCCAGGTCTCTGGAAACTGAAGGCTTCTAACAACGGTCGGACAAGTTCTTATCTAGAACAGCAGGCTGAGTCCTGGCAGGAGCAGTGAGCCTGATGGCAACTTCATGTGTCTGTCACTCTTCTTCCTGCATCCTTGGTGGCCAGGACTGCTAACCCTCATCCTCAGAGTCGCCCTGACCTGACGGACGACCCATCTGCCAGCATCCCACAGCTAAGGTTTGTGACATTCACTCAGGGATGACAGCGCTTACAAAACAACTGATGGTAAGTGTCAAACACTGCAGGTGCCAGAGACCACACCACCAAGAGTCTGGCCAACGATGAGAGCTGAGAGCGGTGCAGGAGATGGGGCGGGAGAGGCAGCAGTTCTGACAGCTCTAGCACATTCCTGGAACCTAGAAGGTCAAGTGTGTTTGTGTGTTACCCCGAGGCTTTGCCACAGTAAACGTGAGGGGAAGGCAAAGCTACAAACCACTGGATCATGCTGCCGGTATGCCCCCCGACAGATAAGACACCATCAAACCACACAGAAGGCGTGTTGGTTCAAATAGCTAAGAAATCTGTCAAATCAAGAGCTGGGGTGGTAGTTTAGTGGTAGAGTAACTGCTTACCATACATAAGGAGGCCCTCTGTTCAATCCCCATTACTGCCAAATACATACATGCACACATGCATGCACACAGGCTTGCATATCTATCAGACCATCTACTGATTTCAATGGCTACATGTGACAGAACAGACTTCACAAAGTGAGCCCAGGAAAGTCACTATGTCATATAAGAATGTCTAGAATTTACTATAAAAAGACAGATCAGAGGCTGGAGAGATGGCTCAACCAGCAGTTGTCTTGCCAAGGACCTGGGTTGGGTTTCCAGCACCAGCATGGCTGCTTGTAATCTTATGTAACTCCAGTTCCAGGGGACCCACCCTCTTCTGACCTTCTTAGGTACCAGACATGCAGATGACACACACACATGCATTCAGGCAAAATACCCATATACATAAAAATGGATATTTTAAAAAGACAAACTGTCCAATTTAAAAACAGGCAGAAACCTTGAGCAGGTATCTTGCAAGGAAAAAAAAAATAGCCAGTAACACAGAGAAAACTCTAGTTATCACAACCACAGTGACGCAGCCAGCACTAGCAGCATGCCATGCCTTCCAGGGTGGCTACGGTTAAAAAAAAAAAAAAAAAGGCAGGCAATACTGGGAAGGACAGAGAGGAATTAGGGCACACACTGCAGGCACCCTGGAATATTGTTCATTAAACTTTTAAACATGGAGTCACCAATCAACCCAAGAATTCTACACCCAGGTGCAAAGATAAATACATACTCAAGAGAATGAGCATGTATTCACACAGACAAGCTCTTGTTATGTAACCAAAGTGCAAATCAACACAGAAGCCTATCAGCTGGCAAACGGACAAGCTAATCTAGAGTATATAACATGACAAGGAAACAGGAGCTGACACAGGCTAACAGTCTGTATTAAAGTCATGTAAGTGAGAATCAGACACAAGTCCAATTCCACTCACACCATGCCAAGACAGGCACACGCAGACCTGTGGCCCGCCCGTGGCTGGGACTGGAGAGAGATGGAAGTGATGGGTGACAGCCAAACAACTGAAAATCAGCCAGACACTCAATGCCTTCAAGGATGGCTTCCATAGCATGTGAGTTTTATCTCAATGTAAGTGTTATTAAAACCATGGAAATGCTTAATCCCAGCACTTGGGAGGCAGAGGCAGGCAGATTTCTGAGTTGGAAGCCAGCCTGGTCTACAGAGTGAGTTCCAGGACAGCCAGGGCTACACAGAGAAACCCTTTCTTGAAAAACCAAAAAAAAAAAAATAAAATAAATAAAATAAAATAAGTAAATAAATAAATAAATAAACCCATGGAAATGGAGCAAAGTTAACACAAACCAAACCAATCAATCAGGTGCAGAGAGGAGGCTGAAGAGCTGAGAGTGGCTCAGTGTGGCCAGCGTTTCTCTTCAGGCAGTACTTACAAGCAGGACTAAGACCAAGCCTCAGTAACTGGTGAAGCACATAGCTTTAGCTAATGGCTTCCTCTCTCAGACAGAATGATGGCCTCTCCCATGAACACTTCACTTTTGCCCAAGGGAACACAAAATGTCCAAGCCACGACCTGTGCTATCAAACACCAATTCTCAAAGAAGACCACCCAGAAGCCTATGCGTAAACAAGAGATTCACTCCCTCTGCCTGAAGAAGCAGGGAGCTGCCTCAGACCCTGTAGCGAGGACCACTTTACACTGTCCCTGCTGAGGAGGCGAGAGGAAGCCCTGTGGTGTCAGCTTCCTAAATAAAGCCTAATGTTTGCAGGGCCCAGAGAAACTACAGTGAGCCCCGCCCAGGCAATACAGGGCAGGTCATGGCTTCCACCCCGTGGCCTCTCCTGGTAATGCACAGAAGGACCCCGTGGCACCTGGGGAGGGGCCAAAACAGCTGCCTCTTGCCGCTCCACACAACCCTGGACAAAATCTTCCCAGCCAAGGGCAGGAATCTGCAAATAAGGAGAGGGCCCTCTGTCACCCTGGGAGCACAGGCTGTCTGGGACTCCTGTGGCCCACTCAGTGCTCCTGCCCCAGGCAACCCAAACAGCTGGGTCCCAAGGTTTTAGTGTGTCACACTTTGCATTTTAGAAACCCCACAGGGCCTAAATGTGTGTTACCCAATCACTGGCTGCCAAGCGAGCATGCCATTCACGGTGTTTAAAGTCTAACTTCTTAGCTTTTCTGTAAGTGCAGGGCAGGGACAATGGACTCTCTGAGGTCAGGAACCTCACCACAAACCCCCTGCAGCAGATGGTCACCAGCCATCTGACCTTGCCCATCTCATGAGAAGTGGAGTCCCTCGCGGAACATCCCACCGCAACCAAGCAGCATGGATGGAGGCCCCGGGCGGTAGCTGGCCTCCTGCCTGGTACCTGGTGGCTGGCCTGGGTTCCCCGTGCCTGCACCGTGGCCAGCCTGTCATAGTAACGGGAGATAGGGTTGTCATGCTCAATGCCTTTCTTGGCACAGCGCTGCTTGTAGATCTCCACGAGGGAAAGTGAAGAGGGGTTGTCTTCCACAAGGCGCATCTGCGGGGACACAGCCACAACCCGAGGAACTGAGGAAGAAGGAGGCAGTGAAGGAGAGTGAGCAGGGGTGAGAGAGAGTGAGCAGGTCAGCACGCCTCCCCTGCCCACCACCAGCCAGAGCACAGTTAATTCTGTACCAGACAAAGCCGGAAGAGCCTAGGTCACATGCCCTGAGATGGCATAAAGCAGGCACCACCTGTAGGGCTAACTCCTCACTGGGTGCTCCAAATGTCCTTCAGCAGGGACTCTACCAACACTCACTCCCATCTCTTTCTCTGTAATTTGAGATCCACTCACAAGAGAAGCCCAACATTCTGTTCCCATGACCACTATTGCACCGAGGTGTGGCTTCTTGGGTAGTATATATTTTGGGATGGCCTTTGTCATGGCCAAACTCCTGAGTTCTGATTGGGAGCCACCCAGTAGGTAGGTAGCCACCTGCCACCTCTATGCCACAGTTGTTTGTGATGACAGCTGTCAGTCACAAACTTGTGAGCACTGCAGGCTCTTAATCCCCATGGGGGCAGTTCACTGACTAAGCAAGCTTAATAATGAAGATGCCATTTTAAGGAATAAAGAGATTCTGCTAAAGTCAGTTGGAGGGAAGCCAACTGAGACTGATTTCCTTGGGGTGCAAAACCTGATGCACCCTGTTCTGTAGCTGAGCCCTAAGCATAGGTAGTGCCAGTGGGCTACATCAGAGCTGCTCATGCTTTTTAGCGAGCAAAGAAATCTAAACTGCAGTAGCTAGCTTGCTGTCCTGGCTTCCATCCATGAGAAATTCCCATAATTCCAAGCTAATAGCCTGGACTTGTTACAGACCACCAGCTCAGTGATGGGAAGTAGCACGGACCATGGTACACATACATTACAGTGCACACAGCTTTCTCACACATGACCAATTTCTTCAGATTTCTTTCTGAAATCTTTTTGAAATACACATATGGGCATGATGGTGTATGTCTTTAGTCCCAGCTCTAGGGACACAGAGGCAGGTGGATATCTTGAGTTTGAGGCCAGCCTGGCCTACATAGTGAGTTCAGGACAGCCAGGGCTACACAGTGAGCCCCATCTCAAAAAGCCAAAAAATATGTAACAAAGAAAGAATACCTCCCAAAACCTAATTTTTATCTCTTACTGTTTCATTTTTTAAAAGATTTACTTTTTTTAAAGGTTTTATTATTATTATTATTTTTTTTTTTTTTTGGTTTTTTAAGACAGGGTTTCTCTGTATAGCCCTGGCTATCATGGAACTCACTCTGTAGACCAGGCTGGCCTTGAACTCAGAAATCCGCCTGCCTCTGCCTCCCAAGTGCTGGGATTAAAGGCGTGCACCACCACTGCCCGGCAAGATTTACTTTTTCTATGTATGTTTTGTCTAAATGTGTGTATGTGCACCATGAGAATGCCTGATGCTCACAAAGACCAGAAGAGTGTTACAGATGGTTATAAGCTTCCATGTGGATGTTGGGAAACAAATCCAGTCCTCTGGAAGAGCAGCCAGCACTTTTAAATGCTGAGCTATCTCTCTAGTCCCTTATTTTTATATTTAATTATATGTGTACATTGTATCCATGTGTGCGGGTGAGTGCAGGTACCCACAGAGGCCACAAGAGGGAGTCATATCCTCTGGAACTAGAGTGACAGGCTGTAATGTGGGTGCTAGAAACCCAACTCTTTCAAGAGCAGCATATGGTCTTATTTACTGAGCCACCTTCTCCAGCCCCTGAATCTACTGATATTAAAACTTGAAGGTCATATGCCTCTCATCAAAATGAGCTAGACTAAGCTAGGCAGGGTGGTTGCCTTTTAATCCCAGCACTTGAGAAGCAGAGACAGGACAATCTCTGAGCTTGGGGCCAGCCTTGTCTGTCTGCATAGTGAGTTCCAGGCCAGAGAAATTGTCTCAAAAAGGGGAGGGGGACCAGAGAGGATTGGTTACAGCTTTGCTGTCAAAAGAATGTTCATACAGAATTGGAGTACAAGCAGTGCGGGAGGCCCCCAACTTCAGAGCTCACACACCAATACCAGCAACCCGGGGGACAGAGATTGTACTCAGTACTAACCTGATAGCATTGCCTGCTGCCCTCGGGTTAGCCCTGAGACAAAGCAACCCCACACAGTGCTACAGCCCCCCCACAAGACTATGCAGAGCTTCCCATCAGAGGGCGGCTTGAGCTGCCCTGTCCCTGAGGTGTGGCTCTCATACCTGTGAAGAACAAATGCCTCTTGGTGGTCTCCTTCCTCTTCTCCAGGCAAGGGTTCAGCAGGCGCAGCAGCTGCAGCACTCGCTCCTCCCTGCGTGACTCTGTGAGGCAGGCATCATTCATGACCAGGTATGGGTAGATCTTGCCGTTGTGCCCTCGTATGTACAGCCTGCGGGCTGCTGTGTTGTGCTTCTGCACAATCTCCACGCGGGGCATAAAGCTACAGGAGCAACAGAGAGGAAGGTATGAGGCATGCACTTCCTTGGGGAAAACAACCTTACGAACTATTACAGACAAGCAGGCAGGGTGGTTCAGCAGCCATGGTAATCTCGGATGGACTGGGGATGGACAGAAGACAGGGAGGGACCTGGAGGAAAGGGAACAAGTCTGGCCGCGTGGAAAGACAGCAAATTCAGAAATAAGAAACAAGGTGCATGTTGGTCGCTGGAGACCGCCTCTCCCAAGTGCTGCTCACACCTTAAGTGGGATTCAACACACAGTAAACTCTATAGCTGCCAGCTCTGATTCTACTTTCCTTCATTTACTCATTTTGTGCCTTTTCCCAATTATATTTCTATTTTCATTTGCATACGTAGTGTACTAATGCAGTCAGAGTGCGTTCTCTCTGCCACCATGTGGACTCCATGTACCACACTTGGATCATCAGGCCTGGTCGTAGGCCTCTTTACTCACTAAGCCATTTGCTGGCCCCTTTTCTATAGTTCTGGATCCGGTCTCACCAGGCCTGCCTGGTCTAGTACTTGCTGTGGAACCCAGAGCTGCTCTAACTCAGAACCAAGCCTTAGCATCCCGAGTCCTGGACTCACCAATGGGAATCACCACACCTGAATCTAGTTATGCTTTTAATACCGCACCTTAACAATTTAATAAACAGCCTGCATAGTTCAGTTTGTCAAGTTCTACATTGATTATCAAAAGGTCTCTGCAAATAAACCTGGCCTTCTCTCAGGATATTAGTTCTACAGTCAAGTCAGGTCTTGGATGAAACCAACAACAGAGCTGTATACCTCACATCGAGGAACCAGGAGAGGCAGCAGCATCCCAAGGCCAGCCCAAAGCCCTGTGCATTGCTAGGCCCTTACCGAGCGATCTTGATATAGTAATGTGTTGGCTTAGGCATCAAAAACTCTCCAGGGATCTCCACTTCAGCTGTCTGAGCTGAGAAATTGCTCAAGAACCGACATTTTTCCTCTATGAGGAAGAATTTGGGAAGCTGCTTGGTTTTAGCCTCGAGGATTTTGATCCACTTTTTCAATTTAGAGATCAGATTATGAAGCTTCATGGATCCTGGGACACTGAAGTCAAAATCTGCAAATAAAATAAACATAATTAAAACAAGCTGTAGGGGCTGAGTATAACACAACCAGGTTGGTTACAGTGCCTTCCCAGCATACAGAAAGTCCTGGGTTCCATCCAGGGGCAGGGCTGAGGACAGGGTTAAGGGAGACAGTAGACACTGCCTTTGGCTGTCCCACCTAACAGCCCCTGCATGAACTTCACTGCAATGTACGCAGTCTATTTCTGGTTAGTAAACATTATGTTCTTTCTTTCAATGCATCTATCTTCTTTGCTAGTAGACTTTTCACATGACGACTGAGGTAAGCATACTCTGTGAACTACACTTTATGCTCTGTCACTGAGTTCTACTGATTTCCTCCCATGGGGCTGTAGCTGTAGCTCAGTGGTAGAGTGTGTCTACCTAGCTTACACAAGGCCTGGGTCCATTCCTCAGTACCACAACCTATGCTCTGAGGCTCATCCCAAATGAAGTGTGCACCAGACACTCCCTTCCATCACTCAATCGTGATGAATGACACTCGACTACTCCCTTCCACCACTCAATGGGGATGTAGGACACTCGACTCTCCTATGCTCTGCCTCCTCAAGAGAACCTGTGTGCTTTCTGGTCTACAGATAAGCAATGAGTATTCACACACACCTTGCTGCGTGAGAGCCCTCAGCGCTCTCCCTTCTCCTTACCCCTGCCAGTGGAGACAAGCTCATCATATACAACAAGGCTCCTGCAGCCTTGTGGGAATAACTCACACTATGCTCATTGAACTCTATGTGAGCTGAAGAAACCTTGTGATTTTAACTTCTTTTGAATTTTTGGTTTTGTAACTTTTACACTGAGATCCAGTGTGAGTCAAGTGGAACCATGTCATCAAACAGAAAATTGGTAAGGTCGGGCAAATTAAGGAACCATGGTAAATCTCATATTGGAGAATGGTTCTTGTCCTGGAGCAAGTGACCACCACATCCCACTAAGAAGAGCATGGCAACTGGTCATGGTGGCATGGAGCCCAGAGTTCTCCATGCTGATGAGGTATCTGGATGGGCCATCCCAAGGGTTTAGCCAATAAGCTTCCCTTTCCCGACATTCCCTTCTACAAAAGATATTTAACCTCTGGGTCCACCCTGAGTAAGTTGTATACATTCATTTTTCACTAAACAGTTTGGACAAGCGAGGACTTTCAGAGGCCTTGTTACCAAGCCACACCACCTAAGTCTGCTGCAGAAGGCCTCTCCTGTTCCCAGCTCCCCAACATCAGCGTCTGGGTGCCCAGTAGTTTGGGAATCACAGCCACGGCCCCTGCCTGCACCGTTTCTTACCCGGGCATCTTAGGCTGCCTTCCACCTCCCCAGAATGGGTGTTGGCATTCGCAAGCCTGGCACCTCGATGGTAGGGAGGATGGAAAATAGCCTAGCACCCCTGCATTTTGTTTGCCTGAGTGGTGTTCACACACCCCAGCCGCAAGGCAGAACACGGACCCACACAACTACTTCAGTCGATGTCTGAATCTCTTTCAGACTACATGTGATGGAAGAATCTGATTTTGGATAAAGACACTGAGGCTTCAGATAAAAGCAGACCAATCCTCAGTGTCTAAGTAAACTGTGATGGTGAAAACTGCTGATCTCACGAGTTTCCCTCTTCAACAGGGTGATGGCACTGCAGACTTCTTAGCTAACAGATCCTTGGTAGAGCCCTAATTCTTTCTCTTTTCTTATTATGTCTATCTCTGAGGATGTGTGGTGTCTCTGTGTGTGAATAGACAGCACTAAGTGCAGGGTTACAGGCTCACATGCACACCCCTGGATGCTACTTAACAGCTAAGGCAGGCTGTGTTACCCTCAAGCACCTTAGAGTTCACAAACAGGAGCCCAAGTGTCCCCAGACCACCTGACAGGTGAGGTGACAGGTGGAGTCACAGTAGGCTGAGGTTGAAACCATACAGCATCTTTCACAATTAACAGGTATCTACTATAGGTACACACACAATACAGTTTCAACTGCTTCCTTTAAGGATTAACAGCAAGGCTTTAAAATTACTGTAGTTTTAGGGTCTGGAGGTGTGGCTTACTGGTTGAGTACTTAGCCAGCTTGAGAGAGACAGAAAGAGTGAAATACACCACATTGCCCCCTATGGTTTCAGTACATACCTGTGAATAAAGGAAGTCTCCAGAGAATTACAAAAAAACGGTAAGCAGAAATGTTTCACTTGATTTTGAGAAACCAAAGCAAATCATGTTTCTATGCCTACAGAACACTCAAATAGTTAACGAGATCTGTTTGGGGTAAGCCGCTCTCAACAGTAGGAGGCACTATGTTACAACCACACACACACACGTGAGCTAGGGAGTGGTGAAGTTCCCTCAGGTGAAGCAGGAGAGGCCTGGGGACGGGCTGCCAGGAAAGAAAATGCCTTCACCTGGTCCCCAGGCAAGTGACAGAAACAGTCCCCTCATCTTGCCTCCTCAAGTTTGTACCCCACTTGTTGCTTTAAGGCCTGCACTTTAACCTTTAAAATTCTCCACTTCAACTTAAAACTTTCCCCCAAAACCAAGCAAGGGAAGGCAAGAGCTTGGGCTAAAAACCGTTCCTTTTCTAACCCTCATCTCTAAAGGTCAAACTCTAGCCCTTCGGTGGAAAATAAGATAGAGAGTCAGACTGCTGTCAGTCACGGCTTCCTTATGCTTGAGTACTGAGACAGTGTCTCACTATAACCTGATATGTAGATCAGGCTGTCCTGGAGGTTACAGAGAGATCTGTTTGCCTCTGCCTCCTGAGTGCTGGGATCAAAAGTGCACACCACCACATCTGGCCTGAGGTTATGTTTTAAGAAAGTCTAGCTGGAGAGATGGCTCAGTGCTTAAGAACACTGCCTGTTCTTCCAGAGGTCCTGAGTTCAATTCCCAGCAACCCCATGGTGGCTCACAACCATCTGTAATGGGATCTTGGCTCTCTCTTCTGGTGTGCAGGCAGAACACTGTACATAATAAATAAACCTTTAAAAGAAAAAAGAAAAACGAAAGTCTAAGTGGCATGTGCCCCGTGCAAACCTCACCTGTGGTGAACTGGCCCTTCAGCTTCTGGAAGACAGGGTCCTGGGCTGTGGCCTGTGCCCGGCGGGCCAGAGACTCAGAGGCTGCACTGGAGAACATGGTCGAGACGTTGGACACATTCTCCAGGCCTACCCCGAAAGTGCTCACCAGCTTCTTGACAAAGTTAAGAGTGTGAGGGGTGATCTTGGCGTCTGATACAGCACCACTCTTCTCAAAGGCAACAGAGTAACATTTTGCCAGGCCCTGCTGGAGCTGCCTGAGCACCTAGCAGAAAAGACAGAGACCACGAGTCAAAGCAGAGGCAGCCATGCCAGGTTAGGCCCATTCACCACAGCTCATTCTGCTTTTACCAACACCGGGCAGGCAAGCACCCGGTGTTACCCACAAACTCTCATGGACACAAGGAACTGTAGGACACACTGCTGGGCAGGAAAGTGAGCTGCAGTTTATCCCCAGCTCAAGTGACCGCCCTTAGAGAGATAGCAGAGTGGAGACAAGGCTGAAAGGTGTAACCCACACACTGCCTACACCACAACTACAGCCTGTCCTTCACACAGAAAGTAACTGAGGCCATGTGGTGTGTACAGCAGCAAGGAGCCTTAACTCCATTTCCTTCTCATTGTCACATGGAGCCCAGGCTAGCCTGGAACTCCTGAGTTCCAGAATTATAGGAATGGAAGACCACTATGGCTCATGAGGTGCTGGGATGAAACCCAGGGCTTTGTGTATTCCTGGTAAGCACTGTGTATACCTACTGAGCTACAACAACCTCAGCCCTCATATTTCAACGATGTGAAACTGTACTGGTGTCTGGAGAACAACTATTTACCTGGTCCATGGTGACATTAACTGTAAAGAGCTGTGCTGACCAGACACCCCAGTCTGAAAAATCATGTCTGCAGACACGTCCGGTACCATTCACTCCCTCTACGGGAGGCAGCAGCTGCAGAATCAGGACCACCTACCTCTTCATGCCAGTTCTCTCTGAACCAGACCATCTGGTCGACGATGCCTTCCAGGGAAGACAGGAGGGTGGGGTGAAGCTCCCTCTGCATGTGCATGATTCGGCTGCAGCGCCACATGGGCGCTGTTGCTCTTATGGGCCCTGGATCTGATGCAGAATGGGACTGGTTACCCACTGAACTGGGCTGCTGTTGTCCAGAATCTGAGAGCAACACACACAACGCCAATGTCAGCGCAAGACCCACTGATGCCACCTCAGCGCATTACAGGACTCACTGGCCATGAGGATGCCGGTTCCTGCCATGCTGGGACAAGACCTTTCCTCCCCAGGGACAGGGTAAAGGTGCCCTGGTTCTAAGAACAACTGTCCTGCTTGACCGAGGAGTGGGGAACAGAGTTAGTTCTGCCCTGAATAAAGGTAGTCCAGGGAAAAGCTATTGTGTGTGCCAACAGACTGCCTACCACCCGAGCGTCCAAGTAGGCAAGCACCATGGCTCCCTGAGCCCCTACGTCATCTGCCGTCTGATAGAAAATATTTGGAAAATCATTTCCCAACATACTCCTTGCTACAAAAGTAAAGAATCAAAAAAACTGATCTAAACACTTCATCCAGGAAGGCCAACCCCCATTTGTAAAATGACATTTTTGAAAAATAGTCACCCTCTGAGAAATACACTACGGAAAACTGCACAGCCAGCTTTCTGGTTTGAGATCACTGTATTTAGTCAGGAACTTAATAACCTTCATTTTCAAATGACCAAGTCAGAGAGCTGACGTGCACTGTGCCCTTGCCCCACTTGATCCTTCTCCCTGGCAGAGGCCCTGGTGCCACGAGAGGTAACCGACTGGCTACGAGCACCACGCTTACAGAGTACTACACCATAGAGTCAGTCTTTGCTCATTAGGCTGGTCAGGACAGGTTCAAAGTCCTGCTCTTTGTTCTTAGGATCATTTAGAGACAAGACTGCTGATAGCTCAAGACTGCCCTCATCAGATCTGCAGCACATCTACACACTGACATCTTAGTTGTTGAGGAAGAGAAAGAGCTCTCATTTCCTGGAGCGAGGACCTCACCGGCTTCACTCTATCTCCAATAAGTGGTCCCCATGAGCACCTATTCCCCCTGCTACAAACTCTATTCAGCCATTAGGCTTGGTCTTCAGGCCCTGACCAAAAAGAAGATTGACTACATGTAGGAAGGGAGCTGTGGGCAGGGGTGTGCCTGTCATGGTGGTGATCTGGGGTACCCCCTATGAGCTCTCTGAGCCCCAGCCACCCACCCCACCCACGACATACCACTCTTGTAGCGCTCTCTCTGCTCTATCTTCAGGGTCAGATATAGAGTCCGGATGGGAAAGTAGACAGCCTGGGGATACACCCGTCCAACCTGCTGGGAGACAGCAAGGAGTCAACTGCAGTGTTGCATGGTAGAGTTCTGGGTGGTGGGCAATTTGTAGGGAAAGCAACTGTATGCAAGCAGTGAATAGGTTTTTGTTGTGCATTTGGGTCAAAGAGGCCAATACCAAGCAACTGATGTAACATATAAAGTGTTGACCAACAGATGAAATAGCTTGTTTAAAATCCCAACAGATCACATGCATCTCATAAATTCTACCTGGCAACCAACCATTCCTGGCAGCTACCATACTCCATTTCCTTCAGTAAATCTGAGGAAAGCAAGAAATACTGACCCCCATCTTAACCAATGAGATTCCCTGTGCATCCATTAGTCACTGGATTGTGCACAAACCATTTTAGGTTTTGAGTGACTCCAATTAAAGGACAAGACCACTAAAGGCAGCTCTGGTCCGTGCAACTACAGGAATCAAAGAAACACAAAGCCAAGGTGGCAGGCGCCAGCTCTACCATATTAGCTTGTGACCAAGAAGACACCCTGTCACATAGACCTTTCCAGATGTGCCACAGAACACCTGCTTATGTGTGCAGCCGCTGCATGGACAACAATATAGGACAGACTGAGAGAGTAACCTGGCAGCTAATTTCTAGGTCAAACTTGGGTCTCGAGTATCACTCATGTGTTCTCAAGCACAAACAAAGTCTTCTCTAGGAATCAAAGGGCAATCCCATGAGGACAGAACCAACAAGAGAGGTTCTGCCTGGCCTGCTGGGCACAGCTGGTGGCTGCTCACTCAGGAGGAGCGTTGATGTGCCCTCGTCTATCTAACTTACACCACTACCACTCCTTAGAAGCCAGCATCCCTCAGACACTGCCCCTATCCTGCGCAACCCCACCTGGCTGATGAGGTTCAGCAGCAGCTTGCCCTCAGAGCCCACCAGGCAGGTGAGCAGCTGCGGGATCCACGCCAGCCACTGGATGGGGGGTACACCGATGCAGTACTTGTCTACGGCATCCGCCAGTGTGTTTTTGTCATCGTCGAAACTTAGAAGCCACAGCACCTAAGGCAGAGGACAAGTTTTAGTTATATGAAATTCTGAGAGCCTAAAAGGAGGCCCCAACCTTAAATGAAGTGGTGTTACTGACCATGAGGGAGAATCAAAACAAAGCTTAGAGAGTAACCACTGAGCTGAATAAAATCTATAATTTGAATCTAGTTTTCCTTTTAACATAAAGGGCAATTATTAACTGGTCTACCCTGGAGACCAGCACTAGCAGTGCTGTGACGAGATAGAAAACCTACTTGTTCATCCCAACAACACAGACTTCTGAGAGTCTGACTACCAGCAGCCACATCAGACCAGGCAGACTACAAGCTGGGGCCCAGCATCCTTCACTGCTCAAAGTTGGGTCTCCAGAAGCTTGTGACGGTCAAGTGAATGCGCCGCAGGTAGGGTTGGCACTGGCTTAATGACCATGCATGCTGATGTACACTCATGTTCAACCAGGGATCTGAAAGACCCCCCAGCAGAGTTTACTTGTATGTCTACTGCAAACACTGACTCTGGCTATGCTGAACCTCTCTGTACAGAGAGCATGGAAGTGGGTTGGATTTCACTTCCCTCTGGCCTAGAAGGCTTTATCCAGGGTGTAACTCCAGAGAGCACTAGACACTAGAAAGAAAGGTTGAGACCCCAGGATGTTCAGGCCTCTGTTTTCTTAGCTTCAACTGTGAAAAAAAGTCACTCTGTAGGGATGGGAAGCGAGCAAAGGCAAGAAAGCACACCTCGGATCTGGAGCTGAATCTCAACCCAAGTCCAAAGGCCACCATCTATCTGCTCTACGACAAAGAGGAATCTCCCAGTCTCACCTTGGCCAAGTACTTCCTTGACTTGCTCTCATTCTGATGCCGGCAAGCATGCAGATAGCAGGTGATGGCAGACACGCCCAGATGTAGCTGCCGCTCCTTTACAAAGATGCTCTCCAGGTAGTCCCCCCACATGGCCCAGGCCTTCACCAGCACATCATGCATCTGCACGGCTGCCGAGAATGCTTTATTGGCCTCCTCAGATCTATGTGGAAGCAAAACACACAGCATATGCCACCGCTCTGCTTCAGAGAGGATTTCAACTGGTGGCGGCACGTACTTGGACTAGGGAAGCTGAGGCAGGCAGGAAGACTTCAAGGTCAAAGCTAGCCTCGAGCACACAGCAAACCACAGGTCAGCCTGAGCCACACTGTTGGTGCCTATTTCAGCCAGCTGATGAAACAAACTGAACATCTGAGTTATAGTTAACACATTCGTGAACTGCTGTGTGGCTTTTCCTATGCAGTCACTCTGTCTCCCAGCAATGCCATGCCCCTGGCCACCAATTTGCTTTCCATCTCTGGGGACTGATGTATTTGACATACTTCTTGTAAATCAAGCTATACATCCTACAATCTTCCCCATCAGACTGTACCCAGTATAGTATTTCTGAGATCTCCACACTAAGCCTGTGTTCTGCAGCTCCATGATTTCATTGTGTGTGCAGAGGGCTGTTTATTTAACATTGATGCTATTTGCTGCACACTCTGGAACAACCACCTGATTGCTTAGGTCTCTTTTTTAGACCAGTGCTTCTCAACCTTCCTAATGCCAGAATCTTTAACTCAGTTCCTCATGCTATGATGACCACCAACGATAAAACTGTTTTCTCACTACTTCCTAACTGTAATTTTGCTTCTATGAACTGTAATATAAATATCTGATACTCGCCGGGTGGTGGTGGCACATGCCTTTAATCCCAGCACTTGAGAGGCAGAGGCAGGTGGACTTCTGAGTTTGAGGCCAGCCTGGTCTACATAGTGAGTGCCAGGACAGCCAGGGCTACACAGAGAAACCCTGTCTCGAAAAAACAACAATAACAACAACAAAACAACACAAATAAATAAATATCTGATACAAAAACCATGTGAAAGGGTTGTTTGACCTACCCCCACCAAGGGGTCGAGACCCACAGATTGAGAACCACTGGTTTAGACCAAGGAGCAACTCAGCCCTAATGTTTTCTGTGCAACTGCCACTTGGTCAAACTGTTCCATGACGGTGATACCAGATACCATTTTCCTACCACACTATTGATGTGTAAGAAGAATCAAGAAATCCTAGGCCTATGTCCTTTATGAATATAAAGCCTCCATCCCCAAACAAAACTAGCAGCCAATTCCAGAAGCACAGGGAAGCCATGAACAACTAGGAGTTGTATAACAAGACATGGGTGGGGCTCAATACAACTTCATGTTTGAAACTGCATCCTGGATGGATTTGGCCCACAGCTGGGGATGACAGGCTTATGGCTCTGAAACAAAAACCACTCTCCTACTAAAGTCAGGCTGTGGTACTTATATCTGTCTAGTGGGCCCAATAGGATGACTGAGGCAAGGAGCTTCCGCCTTGACTGGGTAAGCAACAAGGCTAGCTAAAACAACAAAACAAACAAAAGAAACAACTGTACTCCTCAATGAGAGGCTGGGAGCAGGTCTGTGGTCGCGCTTGCTCTGCCCTAAGAAGTTGTGCAGGGCTACACATGGCTCTGCTGCTAGCTCCTCTCTGCAGAAGGCACCATACTGAATACCTCTCCAATCACCATGAAACCTTGTGGTTTCTGGCTTAAAATCCTTAAGGAACAGCTGTAGAACCTGCACGGTTCACCACAGTATACATACTTGTTGATCTGAGCCAGGAACATTCCCTTCAGGGCATAAAACTCAGCTGTCATCTCCTTCGTAAAGTACTTTAGGTTTGTTGACTCAATAACTTCAAGGCCCTGTTCAGAAATGGAGAGAGAGGACAAAGGCTCGTAAAATTTCCATCCAACTCATTTCTTTTTACAAAGTCCTTCTCCCGGAAGCACCACGCCCAGCCAGATTCTCTGTCTCTTTCACATAGTCTTCTGGGCACTGACATGGCCAGCATCGACCTTACCTCCTCTTTTACAATGGTTTTTTCCTTCCTTAAACTCATTAGCTAAGCACATGGTAGAACAGTGACCACAGATGCAGTTATAATACTCAACAGTTTCCTTTCCTTTCTTCTGTGGGACGGACAGTTGCCCACTGTTAAGGCTGTGTTTGGAACATTCTTATCTCCTTCCTCTTTGCCTGGCCCAGGAGCCCCGATATGAACCCCTCTTTAGGACCCTACCTGCATGCACTCGTTCTTGCCCATCACTCCTGCCAGTTGGAGGTAGCATTTCACTTGCTGTCGAATCTTCTGGAAGCAATCCACGATGGGAACGGTAGGGATGGTGTGGATACGGCTCAGTATATCCAGTGCCACATTAACTAGACCTTGCTTCCGGGCAATTTTCCCATACTGGATGATGGCAGAGGCTGAGGCATGAACTCCAAGCATGGCATTATTGGAACTTGGGTCATGGTGAGAGCTATTTTCATATGCAGTTACAATAGCTAAAGAGCAAAGGAATTAGCTGTCAGGCACATCACATGCTTTCCCAAGTGCGCCATAATCAGGCTTAAAGAAAGAATGAAGACCACAAGTAACATGGCTTATGAGAACAGGATACCCTTTCGCTTTCCCTGTATCCTGCCTCTCAGACTAGACCCAGGAATGTGGCTTACTTGGTAGAAGACTTGTCTAACATTCACAAAACTCTGGATTTGTTCCCTAATAAAACAAAGATGGGGCACAGCAAAGCATGCCTCCAGCCCCAGTATTCAGGAGACTGAGAAGGAAGGAGCAGGAATTCAGGGTTACCCTTAGCCCTCAGTCATAGTAAACAAGGCCACCTTGAGATATATGAGATCCTGTCTCCAAAAACGAAAAAGAAAGAGGAAAGAATGGGAAAGTAGAGTAAGTGTGTCAGTCACTGAATCACGAAGGTGCTCCTCAAAGGATGCTTGGTGGGTTTAGGGCAGGAAAACCAGGAATGGACAAAAAGCCACTGGCAATAGGGGGTGGCTTTGAGACAGAGCACCATCACTCAGTGGCACTGGCCTGCACCCAAGGTCTAGCAGGAATTCCTGGCTAACTAGAAAATGTACCAAGTGGGTGGAATGCAGAGCACAAAACCTTCCCAGGTTCAATTCTGCCCTTATCATTACCACCATTACTTTAAAATCTGGGGGAAAAAAAACAAAAAACAAAAAACAAAACAAAACCAAAAAACCAAAACAACATGAAACCAGCAGAGCAGGGTGTCTGGGAAATTACATGATGAGTGCATGCCGGACCAGGTCGGTTTACCCTGGTAATGGTGCTGCCGCCACATGAAGACGCTGCTCCAGTGGGACAAGTCGTCAGACACGATGGGCAGCCGGTTCCTCCAGGTCTTCACCACGGTCTTCATATCATGTAGGCTGTTGTTCCGGCCCAGGTTGGTTGGCTGCAGGCCTGCATTGATCTGTGCAGCTTCTTGAAGCTCGATGATCTGTTGGGCAGCCTAAGGGCAGACCAGGAAAGATTCCACAGCTGAGGATGGGGGCTAAGAACTCCGCAACTCGGTAAGGGTACTTGCAGCCACGTCTAACAACCCAGGTTTGAGTCTGAGCCCCAGAACCCAAAAGGTGGAAGGAGAGAATTGATTCTACAAAGTTGTCCTCTAACCTCATGAATCTGGACCAAGATGCATACACAAAAGCAAAATAAAACAGCCCAAACCAATGAAAGGCTTCCAGGAAGTATTCTTATGGGTGCTGTCTGGGTTTTCATTAAGATTTCTTAATTGGGGGCTGATGAGATAGATCTGTGGTAAAGGAGCTGACTCCAAGACTGAAGGCTTGAACTGATCTCTGAGACATGGTAAAAAGGAGATGGCCTCTGACTTTCACATCCATGTAAAAAGAAAGACACTGGGTGTAGTGGTGTCCATCTTTGAGCACTTTCAAGGAAGAGGCAAGGGGATCCCTTTGTATGAGTTTAAGGCCAACCTGAGTTCTAGGCCAGCCAAGGCTCCATAGTGAGACCCTGTCTCAGAAAACAAAACAGCCTGGCCAGGGGCACACACCGTTTATCCCAGCACTCAGATCCCTGAGTTTAAGGAAAGCCTGCCTGGTCTACAGAGTTGAGTTCCAGGATAGTCAGGCTATGTAGAGAAACCCTGTCTCAAAAAACAAAAACAAAAACAAAAACAAAAACAAACAACAACAAAAAGATTTCTTAGCTGTGTGGAGGCAATTATCATTTGTGCTGGGTCCCTTACAACTGCCAATACAGATGGCTGTGAGCCACCCTGTGAGTGCTGGGAACTGAACCTGGGCCCTTTGGAATAGCAGTCAGTGCTCTTAACCAATTAGCCATCTCTCCAGCCCTAATAATCATCTTTTTAAATGCTGTAAGACTTGTCCATACCAAGACTACCAACACATAGTTGTATTACAAACCATGAGCACAGTAGTGAAACAGACTGCCCTTCATTCTCATTCCCAGACATTCATACATCAGGATACGGTGATATGCTGCATTATACACTCCATGTTTTGAATGTGGAACCGCACAATAATTCCTGTTTTTACAGTTAACTGTTACTCATGGCTGGTACTTTATCAAATAACTCATAAATGCAACCATTAGCCATTTCTAGGCAAAGATAGCTTCTCAGTAGTCACAAGAGGGGGCTGCTATGAAGGCCCTAGGTTCAACTGTGTGTGTGTGTGTGTGTGTGTGTGTATGTGTGTGTGTATGTGTGTCTTCCTGTCTGTCTTTTCTATCTACATGTAAGGAATCAAAAGAAGTGAGAAAACCCTGGAAACCCATCAGTCACAGCAGCAGTGACCCTCTCCCTACACTGCAAAGGAAAAGTCTGCTTATAACTAAAAAATTGAGAATGTTTCAGTCACCTAAATTCAGACACTCACACATGTGTAAAATGACACATATGGGTCATTTTAGGACACTTTCAAAATAAAGCAGAGGTAACAGGCACATAGAAAAGCACCAGAATGTCAGTAAGATACTGGCCGGTAGAGCCACAGCTTCCCAAGTCTGTCCGTTTCTAAGAAGCTGCACTGCTGTGCCCTGAATCCCTGCTCCCAGAACTCACTGGGATTTAGTCTCCTTAAAGCAACTGCAGGGTTTTAAGAGACTCAGGCCTGGATCAGCAGCAGGGAGAACCCAGATTAAATACTAGGAGCTCTGTAAGGAACAAAAAGGACCTCCTCAAGACACACGTTCTGTCTGATGTCCCCTACAGTTCTTTCTCAAGAAGTCTGACACGGATATTGTCATCTGACCTCATACCTGTAGAAAGTGAGCCCAAATAAACCACCACAGATGGCTCACACTGTAGCCCCACACTGTGCTGTATAAAACAGATTTTATACACACCACAGCAAACCCAACATATTGGTTTAGTGTCAACAGTACTCATTCAAATTGTCAGAAACTCTGCTACTGATGCCCAATGGGACATCAGGACACAAGGCATTGGAGTCTTTCAAGGCTGGATAAAACCCATCTCACAATGGTATGGTAAAATCAAAACCACTTGTAATGTTTCAGACCCTAAAATACAAAATGCAAAGTCATCCAGTTTTTCTCCTAGTGTTCTGACTTAAGAACATTATGTCTACTATGTCTTTCTAAGGATGAACTCCCATGGGAAGGATGAGACCAGGGCAGAGAGTATCCCTTACCACTTGGCTCACCCATGGACCTCAGCTGCTCTGCAGCTCTAAGGACTCCAGGCTGAGCTCCAGGAGGGGAGAGGGCAGTACCTACCTGCAGAAGAGGTGTATGCACGTGAGACACCACGTGGGGCAGCCGCCGCCACTCACGGATAGCCAGGCTGCTGGCCATCTCTACCAGGCGCTCAATGAAGCTGAGCTGCTGCTCTTCAGGATGGCAAATGGCCAGGTATCCTCGGTACATGTTAACCTTCCAAGCCATCTCCTTTGGACAGCTGACCTCCACCTGGAGTGAGAGATGCCAGGCAAGTGCTGATGGCTCACTCCCAACTGTGGCCAGCTATACACAGTAGTACACAGAAATCCAGCCCTGACATAAGAACTGAGTTTCAGTAGAGAAGCCAGGAGTTTACACTACTCCCAGAGAGAAGAGAGCCTGCACCCCTGCCATGGCACCATACACACAGACCCCACAGGATCAAGTCATTTTAAACAACTCACTCATACAGAGCATCACACTCATGCCTAACACACATACACACCAGGAGCCTTTTGAGGTAACATCAAACATGGTGGCCTGAGCTGCTTTGGGTCCAGTATCTGGTGTTAGTCCTGATGATTCTTTTTCTTTTTCTTTTTCTCTTTTTTCTGAGACAGGGTTTCTCTGTGTAGCCCTGGATGCCCTGGAACTCACTCTGTAGACCAGGCTGGCCTCGAACTCAGAAATCCACCTGCCTCTGCCTCCCAAGTGCTGGGATTAAAGGGTTGCACCACCGCTGCCCAGTTAGTCCTGATGATTCTTCCAACAAAATCTACCAACTACATCAATTTCATTCTTCCAAATCTCTTCATGGGTTACTTTTGTCATCAGAGGTTAAGGTCTCTATACTAACACTCATTTCCAAGTAAAGCTGAATGACAGAGGACAGAGACATGGCTTAGGGCAGTGGTTCCCAGCTTTCCTGATGCTGAGACTCTTTGACACAGTTCCTTGGGTTGTGGTGACCCCCAACCAGAAAACTATTTTCCTTGCCACTTCATCACTGTAATTTTGCTACTGTTGTGAATCATAATGCAAACATCTGTACTTTCCAATGGTCTTAGGTGACCCTTTGGTAAAGGACTGTTTGACTCCCAAAAGGGTCACAACTCACAGGCTGAGAACCACTGGCTGAGCAGGTCAAGAACACTCATTGCTCTTGCAGAGAACCCAAGTTTTGTTTTAACATCTACAACAGACAGCTTACCTGTACACACCTGTAACCAGCTCTAGGAGATCTAATGCCCTCTTCTGACCTCTGCAGGCACTACACCACTGTACTCATAACACACGTGCACATGTATACACACACACACACACACACACACACACACACACACACACACACACACACACACAGAATGCTCACCTATTACCAAACTTACTCAAATGTAGGAAAGATTTCAGTGACAACATGACTGGGGTCTTACCTGCACCAGTGCTTCCTTCATGGCAGTCCAGTTGGACACCCTCCACGCACACTCCAGGACAAGGTAAGGATTTATGTGGCCTTTAGACTGGCCAAACTCAGTCAAGGCTTCCCACTGGTTCAGCTCCTTGGAGCACCTAGGAGACCGGGGTTAAGAGCAAAAGCTCAATCAGGACAACACATTGATAGACTGAAAGAGGCAAAGTAGGATTCTAAGACGTCACTAAAGAAGAGAGTGCTTGGAGGGCAGACTGCTGCAGGACAACAGTTCTTCCTCCAGGAAGCCCACCCGCCCACCCATTCTGGGACCACAGCACAGCAGAGCTCTAGGTCCTGAGAGGGAGGTAAGAGTGATTCATCGACAGCACATTTAATTACATGAGACATTTAACGCATTTCTCAGATTTTGTAGCAACCAGCCCTTTGAAAAACACTTAGGAGGAATCCACAGACATGTTCCCTTGGTTCTTTAATTCATTCATAACAAATTAAACCCCTGACTGGGTCTCACTATGCAAACCACACTGGTCTCAAAGTCAAGATCTGCCTACTTTTGTTTCTAGCGTGTTGGGATTAAAGATATGTGCCACCATGCCCAGCACATCCATGAACTTCTACACCAGGGGCTTTGAGTCACACAACTGAATCTGATGGTGGCCAGCAACCAAAAGTTCTCAATACACAGCAAGCACACACTAGCTTAGACTCAAACACACATGAACCCAAGATGCTTCTGCCAGCACTCGTCATGCCCCAACTACATACTTTATGCTAGCATCGTGCCCACTTTCAGGATGCTCATCCCAATATGCCACGAGCTACCCATGAATAATGCCAGAAACATCTCAGTTCGGAATCCAGACAGATGACTGTGTGCAATGACTGCAGTGCTTTATTGCACATAGTTTTCTGGCCTAAGAGAAAATAGCCTAATAATGAAAAGCAAAGACCTTAGTGTTCCCTTGCTGTTAGCACATTCATATCAAACCAGTGTATCCTCTGAACTGTATTGTGTTAGAATGCTTCATTTTACAAACTGGTATTTGGCCACAAAGGCAAATGGACCTCTGTGAGTTTAAGACCAACCTGGCCTACATAGCTATTTCTAGGATAGCCAAGGCTACACAAAGAAACTCTGTCTTGAAAAACCAAACCAAACCAAACAAACAAAAACCAAAACCATACAAACAAAACCCCTGGTATTTGATGGGCTGGTAAGATGTTTATATGGTAAAGATGATTGCCACCAAGCCTGAGACACATGCAAACAAACAGATGTTATTTGAATATTTTTTAAAAATGTGGGACTTAGCTCACCTAATCCAGTGGTCCTCCCAGAGCTGGTACTCAGGGAAAATGGCAGGGGAGGCATTGCTGCGCTCATGTTCTTTTTTGGCTTTGTCCATTGCCTTTTCATAGGACTCCTGAGCCTGAAAAGGTTAACGATGCCATCAGACTACTGAGACACAGAGTTCTCCTTGTGTTCTCTCATCTGTCTGGGCAAGCTAGACACAAACCTAGGAGCCACTACGTCCTTCTCATCCAAGGCTACCTGACACCCACAGCTCGCCTTTTAGAGAGAGAACAGAGAAGAGCATAGCCCTCACAGAGGTGACAAGACCACAGGACATGCAAATGTAGCTCTGGGCCCCAGTGTCCTATATAGGGCCAGATTCACCCTGTTATCAGTGCCTGTGCCCCACAGGAAGCAGGAGGCTGAGGACTGGCATCCAAGCACTGAATGTACCTATGCACTGTTTCCAAAAGAGTGTCCATGTCAGTGTCTGCTGGCAGAAGACTGAGGGGAAGACTGAGGGGAAGCCTGAGTTTGAGCCCTAAGGCCAGGTGAAGGTGAAAGGAGAGGAGCGACCTCCATATGGTGCCATACCACACATGCCATACATGCACACACCCTTACACATAAGACTTAAGAGTTTTAAACCATGTAAGACAAGAGGGTCTTCATAAGCAGGTAACACAGTATGGCTGGGGTACAGGAGGCTTACTGAGCCTACTCAAGTTCTGAGTTTCATTTTAAGGACTTTAACAAATGACACCACTCAATGAAACAGAAATCTCCTCAAGTGCAAATTCATTGTAACTTAAGCATGGTACATACCAGGATGTACCATCCCATGGTACATTCCCCCAGAAGTGAGAGACATGGCTGGTGGCTCTCACCTGCTCAAAGAAGCCGTGCTGCTCATAAGCAATGGCTGTGGCAGTCTCTGAGAATTTGCATCGCTTCTGCCACAGGCCAGCCCACATGTCCTCTTCTTGTAACAGAGAGTAAAGTTCAGCAAGGGAATCCAGTATCTCCTAAAAGAAATCACCGTTTCTGAGTGCTTGGGTCAATCGCATATCTAATCAACAGAGTGACTCCCCTGGGAAGAATATTCAAAGTCATTGAGGGCGGTTACCTGCTGAGGTGGTGTTATGCTCTCCTGCTCATAAAACTCGGTTGTCTGCTTTGGTTTGATGGGCAGACTCAGCCCCTTCTCGAAGGCCTGGTGCTCCAGCATCAATGTAGACCGGAACCAGAGGTTGTGAGTTTTTCCCAGGTACTTCAGCACACAGGGTCGCATGGGGATTGGTGGGACGCACTGGGACATGGCTTCTACAAAGCAGTTCAATGCGCTGGGCTGACAGTCTCGCTGTACCTGATGACTGCCACTGCACAAGAAGGGGCTGATCTCCCCCGCCAGAGCCTAGAACCAAAGACTGAGCTGTTTCAGGTCTTCATTCAAAACCTGACGAGCCTGAACCCAGGAGTGCTACTTTACACCTGCAATTCCACCCAGCACTTCAGAGGTTGAGGCAGGAGGATGGCAAGTTTAAAGCCAGCCTAAGCTATGAGATGAGCATGTGGCCAATCTAGGGTATATAACAAGACCCAGTTTCAAACACAAACAAGAAGACTGTCCTCTCTCTCCATCATCATCTGGTAGCACCATGATAATTGGTCTTTGGTGAGAACTGGCAGTTTTATTATGCTCTGCAACTTAGAACTGTGTTTATTCTGGGTTATTTATCAAAAGCTAAAATTGCATTCTCTTAAAACAGGTTTTTAAAATTTGACTCACATGCTGCTGTCTGTCAGAGAGGATTTTCCACAGCCTCGGGAAGAGCTGGACCCAGGTCTTCTCGGCCAACGTTGTGGAAATGTGGCAGAGCTGAACGAAGGCACTGAGCAGTGCCCCAGTCTATGGGCAGAAGAGGTGGAGCTCAAATAGCAGGATCTCTGCCTATATCCCCACTCCAAAGGACACCAAGGCCACTGCTGAGGCAGCCCCACCTACAGAAGGCTTTTGAGTTTGGGAACAGACCCACAGCCCTCCTTTCTAGCAGCAATGGCAGCATGCAGGGAGGTACACGAGGATGCTGAGTCCGGCTCCCTCAGCACTCTACACTCATCCAGGACAGCAACCGCCACTCACATATAAGTTCAGAGACTGACTTAATACAGAAATCCAGCTTGGTTCCCAAGAAAATGTAAAACAGAAATTACTGATGAGTAATTGATTTTTCTTCCTGCAAGGCCCTGACAAAAACAGCACTGTGTGATACTCCTCAAAAGTGACTGGGTGCATGTGGTAGTTTGAATAGGTTTGGCCTCCACAGGCTCATTCACATGTTGAATGCCTGAAACACAGGAAGTGGCACTATTAGGAGGCGTGGCCTCATTGGAGTGGGTGTGGTCTCATTGGAAGAGGTGTGGCCTTGTCGGAGGAAGTGTTTAACTGTGGAGGCAGCTTTGAGGTTTTTCATTGATATGCTCTATCTCTGCTCAATGTGAAAAACTGCTTCCTCCTGACTGTCTTCAGATCAAGATGTAGAACTCTCAGCGCCTTCTCCAGCACCATGCCTGCCTGCATGCTGCCTCGCTTCCTGCTATGATGATAGTAGACTAAACTTCTGAAACCTTAAGATGGCTTCAATTAAATGTTTACCTTAAAAAGGTAACTTGCCTTGGTCATGGTGTCTTTTCACAGCAGTAAATCCCAAACTGAGACAGTGCACAAAGCCTTAAATGATCAGTGTCAAAATGTGCAATAATGCCACCACCCATGATTATCAGTGTCTATGGAAGCCACAGCTCCTATTTGAGGAAACTGAGGAGATCCCCAGCAGCAGGTATGCGGGGAGGCTCTCCCGACAGAACCACTTTACTACGCCTCCTGATTTGGTCAATAACCCAGAGTCACTGTTCATCACTGCCATTACTAAGTGTGTTTTAGGGCTGGTGAGATGGCTCAGTGGTCAAGAGCACTTATTGCTATTCCAGAGGTCCTGAATTCAATTCCCAGCAGCCACATGGTGGCTCACAACCATCTGTAATGAGATCTGATGCCCTCTTCTGGGGTGTCTGAAGACAGCTACAGTGTACTCATATGCATAAAACAAATAAATCTTTAAAAAAAAAAACCCAAGGTTTTTTTTACCATTTCCACAGGACATTAAGTATTGGAGACACCAACTTCTCTATTTTCCCTATAGAGTCCTGTATCTGCTTTCTTGATTATATTAAATATTGGCTCCAGACTCTCCCAGAACTATAGCCAGAAACTATATGATTTTCAACTGGAGTAGGAAGGAAAACTGGTAAGAGAACTAATACTGGTGTGGAAAGATCCTGTTTTG